>NW_022987821.1:0-600000 GCF_902827165.1 Trematomus bernacchii | reverse complement strand
AAGGCAAGAGAGGAAGAGATGTGTGGGAGAGGAGGAGACAAGGAGGACACATGTGAGCGCAAAGCCAGAACTGCAGAGTGTTAGCTGTTAGCATTTAGTGGAACCAGCTCCAGGTGTAGTACCAGTTTAAAGCAGCAGAAAGCAGCAGAAGCTAAACATCACTGCAGCTAATCACTGCAGAGCTACAGGATGACATAATGCAGAGACCCTGCACTGAGCACACCATCACAATGTATAATATTTCAGGAATGGGTATTTTTTATTTGATTTTTAAGTCTGCTACATCATTTTAAGTTTGATTTTCTTTGCTTTTGAGAGTGTGTTTTGGTTTGAAGGTTAAGGCTTAGATTGTATATATCTAGTTTGGATTGATTTAAAAATGTAGATTTGGGAAGTTGTGTTCTCTTTCACTTCCAAACTACTGAAACAAACGTGTCACCTGCAATTTCATCGAGACCACAGTTCTTTTGCATTCGATCTAAAAACGATTTTAGATAATGCTCATTACGTAAATCCACAACCGTGATTTATTGTGAAATGTTGAAAGGTAATATTGTTTAATTTTTTCCTGAAGGATGTCTTTTTTTAATTTAATTTTGGTTTAGGACAACATATTAGCTTCCCAAATTTAGCCTGACATTTTTTAGTATCTTTCTATTTTCCACAAGTGATTAATAAGGAGTTTAAACAACGAGCTAACACTGTAAACAAGCGGAAATATATTTGCAAGATGAGAGACAGAACATGAATAAATAATATTTGATAACTGACCTGATCCAGCGTGGTGATGAGGCTTCAGGCCCAGCGCTGACAGAGGAGTCTTCATCAGACCTGGAGGAGAGCGAGCTGCAGGCAACGAGAGGAAAAAGAAATATTACAAGAAAGCATTACTGTAACACTAAGGATGGCAGTGGGATGAGAACTGTACACTGAAGCCATGCAAGGATGAAACACAACCACTTTAAGGAATGAAAAAACAGTTCTTCACTTTAGCATCAAAACAATGATACATATATATATAAAAAAAACGAGATATAAAGCTGAAATTGTGCATGTTTTCAAATGCCAGATCATGTACAAATTCAAACAAAATATGTTATAGTAATGTAAAATACCGTAGGTGCTTTACAAAGGAGAAAATTGTCAAAGTAAAAGTATATACCATTTCGTACTCGCTTAAATATCATAATTATTTGACATGAAAAATGTCAGATATCAGTGTCACCAATAAATACGAAATCTTTTTCAGTGGTCTTTTTCCAAAAAGGTGTGAAACTAGATAAATGAATTGGCAATTTGTCCCCCAAACAAATAATGGCGCTGTAGCTGAACATAATCAGCCATCCACAACACAGGTATGTAGTCATGAAATGGTTGGCAGATTAAAAGCATGCTGCTACTAAAACCATGATTGGGTCCAGGTTAGATTGACTCTGGTAATGTTGCCATAAAGAAAACTGAAGAGTTACTTCCAAAACAAGATGTCAGAGAATGTCTGTCTCGGGAGCCAGAGAGGAATCTGAACAGTCACTTTCCTCTGTCACGGCTACCAACGTAACAAGGTAAAGTGATCCTTTGTATTCCAGCGAATAGACATCAATCGTTCGGGAATTTAACTTAAGCATGACATGGATTCTGTATATTTGCTCACTTAAAGGGCTAGTTCAGATGTTATTTAGTGGGGATGTACGAGGTACTATCTATAGTCAGTGTGTTATCTACAGTAAAGAGTACCTCATACTGACCCACTTAAACAGCCGTACTATCCCTTTAAGGTGGCATGGAGAGCGTTAGATATGAACCACAGAGCAGATTCTTACTGCAGCAGCTGTGTGTGTTCAGGACTGACTGCAGGGGGGGGGGGGGGGGGGGGGGCGGCAGGGCTGGTTAACAAGAGTATCCTGACAATCCGTCACAGAAACATGCTGAACAGGGGGGTCGGTGTCTAATGGTTTGTAAATAAGTCAAAGTTTGTTTCAGTGTGTATGGCTCTATTAACTTCAAAAAAGGACATGTACATGTAAAACCATGAAAAATGACATCAGTGCATCGTCAATATTTCTAGATATCTGAAGTGTAAACATTTTAAATGTGCAGAAGACGATGCAAAGGAGAACTAAAAGAACAAGAGGTCCAGTTTTCTTTACATATGTACTCTAAATTTGCTTCTTGAGGAAAAACAAAAAGACAAACTGCATCCTGTGTCCTCCATAAACATGATTTGCACACACCTGCTATGTGCTCTGTCTAGTCATGCGGGGCTTCATGTTTCCTGAAGCAAATTCAACATTTGTTTTACAGCGTTGGAAAACGTGCGATGTAATGTAAAGGCGGGCTCTATCTCTGTATGTTTAGGACAAGGGGTGATCATAACCAGAATATAAAAAAGACAAAATGCACAAAAACAAAAGTTATGTTATTATTATTTCCATGTCAATCAGCATTTATATGGTCATTGTGGATTATTTTGACTATAATCGTGAGGTATTGTCATGTCAATGGATCAAGAGCCTTTCTTTAGCTCACACATTCAAGTCAATATAAATACTTTAAAACATACAATAATCGGAATTTCATTATGTGATACGTTTCTCTATGCTCCTCAAATTTGAAAAGTCCTTTTGTTGGAAAAATACTTCTGAATACTTCATAACTAGAAGTAAGCAGCTGAGTGTGCTCATTAAAACATGTGAAGACAGAAGGAGGGGGCCCGCCTTATGCAAAACAAAAAGTGTCACATCTTCAGCATATACATTTTTTTAAAGCCCCTCAGTGTGCTGCAGGACTGTCTCTCCTTCTCTAACACGAGACAGTGATGGATCAAATCTCCACCATGGTTTTGCTCCTGCTGAGCTTGTCTGCAACTCTCGGCAAGTACGTCTACATCGAACAGAGAAAGACGTGGTTTGAAGCTCTCGCCTATTGCCAGCAGTATCACACAGACCTGGCTCCTGTCAGATACAAATCTGAGATCAATCACCTTATGAAGCTTGCAAATGACTCCACTAAATACATGTGGATTGGACTGATAAGGAATCCCACAGACGCTGACAAATGGACGTGGTCCGGAGGCGCAGAGGTGTCAACATTTTTCTGGGCAAACGGTCAGCCAAATAAACGTTCACATGAAGACCACGGCTTAATTAAGAACTACTCTTGGCACGATGCACCACCATACGTTAAATTGAACTTCTTCTGCTACACAGTGGTGGTGGTGCGGGAGAGAAAGACTTGGCAGGAGGCTTTGGAATACTGCAGGGAGCATCACAGAGACCTGGCCAGCGTTACTTCGGACACAGAGATGTTGCTGATCCAGAGGGAGCTACAGGAGAGGGAGACGACGGAACGAGTGTGGACCGGATTGCGTTTCTTCCCCGGAGGTTGGCTGTGGGTCGACGGTAGGGGGTTAAGTTACGAGGCCTGGGGTCAAGAGGGCAAACCCGAGTGTCCTGAAGTGAAGCGGCACTGTGCGGCTCTACAGGTGATGGCAGGGACGCCAAGTATTCCCTTTGAATTTCACCTCAATGCCTCGGCTGGGATAGTGCACACTAACAATACAGGGAGTTATGGGGTAAATACTGCAGGTGAACAAGGGAATAGTTTTATTCTAGAAATTGATGAGGCTGCAGATGTGAAAGAAGGGGTGTGGGAGGCTCATGACTGTGAAGAGAGACTTCATTTCCTTTGATACTGAGCGTTTAGGTTGGGAAATGTATATATGTTAGTAATATTTATTGGTTTATTAGTTGATTTTTTTTGCCTAAACTTCATTTTTGTGTCTGTTTATGTTAGGGAGTTTACAAGGTGTCCATTGTGTGTGTGTGCGTGTGTTTTTGTGCATTTTTTGTGTTTCATTTTGAATTGTGCAACCCTACTAAAATGAAATAAAACATCATTAAGCAGTGAGTTCGATTAAAAAATAAAAAAAACGTGTCCTTTCCTGTTCTTTTCAAACATTTTCTCACCATTTCAACTTAAAGGAACAAGGCAAAGGTAATTGTTTAGAGGATTTGAGAGAGCCCTCAGTCTGCAGGCAGGGTGAACCTACACAAGTTGAAGTAAGGAGTCTGTGGCGACACGGGGAAGCTGGGGGTCTGGGGGGAATTCTCACCACCGCCTCTGAAGGTGGGACTGTTGGGAAACCCTTCCGCATCGTCGTCTTCAAACGCCTCCCGGTAGCTGTGCATGTGACCCTGGAAGAGATGCAGAGAGGACACACACACAGATATCAGAAAAGTGATTTGACAACCAAAATGTGTATGCAAAAATATTTGTATAATATAAACTATTCTAAAATAAATAATTCTGCATAATGACTACTTTTACTTTTTGTATATTTTGATCCTAATACTTCTGTACTTTTACTTAAGTAACAACTTGACTGCAGGACTTGTAACAGAGCATGTGTACAGGATCTGAGTACTTCTTCCACCGCTGTCCAAATTATAACATAGGTAAATAAAGAAAATCCTGCTATGCTTACTGAACAAAACCGAAGTGATTTACAACTATTAAAAGAAAAAAAATGCTTAACCTTAAACTTGATGTGTCTTTTAAACAGCAGTGAGAGCCTTTTATTCTTTGTTATGATATGGAAATGGCACTGTCTAATTTCCTTTCTCATCATCACTATTAAATGCTGACCTCTCTGGGTCTTCCTCCCGGGTTGAGGGCCAGATTGTGGGTGAAGTCCGGTGAATCCACCACCGACGTGTTGTCATGGCTGCTCTGGTACTGTCCCTCGCTGGTGGTCCGACGCCGACCCCGACCCTTCTCCTGAGTCACTTCTGGGGTCATTCCTCTGGAGCGTACCCCTAAAACACCACAACATATTCACCATGTGGAACTTTCCTAGGTACATTTGAAAAGCAGCTTTTTTGATGTTGCTTGTGCCCCACCCTGGGGTTGTTTTCCAGAAGATTAACTATCATAAGTAACCTGCTTTTATCATGAGAGCCAGACAGAGAAAAGTAATATGGGAAGTCAAGAAGTGAAGGGAATACAAAAAGCAGAGGATAAGTAGAAAAAGAGCAGAAATAATAATAAATAAAAAGTCATGAAAGATTCCACAAATGCAAAGAGAAGGCGAGGGAAAGTGGACAAACCAGAGAAGGAAAAGGAGCGATGGCGGTCAGATTCTTGCGGTGTCATGCTAGCACTGATGCCCCGAATACGAGCGTTGTACTCTGTTCCCAGAGAGGGAGGGAGGTCAGGGTCGTGGATGGAGGGCAGGAGGTGGAGGAAAAAGGCGGAGGAGGAAGGTGAGAGAGGTGCAGAGGTGGAAGCAAATGGTGGGAAGGGTTGTCCATACAGCAGAGAGATGGATTAAACAGAAAAGGGGGAAAAACATCAGAACAGAAATGGATCTAATGAAAGTGAGAAGAAAATCAAACGATATGTCAAATGAGATGACAACCTGTTTATAATCCAATTCAGTTTTATTGCTGCTATAAAATGGTTTATATTATTATATATCTATATGGTTGATGATTATCATGTTTATAAATGGTTATAAATAGGATGAATTTACAACTTTCTTCCACTGGGAGGCGCTTGAGAGCATCCACATGGTTTCAAATAAATGTAAATATGGACGTAGACAATGCGTGGAAGCTGGATCCTCTCTGAACTCCTAGCTATTCTTACTCTCATCCCATCTCCACTCTTACCAGCTCTGCTGCTTAAAGCTGCACTGCTAATGCACTGCATGGTGCTGGACACAAAGGATGCCTCTAGTTGAAGATGAAACAAGTTGCCGGCAGCAGACTACAGCTTGATAAAGGCCTTTTTTTTCACTACTCTCCATCACTTTGCAATCATATTGGCAGAAAAATCTCCCTGACCTAAAACCAGCTAAGATTTGCAGCGTAACTCACCAAAATGAATTTCATTTCTGCTTTTGTTATTGTAAAACAATCATTATTGTTGCATTGCAAACCTCATTAGTTCATCCTCCTCATTTGAGACAATAGCTCTAAGCCTTACCGGCGATGCGTTGAGCCACCAGGCCCCCCAGGTTGAGCGTCTCCTCCTCGGCCTCTTGTTCTCTGGGCAAGGATGAAGAAGACGTTTCCTTGGGCTGGGGGGTGATTGTTGGGAGAGGAGAGGAAGAGGCACTGTAGCCTGGATAAGGAGACAAGCCCTGCAGGTCTGGGGAGTGGGAAACCCCGCCTCCTGGGTGCGAGTTCACAGGCTTAACTGGAACCTGCTGTTTAAAATTAGGGGATGGATCTGACGGGTATTGGTGGTCTGCTTGGCGTGTGTGGAGGTAGGGCTCTGGGGTGTGTGTTGGGGTGATGTTTTGGTGTTGGTAGCCAGTGTTGGACCTCTGGGGAGAGTAGACTGGCGATTCCGTCACTGGGCTCTGGTTGGGCAACGCTGAGACTCTCCCAGGTGACCGCTGGGGCTGATGGAAGTTGCTGTTGACAGACCCTGAGTTGTTGTAACCATGGATAGCAGAGTCTGCCTGGTATGAGGGTCTTGCGAGGGTCTGTGAAAATGGCGCCTGGGATGAATTGAGGTTGTTCTCCCCAGGAGGAGCACTATGGGACTTGGACATGTGGGAGTTGATTGGGTCCAGGTCGAGCATGAGCATGTTGAGCGCCTCGATGGACTGCTCGATGTCCCGCTGCGAGGCGGAGGTGGGGAAGTGGGGCAGGCTGTGGGTTGACTGAAGAGGGGGGCCAAACGGATCATCTGGGAGGCTATACTGGTGCCAGGTGTTGAGACCTCTTTGAACAGCCTCACGGCTGCTGGTGCTCCTCTCCGGAGCCCTGGGCATCAGTTTGGGGTTGGTCTCAGGGCTGCTGGCTGGCTGATTCCCAAATGACTGTGATCGGTACATCCCTCCTCCATTCTGGTAGTTGTTGTATCCCCCCTGTGGCGATGCAGAGTCCACAGACCTCTCTTGCAACGCCGTGGGCGTTTGTACTCCATGCACGGGCATTTCGCTCAACTTTTCCCCAATAACAACTCTCTCAAGGTAGGGTCCGTCGTTTGGCCTACTGCTGGGTGTCTGTGATTGGTAGTAGAGGTCAGCCGGTGTGGCGTGGCCCTCTAAAGACGAGAGCGTGCCCAAGCTGTCCACGCTGTTTCCCTCTTGACTATTGGGCGGCTCGTCGTCTAGAATATCCGTCTCACGCTCCTCTGTTGAAGGGGCGCCAACTAGCCTGGTGTGGCCCCCGTTCACATGCACCTGCGCTGGGACCAAGTGTCGGACACCACCTCCTGGACTGTTGGATGTGGACAGGTAGGCTTGTCTCTGCTGAGTTGATGCTTCGAGACCGCTCAGAAGCTGGTCGAGCTCTCTTTTTTCCTGCGGACTGAGCGGCGGCTGGGTCGCTGTTGGGTTGGTGGGGTTTACGGCGCCCTGTAAGGACTGGCTGTGCTCATCAGTACGATCAGTCTTGATGGAGGCGGTAGAGTTGCCTGAGTCGCTGCTCACAGAGAGGGTGTGGTCAACAGCGGGAAGGGAGGCGTGGCCTGTCACAGGTATGGTTTGGTCAGTGGTTTGGAGAGGATGGCTGGGGTTTTGTAATGGGTTCTCAACATTGGTCAAGGGGTTTTCATGGACTGGGAGGCCATTGATGGTGACAACTCCCTCCAGGGAGTCTTTCTTGCGGACCCGGGCATATAGACTTCCATCAAGTGGACCTTGGGTGTGAACAACATCTGAAAAAGACGTATACTAAAGTCATTAAAGAAGTTCCATGTTTTTATGCAGGTCCAACCATACACATCATTGAAAAGTAGAAAAAAGGGATACCGTTTGTCTTTTTTGAATTGCAAGATGATTCTGATGAAAACAAAACCTGTTCGAGGTGATTTCAATCATCTTGTCTTCCCACACAAATAGGTTTCATTGGCTCCGACCTATCACATTAGCATGGACCTGTATAACTCACACCAGAAGCACAGTGACCCCCCTCTGCACCCATCTTTTTTGCCTCTCAGGTTCAGCATGTAGCCCGGCCACCAGCAACACAGCCCCTCCGGCTCTATTAATAGCAAATTTGCAGGGCCCAAGCGACTGTCACGTTGCGTCAGTGCAGGCCTGCATGGTCTGACGTGAACCGGGGCGACTCCTGTCCAACACACTCAAACAGCTGGTCTTTGCGAGCCAAACAGAAGAGCAGCAATGCCAGTTTGAAAGCCCAGAGCTGTACTGAAGGAGGATGAGCTGTCTTCAAGTTGATTTCTGGCTGCTGAATCATGTTGGCAATTTCATGCTTATTGCTTACACGTTGCACAATCAAAGTAACAACTAAAATCGGTCTAAAGACATTGGCATACTTTTAGACCGTTTTTAAGCTTCAACAGTAACACTGTGTGCCATGTGATCTCTCAAAAGTCACATTCTTAGTCTGAAAGAAAAGTAAAATACTTTTGGAAAGTTATCGCTCCTTCCTGGCAACAGTAAAAAAAATATATTGAGGAAAATCACCATCTTTTTAAAGTATCTGACATGTGTAGAAACTCATTTGTAATTTCTTCTCACACATGTTATTTAAAGGTCTGTGTTGAAAAGTTAGGTAGGAAAAGCTTTGAAAAATAGTTTAAATATAAGCCTCATTTGTGGCACATGGACACACAAATAGAGGTAAGGTAGAATACTGTAATTCACACACAATGTGTACTTTAATTATAGGCCAGGGAACTTTTAGAAAATATTAAACACTATACTTGCTCCAATAAAACGCAACAATCATACATGCAACAGCTCATTCTGTGGTAAAACATATGCTTACAAAGGAAAGTAATACACCAATCCTCGCTTCCCAAATCTAGTTTACATTTGCAAAGTGAAACAAGACATATACATGACCGCAGATGGCTCATATGTGGGGTATTCCAATTTCAGCGACCCCCGCAAGCAGATGGTTAATCGCTTGGGATGCAGCTATTTCAAAACCCATGTCAACAACTTATAGGCAGAGTAGCAACAAGAACCAAAGGGCAGGCGAGGAAGTTGTAAACACAGTTTGTTCCTGTGGTTGTTTTTAATGATGACATAATAATTAACATTATGAGAGGAAATGGCAGGATGTACATTTTATTTGAAGCCGTGTTTAATTTAGTGTAACCAGAATGTATTACAAAGTCTTATGGACAACATTTTGAGACGAAAATATATAGTTTGAATAAAAATATTTAAATTTGTATTTTGAAGAGCTACAAAATGTTTTTTCTTGCCAGGAAAAATGTATTAAATTCTGGATCTCGATTATAAAAAAATATTAAGGGACTTAATTACATCACATCAAAGTATGGAAACCTCCTTCTTACCTGAGCTTTAGGTCAACCCTCGGAACTCTCAAGAAAGGATGAAATATTTCCAGATTTTCTGGCAATTACATTAGTCCATACTGTCCTGTCCGGTAGCCTCTCAGTGACTGAACGTTCTCCTTCTGAGCTTCTTCTCTTACTCTCCCTGTCCTCTCTGATTCATGTCCTCTCATCACCCAACATGTGCTTTACTGGAGTGAGGCGGGGCCGTACCACTGAAGCTGCCGAAAGGGGTGAGCTGGCACTCCGGGATGATCTGTGGCTGTTCCCGGCAGCGGGGGAGGGACCCGACCACCACCACCACCACCACCACCACCACCACCTCCCAACTGCCAGTGAAGCAACATCACTTTAAATAAACTACATCTACTATCATTTGTTTGACTGCAGCACCCCTGCCTGGTGAGATCATTAGAGGGGATCCCCTCACTCACAGTCACCCTGTCACTGCATGGTTTACATCCTCAATAACTAGATTGTTTTACCTTTCAAGTACTTTGATTCAGATTATTAACATCATTTCAAGAGTTTTCAGAGAACTTGGTAAACATTTTCCACCATCTGATGATGTCTGTCTTTGACACTCTTTTTTTCTCGGCCAAAGATATAGGGAATTCCCTTTTCCTAGCTCATAAAAGATGATCTTTGAGTGCTCAGTGGCAAAAACAGGCTAAAGTCTGCAATGGAGACATTTTTTCCAGCTGCTGGTTAACCCCACCCAAGGTCAAATCAGGGGAGACTGTTATATGACTTGTCACGGCGCATTGAGGTAAGAAAGGAGCAAACCAAAATTGTTTTCTTTTTGGTAAGAACCTTAAAATGTTGGTGCGGTATCGCCGTTATTCTGGTATCACAGGAAAAGATTTTGATTCATTTCTGATCCAATTTGATGCCTGTTGTTGGGGATGTTGCCACTGATCAACCAACTAACAGACCCAAAGGCATCGACTTCAGCTGCTCTTCCAAATCAACCAACAACTACCAGTGTTTGCACATTGAAGTGTACACAAAATCACCATAAACTATCTTTTAGAGCAATTATTTGCAAACAATTCTCTTTAACCAAGAAGAAAACTATAAAATGGTTAACTGATTTGATAAATGTGTGCCAACAGGATTTAGTGGAGACAAAAACTTCACAGGGGTGACTCACAGGTCAAGCAGAAGTGTTTCCAGAGTGAGTCTCACCTCCTTTAACACTTTCCTTGCTATTTTCTCTTGCTCACTAACAGGGGCAAACAGGCCTGAATGTCTGATGTCCTCAGTAAAGAACGGAAGTGCCAACATTGGGCATGACAGGTAGTAACTAAACAAGAATTTCAGGGTCACAACCTTTACATTTTCCACACACTCGTGCCGGGTGTGCACACATTTTTTGTATACGGCTGCAGGGGTGACTATAGTTAAAAGAGTTTGCCCTTCAGTGTTCCACTCCATTGAATTATGACCACTGCGATCCAGGTATAAACCAAGTATGACGACATAACAAAAATATCTGATGACCCTGCATTGCTTGCTGTACAGAAGACGAAGAGTTCCAGATCTGAATAGCCTGGTATTAAATCCAAAGACTGGGCCAAACACTACCTCTCCATCTGAATAGAACAAATACCTTTCTTCTGCTGTCAATAAATAGCTGCAGCAGATTAGATAGGTTGAGTCACCAAGGCTTGGCCAACACAAATAGCTTACAACTTGTTTCCTACTGTGGTAAACGAGTGTAGCATTCTCTCCGCCTGAAAGGAAGCCATTCTCACCACTTCTCATTTACATATTTCACGATATTTAAATTAGGTTCATGGAGTATTTCCAAACGTACAGTTAAAACTAAATACTAATGTAGCATCTTAATTGGCCCTTTCATCAATTTGGCACTATATTGGTCACTCACAAACACAATCCCACACCTGTCCATTCTCCATATTGACTCATGCGACAGGTGCTTTCCTCTTTTGTGAAAGTGCCAGAGGCGTTTGCTCATACAGTGCTGCACGCGCGCGCGCGCGCACACACACACACACACACACACACACACACACACACACACACACACACACACACACACACACACACCACACAGCACACACACACACACACACACACACACACAACACACACACACACACACACACACACACACACACACACACACACACACACACAACACACCACATCACACACACACACACACACACACACACACACACAACACATCACACACACACACACACACACACACACACACTACACACACACACACACACACACACACACACACACACACACACACACACACACACACACACACACACACACACACACACACACACACACACACACACACACACACACACACACACACACACACACACACACACACACACACACACACACACACACACACACACACACCTCTCTTGGCTCTATTCTCTTAAGTGTTTGCTTGAGTGTCTCATTTCCACATCGCAGCCTTGGAGGCCATTAAAAAGCCATTAAAACATCTGTGGCCAATGGCTTATTATAAATAGACAATGTGCTACAACTACTGTTATTGCTGTATCAAATGCACCAGCTGGGATGTTGATAATATACATAGTTAGTACATTTGAGATTAACACGCCCATGGTGATTGAGGCAACCCATTTGTCAACGCACCTATAAAGCAATAAGAGCATGACTGTAAGCCATTTTGGTGCTAGCGGTGTAGCTAAATGTGATTCATGCACACATAGTACTTCCTAGTTCTTTGTGTGTAAAGCTGTGCTAGTTTAGCACCAATCTCATTGGCTTGGGTCTGACTAAGATAAACCTCTTGGGCAAGGGACAATATTGCTGGGGTTCCGGTGTAGCCAGCACATATCCGGACCAATGGTGTGCTTCATATTGTTTACAGTCACATTAGCCAACTAAGACCAAAAAAGGAAGTTCAGAGACGACGCTTACGACCGGATTGTTTCCCCAAGTAATTAGTTTACACGCTACATTTACCTCTTGGCTCTATGGCTTTTTAACATATCTATTTATTCATGTATTTTATTCTGTTAGTTTTAATACCTAACGCTGAAGTCCAAACGTCCTAAATAAGTCATGTTGATTCATTGTTCATTTCCAGTGAAGAAGGTCCTCAGGGCTCTGTTTTAGGACCACTTCTGTTTCCTCATATTGTAATCATGTTATGTTTGTGGCATATTGTACTGTATAGTAAAGTAACTTCTCAATTTGTGGAAACTTATAATTGCAAGAAGATTGTTTGGACCTGGAACAAGCTCCTATTGATCTAATTGAACCTAATTGAAAAAAAGGAAATCTACCACCAACTATTTAAAAATTTGTTTGGGTGTATTCCTCCTTTAGGTTTTCCTTATTAGCTGCTCTAGACGTTTTTCGGAGATGATGGAAACTTAAATACAGGCTTTACACTCTTAAATGGGACACGATGACCTTATAAAAGGACCAAACCCATTTTTGAAAAACGCAGACACCTATAAATATAGAAGCACACCTAACATTTACATGCATTATTAAAAGGGGGCCATGGTGTCTGTCTGACCCTCTAAGGAAAGAGGTCCACAATCTCAGTTTTATTGGCTGCGGTGTTAGATTTCATGTATGTTTTAAATGCTAATGTTTACTCGCATGAATGCAGACAACTACTGTAAGAGCTATTTATAGTGGGAAGTTGCCTTGTGAAAGAGAAAGGTCTCTTTGGATTGGGGAGAGGGTCTATGGGTGAGGAGGAAACTTGGAGTGCGTGTGAGCCAGTAAAACTGGGAAGTTAGGAAAAGTGAAGAAGCTTTAAGGGGACCAAGATGACAGAGTTTAAAAGAGCCAAGCTCATTAAACTTCAAAAAGCAGAGAGTGTAAATGCAAAATAAATCCTAACCATTATTTGAAAAAGCCTTTAAAGGAAATGTATTGGATTCAAATACTTCTTGAATTATTAGTAACATTCAATTGCCTTTTTCATTTGTGGCTAGACTTTGACTCCAGACAAACTTATTTTTAGTCAGTGCCAGAAAATATTAAATAGCCTAAGATGGATTTTTTTTCCAGTCAGGCATGCCCAAACACACACGGTGTTGTCACCGAGCCATCGGGTATCTCTCTGCAGTATCTTTACAACTTTCATATCAGCGTGACGACAGCAAGTCTGCATGCCAACAGTGGGTGACTGGGTTTGACTGCCAACTGAATGACATGTCCTAAAAGAAAATATTTCCTTCAAGAATTCTATTTAAATTATTGATTTTAAGGCTTGTTTGGTGATCTGTTTTTTACCAACTAAAGATGTTTACAATTACTTGCAAACCTTTTAACATAAAAAACGTTTAGGCTGCAAATTAACGTTTTTTGCTTCAGAGCACAAGACAGAAAGAGCTCTATAGTATCGAGGTATGATTTGACAGTCCATCAGTGTAAAAGGTGTCATGGTTGCTGTATCAGTGACTGGCACAAGGAAAACTGTCGCGGATTTATATTTGCCATGTCTGCCATGTCATCTATCACCAAGTGTCCAGCTGTCACAGTTTGAGGTAACGTGACGTGACGGAATCAGAGTCTGTCTCCACGATTGCTTTTCAGGGGTGATGTCATCCATCCGCCTGTCTGTCTATGAGTGACTGTCATAAAACACTCTCTGCCTGGCTGTCTTTATATCTGACAACCAGCTGCACTGCACATGTGATGCAAGCAGCAGCTCTTTGCAACAGAGGAAACGCCAGATCCAGGTGCAGAGTGGGATTTGGAAGCCAAATTAACCCCTAACGCTAGTTCAAATTCAGTTACAATACTGTACAGATTGTGTAACGTTGCTAATGTCGCGTGAATGATTATCAATGAGGAAAAATACATCCATGTTTGCATTTACTGCATTTTTTTAAGGAGTAGAAGTGAAATTGTAAATGGAAAAGAAAATGTAAGAATGGGATTATATAGGGAAAAGAAAGTAGAATAACTAAAGAGATAGGCAGTACCGCTTTTATCACTTTATAACTTTTCCTCAACCAGGCACCTTTTAACTGAAGCTTCTCAAAATGGGTCGAGTTAGCATCTTCGCAATAACTTAATAATATAGCCAGAGTAATGTTTCCTCAGATATAAAAAGAGGACCAAAAGGATGACGTCAGGGTTTTTTGCCGGCCTGCCTGTCTGCCCCTGTACGTCTGACTGTCGGGTTGGTTTCCTGTGCATCTGTCCGTCCATCTGTCTTTCACTCAGGAGGATCAGTAGCTGTCATAAAAGTGCATCTGCCTGCTGTCTACCTCCATGTAGGTCTGTCATCTGTCTGCTTGAGAGCTTTGGGGTGCCGTGTTTATACATACTCTAAGCACGGCACATAAGGGACACACTATCCATCTGTAGCATTTGGATTTATACATCCAGATTGATAACATTTCTGGATTACTTTTAGGAAATAAAGTCAACAAAACCATGGCTTTCCAAAGCAGGCAAACTAATGTTGTCTTCTAATTTTCAGAGAAGAGACGCTGAAAAAATGTACAAATGATGCTCAGTTAGCTCAACTCGATGACATTGGAATATAAAAAGGACAAAAGCAGAGCAGGACGCAGATCCAAGGAGACATCTATGCAGACAGTAGGAGAAAGGAGGCATTAAAGGATGAGGGAGTGGCTCAGCGGGGGTCCTTCAGCAGGGATTTGAACCTGCTGCTGCAGCTCACCGTGCTGTCAGCGAGAGGTTGAGTACAAGCATTATGTGCTCATGCTAGACACACACAGAGGGCTTTAAAGAGCCTCACTTGGTGGCCACTTTTAGTGTGCGTGGGTTTGACACTAAGCGTAAAAGGTACAATAAATGTCTTTTTTTATGCATGTGGCAAAAGTTACAAACATGTCTTTATGGCAAGCCACAATTCTGATGTCTTTTTAAGGTGAACAAGATAATAAAAATGATGGCTTTTAAAGCTGAAAACATATCGGTAGAATACATAGTTTTTAGAGATGAATTCAGCATTTGTACCAGAAAATGCCCATTTTCAACAGTGTTCTTACAGCCTAATGATAGTTAGTTTGAACATTTTAAACTACATTTTGAATGCCTGTCGGATTTTCCTGCAATCTGGAGCTGCATGACTTTCACACAAGAAGCATTTGTTAAACTGTTAACAATCCTACTTCGTATGTTTTAGCATGTTTAAAGACTTCTAAATGATTGATTTAAGACACTTTAAAATCAATTAAATAAAATGTTTTAAATGTCCTGTTTTAGTCTCATAATTAGTGTTCACTTTACTAACAAAACTACCTGCACCCAAAAAGAAAACATGTATAAAACAGTATTTAAACGATATACATATGGACAAATAAACAAAGTTATATTATTTTAAATACTGAACAACATCTATCCTACATGCATCTCATACCACTCCAGTCTCTCTGCAGCTCACATGCAGTTACCAACCAAGCTGCCTAATAGTTTTGGTACACCCAAATTGCAGCTCGCTCATAAAATGTTCCACACACAAATTGCTCGCTCCATGACTCACTTTATACCATATAGGAGCCAAACACACAGGATGCAACTGTGTTGACATGGAAACGCTATAAACAGACACACAGACTCTTATATCTGCAGACCGAAGGAACAAAAGTTGTATTCTTGTAATTTTGTCTCGGCAAATGAGGGAGAAGATGACGTTTTTCCTGGGTAAAAACCTGCAGGATTTCACAGAGAAACACACATTTTGCAACTTATCTTAGCAGTATTTGGTTGGACTGTGTTATAAGCATTAAAACATTGCCATTTCGTTTTTTAAATTGTAAATAAAGTTGCGAGAAGTAAACACTAGTTTTCTACTCAATAACCAACACTGGTCAGCTGCGTCCTCTGCTCAATTTCACTTCATTCCTTATTCTCTCCTTCATTCAAACTCCAGCAATAAACACAATAACTTACTTGGCAAATCTGCAAAAGTCTGGTGTTCTCTGCTTCTCTCTGCGCCCGCCTCTCTATCTCTATCTCCGTCTCTGACTCTGTCTCTATCCAGCTATTCCAGACATGTTTCAGGGCTCGGCCCCAGCCAAATATGGGACGGGGGCGGTAAACAAGGAAGACAGGCTGTGCTGTCACTGGGCCCTCTGCCCTACTGTACACCCCACACACACTGGAACACACACACGTATGCTCCTGTGGCAAGACATTATGTTTAGTGGTTATTTTCATATTTGAGAACTCAGGGTATCATTTTATTCCTAGAACACATTCGAGCGGTAATTTGATGTGGCGCTGAGTACTTTTATTACTTTTGGTCGTTTCACTAAAGAAGGTGCATGAAGCACCATTCCAATTAGGGAAGGGTAGAAAAATCAATTAATGTATTTTTCTATGACTTGAACAAAGTACAACATGAATAAATATTACCTTTTGGTTAATGATTAGGGTTGAGTTCGATCGGTTTGATTAGATCCAGAAATTAGTACTCCTATGTTCTGAATCCACAATCCATTTATTAATACTTTAATCCTGTAACCAAAAGATTCTCTAACTTAATTTCTATGTAGTCCCAACAATGTTGTTAGGGCCCACGATTAAAACCAAAAATGGCTGCCAATGGTTTCCTCCGTACACTCGATTTCTTGCTTTTACTGGCATAAGATGTTTGGTGTATAGAAGTTCTTTAAATGATGCGACAGTGGCAATGTTATTCTGATGTTATAATGATTAATATGCAATTTCTAAGAGCAGATTTGCCAGTAGCAGTGCATTCACTCTATGGCTAAAAGGGTGGCCTTCTGACTGGTCTGACCCTCGGGTCGACAGCTGCCACCACACGGCGCTGCTATTAGTGGAGCAAAGGCAAGCCGACAAACACAAGGTGCACTGCACACACTCTTAACATACCACATACAAAACTGCAGAACACCAAACAAACGTACAAACATTTAAAAGGCATACACAGACACCTATACAAGCCCATATAGCGCAAAAATACAAACACAAACAGCTGGACTAATACGGCACACACACCCCCCAACACTTGTCGCAAATACTTTCCGTTGAAGTACACTAAAGGCGCCTCTCCTCGCGTTCCTCATGTACATCAGTATGAAATTCACATAACTCTAAGCTACATAATCCCGCCGACCCTTTAAAGACACCCATCTTTCGTTGAGTCCTCTCAACTGGATTTCAAAGGTCGCAGGGTTTAAAAATGGCGTCGGGATGAGTGCAGAGCCCCAGATGCATTCAGACATCAACGCCTGAGGATGAAACGTTCGTTTAACGCCCGGACAAATAAGCAAGTCTGGATTCTCCAAATGATATCTGATGAGTGATAACTGTCCACTGTGCCGCTCCATGTAAAAATAGGCCATTATGTCAAGTCAATGTTATTCGTGTGGCATCGTGTTGGGATTGTTTACTCAAATGTATATTAACATCCTCTAAGTGCTGTTTTCCCAATGGTGCAATGACTTTTTCCAACAACAAACCAGAAATGTAAGGTCTTATTTCTCAATAAGTTCATCTAAACACGTCAATTGCCTGAATTTAAAAGCCTCAAACAGTCTACGATTGTGTAATCGTAGACCGCTTTGGATCTTAAATAAAGCTCTACCGTTGTGTCAACTGTAAATAACCAAAAGGGTCCGTAAAATGTATTTCCTTTTGGTTGTGGGTTGAGCAGAGCCACATTTGAAATAAAGGTTAGGAACCGTGATGAGAATTGGCAAGAGACGGCCAACATATCTCGATGTCGTTTAGTGGCATTGGGTGTTCCAGCTAACTGGAAGAGAACTTCTGCCAGCGTTTGGGTCTACACATCGACAGTAAAAATCCAAGGTGCTCTGGACACCAGATCCACAAAGCCAACAATGATGAAGTAAGCTTTATATTGATTTGGGCATCGACAAAACTATAAAGTGCAGGGCGGACCAGCTGTGTAGCGATATATCAGACTTAACGTTCTTTATATTTCTCATAGCGGGACTGCCAAATACAAAAGAGTATTATTTTACGTCATTAAACAAACTGAACATTCTTACATTTAGCAGTGGATAATTTCATTGCTACATCTTCAAATACAAGCTTTCCCACCCCTTATAGAAACAGACACTGTGTTCCTGCATCAGCTCCCTCTGAACGATCCCATTCTCACGTCCAAGGCTGCAATTAGATAAATGAATAAACTGGCCGAGAGGTTTTTTTCTGCTGAGTGCTGAGAACCCAGCCACCCATTCAATTAGGATCCAACCTGCAGTGCTTGGCCATTCCCACTGACCTTCACGCAACACAGCAATTACCGCAACGGTTCTCTGGGGATGTTCATAAAAATGAAATGGGTCTTTGTGAAGCCGTAAAAAATCACATATATAAAAGTGGATGCAGCACTACAATGACTGCCAAGTACTGACTCAACTGAGTGCGAGTACACCCTCCTGTTTCTTAGATTAACAGCAATAATCATAAATCTCATCATCACTGACTGCCAGTTATGTTAAGGGATAACCCTCAGGATAACACTTCTTACAAACTCCAGTCGCATGCATTGAAATTCAGGTAACTGGACCAAATTCATTTAAAATTGAAACAATGTTGGGTTTGCGTTTATGAGGGTGATTTGGATGAATGAACAAGAGAGGGAAATGAAACAAAGCCAAAATATCACAACGTTTAAAAAGTATGCAAATGGTGATTATCATAGGCTTTCTTGATTGGGTAGCGTTGATTATGAATGATGTTTGTGAACAGAGTGGTAAACTGTGGGATGGACGCAGGGTTGATTTATTGATTGATGTATGAGTATATAATAGAAATAGGAGTACACTAGGACACAACATGTGAATAAGCCCTATCCCTAATGTTGCTTCTTGAAAATGTATTGAATATGTTTATCGTTTTTTTTTTTAAACACAGCATTTTCTGATAATATTAATGTGTGAGTTTAATGAAGAAATTCACCCTTAAAGGTCCCCTATTATACTGTTTTTCATCAATATATTATAGGTCTCAGATCTATACAAAACATTTCTCTGAAGTGTTTGGCTCCAAACACCAAACAGATCATTGCAGCATCCCATAATCCCCTCTGTTTCAGCCCTGTTTCAAAAGAGCTGATTCTCTGTCTGTTACTTTAGATGAAAATAAGGAGCCCCTCCCCACGCCCCTCTGAGAGATATTTGGTTAAAAAGAACACAATGGTGCTCTAGGAGGAGATGCAGGTGATAAGGTGGGGGGGATTACTTTGGTTGGTGATTGGCTCATGGTTACACAAGCCAAAAACTCGTTATGACATCATAAAGTGGCCAAAATCTGATCAGCTCATTTTCAGACAGGTTTTTATATAAATGGATCAGGACAAAAAGAGAGAGAATCTTTTTTCCTGATACTTCAGAGTCTCTTTACACAGAGGGGACACGTGTTTATATATAAAAGACATGAAAAAGTGGATTTTGCATAATAGGTCCCCTTTAATGGTGGCCTAGCCTTTACTTTATGCAATATTTGGGGTGTTTGGCATTTCTTGCACTGATACTCCACTGGATGGAGGTTTGGGCTCATGTGGGACTTGGGCTTGCCGGTGGGGTCTCAGGTTACACCCCCCCCCTGGGAAGTGGGCAGCTACCGACAAGGCGACTGACGCCCCCCTATTTCTGCAGCAGCTATTTAAAGGACTAATTGACAGACCAGGGGGAGTGGGTGGGGGAGAGCTCAAAGAAGGGTTTGGAGGTGGAGAGGAGTAGAAAGGCACTTGTCTTAGGTAGAGTGCATCAAAGCCACATATTTGTACCTGTTTGTGTGTGTGGATGGGTGTGTGTGTGTGTGTACATACCGAGGTCTCCGTCCACAGTCTCCTCACAGCGTTGGCTGAAGCTCTCGTATGAGTCCCAGCGGATCAGAGGATCTTGGGTGTTGTAGTCCACAGAAACACTTGGCCCGTTTTCCAGGTGTCCTAGGCCTGAGGGACATATGGCATGATGGGTAATGGAGTACTCGCAAAATAAAAAATAAAAACCAAATACTTTCTTTAAGTTGGCATACATCTGTTGTCAATGTTTTAAAAAGCTATCCAACATATCATGTTAGATAACTATAACAAGTTACAGTAAGTTGTGAATATATATTTGTTCAATGTTCTACACCATTTTCCCCTTCAGTCAGGTGAATTGGATTACCTCTGATTTTGTCTGGTCCATATGAGAAAACAAACTCCACCTTCCCATGCTCTGGGAACCTCTCATCTGCATAGAGACACAGTATAAAAATAATATTTTTAAAACAAAGGACACAAACACACACAAAACTGCATGACGATAAAAGTAAAATACACACAAAAAAGAAAAAAAAACAGACAATCATAGATCAGATGGCAATATTTAAATTTAGAGCTCATAACTTTTAACTTCATTAAAACAATCCACATTGATTTGTAGCACTAAATGTAAGAAGAAATATATTTGTTCATATTTAATGCATTGTTCTGTGATTGACAATTATCCCACACACACACACACACACAATGACAAATACTGAAAATTCACACCCACCCGAAGTGCCGTTACCTTTGAAGGTCTCGTCCAGCTCGTTCTTCCCGAACACCACCCCCAGGTCGTGGATGGCGCAGGTGTGGAACTGCACCCTGAACATCACATCTCGGGTGGAGTTCCTGAACCTCTTGTGGTAACACTTCAGCTAAGATAAGGTAGAAAACATCAATACATGAATCAACTCAACAATCAGCATTAACATCGTATTTTAAATAATGGAATCTTACCAGGATGTCTCCCTTCAGAAGCAGCCCGGGTTCAATAGTGATGCAGATACTGGTGTTGCTGTCTCCTTGCACATTGCTGTAGAGAAAACATGAATAATGTCGTGTTAAATCCAATAAACGGGACAATAAAGTTCTTTATTCAAACTACACTGAAGTGGAATGAAGGTTTCCGTACTATATTCCTGACGTATAGACTGGTTGCATTGCCTGGTAGACCTTCAGGAACGGACGGCAGCCTGTAAAGAGAAATAAAGAAAGTCATTGAAGAATTTCAGAGGAAACAAAAACAGTAGGTTCTTTCTGTGTGTGTTAGCAGAGTCAGATTCTCACCTCCTTTGGCCTCAAAGTTGGGTATGCCGTGCATGATGACGTGATGCAGGAACAGGGGCTTGTTGTTGATTTTGATGTGTCCGGAAAGAAGGCCGTTGAAGTATTGCACATATCTACAGATAAAGGAAGACAAGCAACGTCTGTGTATAACTTCTACAATATATACTGATAATAATGACGACTGTTCTTAAACAAGTATCCCACCTCTAGCTAGAAAACACACCAAATCCAATCAAATTAAACTCTCATCATGTGTGTCTCACCTTTACCTATTGCTGGGTATTGTACAAACATATTTAAAATAAAAATAATATCAGTTCCCCTTATCAAAGTCAAAATAGTTAATTTCTCCAAGGGGGTAATGGGTTTCGTAACAGTGGCACAAGTTATAATGTGCAATAAAAAGCTAAAATAAAATAAATGTATATTACAATATATATACAGTGTATTAGCACGAATGCAGGTATTATTTAAATCAGGTTGTGTGATATGACTTTGTTATTTTGGTCAATACCTGAGAGCCCTGCTGTTGACTCCCACTGACTATAAAAGCAGCTTTACACACTGCGGGAAATGTCAGAGTGACTGTGTGTGTACAGAGGCCAGTCGGGGTCTGCTGAGTTAGTGTGGTCTGGTTGTTAATGATGATAATAATGATGGTACCGAACGCGACCTTGACCGTGGGGTCGCCACATGCAGACGCCCCCCCCCCTCCTCGGCTGTCAGTGGCCAGATGGTTTAGCCTCGTAGAAATTCAATTAAACAGAGCGGGGGAGAACAGCGCTGGGAATCAACAACGTGTGTGTGTGTGTGTTTTTTATCAATGAATGATTCAAACAAGAAGTAAGAGATATTAAAATGTTAGGGAAGTCCCAAATTGAGCTGAGCAGGAAAACGGAATAATTGCAGATGGCCCTTTCACTTTTTTTTGCACCTATTGTTTTAGTATTTAGTTAATAAAATACACCAACATGGAGTTTCTTCCATTATATTACTTAATTCAATATCTCTTTCATCAGCTTAATAGTGCCCCTTTAAGGCTTACATTCTTTCCCTCAAACCTCAATAAATACAGTATTTGTACACTTCCATCTCTCCAGACTAAATGAATACCCTATGTCAGCAAAGGAGCTATCAATGCTTCTCTTTGCTTCATGTCCTCCCCTGTCTCTCACCCTTTCCTGTCCATTTTTCAGCGGTTCTATCCAATACAAAAATAGAATAAAGCAAAGGGAGAAGTCCTTGAAGTAACTGGTTCTCAATTACTCTCCTTTCATCAGCTATCTCACATCCTCCTTTCTTTGACCTTTTACCTCCTAAAACACTTCATACTTTAATGGCAATCATCCAGACAACAAATTGGCACTATTTAAACTTGTATGTCGACATAAGCATCGTGGAAGGATCTTGTTAAGTTCCTCAAATCTCTGCAGTTCTCTTGTGGGCAATGAACATAAAAACAAGTTAATGGTTTCGAGAAACTCTGAATGAATTCATCCCATTTCCAGTTGACTCGGATGAGAGCCTGTCCTCTCAGCGTGGGCTCATCTGGTTTGCTGTAAAATACAACAGGTAACACCTTTAATCCAAACTTTGAAAAGCTTTTATAGCAGCAGCCGCAGCAGGTTAAGCTCATCTCCCACTCTTGATGTTAATGTCACGCATTCCAGACCATAATACTTGAAGACTCCAGGGGCAGAGATAATTATATCCGAAGCAGGAAATAGCAGCGGGGCAGAGTGCAAGCGTATAGACCCGTTAGAGAATGGTTGAAATGAAGTGGTGCTAAGTCCCCTGCTGTTTCCTGTGTTTCCTCGTTTATTCTCTGCAACCTCTGTCCTGCTCATCCTTCTCCAAGAAGCAGAGGGAGGGGTCAAGCCTTTAAGCTAATAATGCTATTAATATGATAGGTGCAGATTTATGAGTTAAAGGGGGATGTTTGGGATGATACTCCCCCTTAGAGGGAGCTGCATTCAAAATGGTTTGAATACCTTTAAACCACTCTTGATTGGTTTGACCCGTTCTGGTTTGGAAGTTCATGAAAAGGCCATTAACTCCATTAAATATGCTCTGATATGCTGGAATGAGCGGCCACCAAGCCTCCCCAGAGACACTAGAGGAATCCCTCACACAGACAAGATAGACGGCTTCTCTCCAGGCTGTGACGTTTACTCACAATTATCCCAATTAAAATTCAACTGGAGATAAACAGCGGAAAAACGTGAAGGAATGTACTCTGTCAAATGAAATGGGAGACATGGACAATGATCAGTCAGTTTGTCTTGTTATCGAGTGCTGTAGGGATTTTTTAGTAGGCCAACCCAGAAATTAGCATCGTGGTGGTTTACCCGACAACAGCCAATTGGGATCTTTTTATTGGATTACTGCAAAACTAAGATAATTGGCAAAGAGTAGGATACTTACAGGTTTTATTTAGCAGTGAGATGTTGAGAAATAAACCTTTTATAAAAGCAACTTGACAATAAAAAGCTGACGGCTAATGGTAAGATGAGTTAACAAGTTCGGCAAGATGACGTTGACTTCCCCTCAAACCTTGAAAAGCACTCTATTGACCATCTGCAAAGCTCCAGTGATTGTCCAATCATAACTCAGCAACCACGGTGCTGTCGTACAGTTGAAGCGATACACCTGGCATGCAGTGTTTGGTGGTTTCTCTTCACTGTAGCGAATATCAGATTCAGAAAGTCACAGGAAGTGAGGTAATGACTGACCTTATCTGTGACGGCTGACCCACAGGAAGTGCTTTGTCTTCGTAGAAGCGCCTCATGGCGAACCTGTCCAACGCCTGGTCAGCACTGCACGGCACAAAATTAGACTTGTTGTTATTATTTGCCATACTTGAGTGCATTGTGCTGTATTTTGGAAGTCATGCATATTTCTCCAAAAGTTAGAGATTTATAAAATATCCCCTGGCCATCATCAATTACAAAGCAGCATTAAATCCTCCTGGCTCCCTCCCACCTATTAACATCTGGTTGTGTTAAAGATTGATGACATTTTCTTCTTCTCAGAGCCGGAGAAATAAGCTGGAGTGTTTTTGCCATAATAATCATAACGGTGTTTAATAAGTCCCAGACCTCCAGGCCTTACTGTGATGGATTGCTTTTCCTGTCCTTATAAAACCTTCTGAGGAGGAGAGTCATAGCACCAATGCACTTACATAGGTTATTTTCAATATTGGTTATTTACCTCTGCTAATGAAGCTCTTCTACACTCCATAATTATGTGATATTGAGTTTTAAGAAGGTGTTGGATGTTGGTGATTAGTACCTTGCGGAGATGTTGCTGTAGTGCATGTACGCAGCCACCACCACCCCCGTGCGTCCTCGGTTCCCCTGAGACACAAAAACAGAGACAACAAGACTCAGTTACATGATTTCAAGCTTATTTGAAAAAGGAAAATATTTCATAATGGATAAAAAGGTATCTGTATTCATCATAAACAAACACAGGAAGAAATAAATCCTCCGGTAAATAGCATTAAATAGTTTGTAATCACTCTGCTTGTGTAAAGTGACGGATCGGACTCTAAAAGGCAACAATAGAGCAGGGAACAAAATGGGAATCTACTGTAGGTGGATTTTGGAAGGTCAGCAGCCATATATGCATATTTATTATAGACATTATTTATAGTTGGACATTTTTCAATTGCTGGTTTTCGTACACCTAGTGACCGCTGTGTGTCAGGTCTGTCAGACACAAATTGTAGCTTTACAATTCGTTTTTTGTAGATATTTAGCAAGACTTTTTCCATGCACTGATCAATTTCAATTTGGTTACGGCTATTTTGCTTCCAAAAATTGTTCCAAAATGCAGACTTTACCCACTATGTCATTCTCCTTAATCCACCAACAGTTACTATTCGATAATGCCTTACTGCACATTAAAACACACACAACTTGTAATACCATACACTCATTTCCTCGCAGCGTTACCTTGTTGTGTAGCACCACCACGTTGCGGGGGTCTCCATTGAGCCACGTGTCGATGGCCTTGCACATGCTGCAGATCTTATCCAGCGCCGGTGCATGGTGGTCCGGCCAGCCAAACTCCAGAACCTGAAGGGAATCAAAAAGGATCAAAAGTTAGTTTAAGTTTACATTCCTGTCAAACAAGAGCCCACTTGATAGATCTGCATGTGTCTGGACTAGAGCTTCAACCAAGTATTCAGGAGTGGATCAATGGAAAATGAAAAATGTAAATGTCATTTTTTAATGAACATTTTATATTTCAGCCACTCAAATATGGAGATTTACGCTAAAAATAAATATATTTGGGTTCCGGATTTAAAATGAGGACATTTAAAGACGTTGGACCGCAGGAAATTGGGATAGACAATTTTCTGAGATTTTACAGACAATTTTTGACAAATTATCGGCAGATTAAATGATAATGAAAATAATCATTAGTTGCCGCTCTGGTCTTAATTCAAACAACACAGATGCTGAGGGGTGTACCTTTGGATTCAACTTGGAAAGGTCACTCCTAAACTCGCTCAGGTTGAGGATCTGAAATCAGAAAGAGACGGATATAAACATTTCAAAGCACAAATGGACATTCAAAACATTTTTTGTTGTCCCTTGAAGAGCCACATTTGTGCAGTAAAACGAGGGCATTCAGTCCAAAAATCATGTCTCCCGGTTCCTCTTGGGGGGGGGGGGGGGTTCCTCACCAGATAGTGCTCCCCGTGTTTGGAGCGCAGCATGGTGGCCACCTCCTTCAGGTTGGTGGTGTAGCTGCGCTCCTCGGCGCCGGCGGGGAAACACACGGAGATAATCCTCTCCGTGATGTAGACCAGGTCCACCTCATAGCTCTCCTCCATGGCCTGTACCACAGTCTGTGCCCTGGAGGGGGGGGGGGGGGAGATGGTACCAATGTTCAGCCTTGTTACCGCTGCTGTGAGAACATTTCTCTCTGATTTCTCTCGCGGGCTAACGACAGATTCAAAGTGATCAGATGTAAACTCCCGCAGCTCACTCTTATGTTTCTTGGAGAGGAAAATATATACAATTCCTCACTGGCTGTTGACACGACCTCTGCTGATAAAATGCAATCTATTTCACCGGCCAAACAGAGATGGTGTTTATTGGCCAGTGAGCACGCAGTAAAGCCCTGCATGAACAATAACAGCGGTGGAATGATAATTTACATTCCAAGAAAAAAAGGGAAATATTCAGCACAAATAAGGGTTTTTTAATCATCAAATAGAGATGAATTTAAGATCAAAATGGATCAAACTCCACATAAGTTGCAGAATTTGTCTCCCTTTTTATCCAAACATTCACTTTAGATGCTTCTTATTTATGCATTTTGGTAAAAAAAAAACTCTTCACAGATTAAAGGAAATATAAACGTTGTTTCTAATTCTATTTTTTTTAATGTATTTGTTTATGTATGCATCTAAAATAATGAGAATGATCTGTCTTACCCCGACTGCTTTCGCCTTATCTCCACACTCTTGCAGGACCTCGTTGATGCCTGCAGAAACACACACAGATATGCAGAGGGTGGGGGGGGGGGGGGGGGGGGGGGGGGGGGGGGGGGGGGAGAAAAACGATTCATAAGCAAACTGCGTCTGGTAACGATGAGGATGTTATAGAATTACAATCTGACAGAAAAAAAAGAAAAGTCCGATCATCACAGAAGCAAAACTGAAACTGTTCCGGAGAAAGACAAATATGGGAAGAAATTAAGCAGGAGGAGGAATAAAGATAGGAAAAGGAGAAACAACAGAAGAAGAAGATGTGATGAAGAGGAGGGAGATAATGGGATTAGAGGGAAAGTATAAAACAACATCCGGAGCTGTGTCAGGATTCAAGCACACACTTTAATGATCCTCTCCTGTACTTAGTTATTTAGTGGGGAAATAGCAGCAGGCTGTTTTACTGTGACAGTCCTGCAGAGGGAAATGTTGCTAAATCCTCCGTACTGTCGAGGAACCGCTGCATGCTGGAGTTCCTCTGACTGCCCAGAGGAGGAAGAGGAAGATGATGAAGCCGTCGTAAGAGGAAGAACGACAGCTGAATTTATCTCCACCTTTCCCCACAGCTCCACAAACTGTGAGCTTTATGGTCAAGTGGTGATGTTCTCTAATCATGGAGCAAGGTTAAACGCACAGCTCAAAGCTCTCTCCATATTGCTTCTCACACAAGAAGCCCCCCCCAAGAGCCAAAATGGGAAGCATAATTCTCCGTGATTTGACAGGAAGCAGATGCTAGGCGGACCGCTGGTGTTAGCAAAATGAAACAGGCTGTTCACACGGGGCCGAGGGGGGGTTACGCCGGTACGTCTCACAGCGCAGGAACAATCTGTTGTCTTGTAGCGACACGGGTGCATGAACGCCTCGTGAAAGTTAATGCAGCATGTCATTTTAAAACGTATTTGGGGTTGTTCTGTCCATTGCATATCATTATGTTTCCCTCTGTGGGCACATTTCTTGGACAGTTTTTCACATTTCTGCACAAATTCTACATTTTCTAAACCCGGCACTGCTTTTTTCTTGTATTTATCTTATATTGTACATATTTATCTTCAGTTTTGTTTATATTTTTATTGTCTATACTTTTGTATTTTACTTCATTCTAAATTTATTTGACCTTGCAATGTTTGTGTAATGCACCAATTCACCAAAGCAAATCAATTGTTTATAAAAACCTACATTAAACTGGATTCTGAAACGTGACTTTTATAAAGTGAAAGTTTGACAATTAGTTGCTTAATAGTTAGTTAAGTATTTTATGTAACCCTAACCCACTGATTTGAACCCAAACCCAAATCTTTTCCTTAACTTAACCAAGTTCTCCTGTTACCTAAAACAGTTCTACCCTTGCACAAACATTACTTTATCATAAGATACAATCAAGGAAAATATAAAGATTAGATTTTGATGCCTGTTTTAGCTAATGTATCATAAAAGAAAGTAGGTATGCCTATGGTATGGTCGTGAGCGAGAAAGGCTTCTAATTGACCGTAAGAATGGTTTTCGACACAAAAAAAAGACATTACGCTTTCACTACCAGGGTTAAAACGGACCTATATGTAAATAATATTTAGCAGAATGTTTGACTTCCTGTGTGGGAGGGGCCTACCTTGCCGAACAGGAAGCCCGTGCTCCACCTCCAGGATGAACGCAGGTGTCCGAACGGTCTTCGCATTGAGCTACCCAGAGGCATGGCTAACAGCACGGGAATCACTTCTCTATGTTTTGACTATTTAGATCATAAAATAAAAGTCCTCATGACAGAAGAAGATGCGAGACCTCATCAGCGATTCTATAACGCACCATCTTCTCCTCTTCCCTCTCGATTGTCTCCCTCTACTGCTTCCTCCCTCCTTCTCGCCCACTCTGTTGTCTGGAAGCACTCCTCCCTCGCTCTCATTATCTCTCATTATTTGGGACTCCCTCCCACCGCCTCTCTCGTCTTCTTCACTCCCTTTTTTCCCAAGCTGTGTGTTTGTGGACTCTATGAGTATTCTGTATGTTTGTGTATGTGTTTGACCTTAATTACCCTTCAAGTCACCTAAGCGTTACAAAAGCATGGAATGAAAACAACATTTTTTTCCTATTCCATCTTTGTATTTCTTTTTGGATCAAGCAGTTCAATTGAAACTATTGAGAAAAAATACATTTAGGAATGCTATTATACTCATAATGTATTCTTTATTGACTAATAAGGTCAAGTATTATGCAATATTTATAATTGCTAGTCAGTCATTGACATTTTTATTGCATTCCCATAGTTTGTATACATTCTAATTATTTTATAATGCCATATGATGCATTATAATGCCATATTTTATGCAAAAATAATCATTTTAAATAAGTTTGTAATGCGTTATAGACAGGATCTTGCAAAAATAGATGTTAGTAAGTAAACAGAAATTATGAATGAATGTATGTGTGCTTATAGCTATAACAGTACTGTTCTATAAGCTGATTTACAGTATTTTTGATTCACAGCATCTCACTTTCTCCTATCCTGAGTCACAAACTGATTCCAATATTGCCCACAGTGCACTTGGATGACCCCATCAGTCCCCCACACTGACCCAAATATGGTCACATTTAGGGCATGTGAACTCCAAATCGCCATGGATGTGTCCGAAGAGGAAAAACGAACATTCCATCAGCACCCGGTCAGCTTTTACCAGCAGCCGAATTATCAACAGAGTCTCCTCCTCACATAAACAAACAGACCCGGTGATTAAAACGGGTAAAAACACAGAATGAAGGATTTTCTGATGCAATTTGGCTGCTGCTAACTTCGTATCCAGGTGCTCTATGACTAAGATCCTTCATCTGGTTGAAGAGAGAGTTAAAAATAGCCAGAATACAAAAAGGCCAAATGTAAAAACATGGCTTAAACCTGGATAAAAAGCCAATTTATGACAGCTTCTAGCAAAGAAACACAACAAAGATGAATTACACCCTTATAAGAAACCTAATGAAACCAACTGTTATATTTGGGATACTGTCAGATATTTTTATGCAAAATGTTATCTCATACATTCAAATTGAAGACAATTATCAGATGTCTTTCAGTTCCTGCTTTTCAGGCTGATATCCTCTCACACTTTAGACCCTTCTCTTCTCTTTTCTCTGTGTGAAGTCACAGACTGTGAATTAATCTCAGCACAGACTGGTGTACACACACTAATCTATGTTTATAATCTCACTCTGAATCATCGCCGCAACTTCTGCTGCCGATCTAAACAATCTGACGCAAACACTGACTCACTTTTGTGACTCACAAAAGAAGAAGAAGAAGATAAAACAGAGGGATGCTTGTATCTGAGAATAGATGCTGCTTCTGGTTTCATGAAAGGATGGAATTTCAGAGAATCTTGCCTTCTCTGAAACCCACCGCCCGTGCCCACACCCTTCATGCTTTTAGAGATGTCGACCTGAGCATGCATGCCTTGACAGCGGCTCCTGGCACAGAACACACTCCATTTGCAGTGAACCGGAAGCTTCTCTCCTTTTGTAAGGTATATGCTAAATATGACTTTACACTGGCACAGGCAGGGTCAAACCACTTACCTCAGGTCAACTGGCTGGATTTAATCAGGGAAGTGCAACTGGAATACTCATGGCTAGTTTCATTGTTAAGATTTTTTTTTGGATATTACAAATATTTATTGGAATATTGATCGAGTTAATTCCTCTAAATGTGTCTTTAATTTAAAGTCATGAAGGTGTGGACATTTCGCTTAGTACATTTCTTTTATTTAACTATTAATGTAGGTACTTTTACACATTTTATGCTTCCAATTAACTTTATTTTCAAAATAAATATTGTACCTTTTACTTATAATTAAATAACTCTTATACATTTTCAGATTTAGATCATCAATACAAAATGAAAATAAACAAACAAATATGATAAACTAATATCTTAAGTCAAGCTACTCAGCAGTATATAAACTAATTCAAATTAAATACACAATTAATGCACAACTAATGATAATCCACTAATATAATATCATTCTTAAAAGGAGTTATTTTGGTACTAAGTATATTTTGATGGCAATACTATTACTTAAAGGTATGGTAGGTAAGAATGGAGAAACCAGCTCGAGTGCGCTAGAATTTGAAAGTACGCAGCCGGAAAAAATCTGCCCCTTCCTTCAGACTTCCTTACAGAGCCCCTCCTCTAACACACACGAACGCGCACATGACCAATGAGGGCACGAGATAAGTTTGTGCACGAGATGGACGGCTGACAGGCAGGTAGGCCATCCAGTTACTTTAGCCGGGCCGGTGAAAATAACTGGTCGTGCTTTTTACAGCATTTTTTAATTCATACTGTAGATTGTACAAGAGCACCCAAATGTATGTGTCAAAGGGTGTCCACATACATTTGGCCTGACAGAGTACTTGTGAGACTTTTACCCAGGCGCTTTTCTGAATGATAACAGGTATGAATGAAGAGCATCTAAAGCATGTCTCGTGGCATTAACACTGAGAAAGAAGAGGTGTTACTCACCGGCGTACCTACATGCTTTAATGCCAGCTGAGGAGTGGGAGGCTGGAGAGAAAAGTGAGACAGAGTCAGAGAGTTAGTCATTGTTTCTCTCGCAGCGAGGGAGGAAACAACATGGTGAGGCGAAGAGGATGAGGAGGAGAGAGAAGAGGAGAGAGTATATCTGGCTGTCCGATCAATTGTGTGTCAGTTTAATATATGCAGACTTTGCCTGACAGACAAACCTATAGATCGGAAAAATCCATATCCTCTATATCATCGAACAAAAAAGATACAAGACATTGTTTGTTGACACTTTAACTAAATATATAGCGAATAATCTGTTTCTAGAATGAAGAATTTAATTTTTCACTTGCATTTTGACCATTATATTTCACATTTAACTATTATTTGGATCATTGATTCAGCTGAAATAGCACCACAAATGTTGTTATTTTCTTAGAATGTAATAATGCCTACAATTATCATAAAATGTGCAATGTAAGAAAAACCAATATTGTAGCCTGATAGCTAGACTTATTATCCTGATTAATATTGTAATGTATTTTTGACCAATAATACCATATTGCATGATGAGGAATTTAATACATTTTTAGGTGGGTCAGTGAGGACACTTGTTTTATCACATTTTATTGCAAATGTTTATTCAAATCAAGGTTGACTTGCTAGATTTTGTTTAGTGCTTTCACACCTCACGATCAAATCAATTATAACTTGAATGATAGCAATGTCCATAAAAATAAAAAGGCGAAAACCGCTGAATTTCATAGTATGACGAATCATATAGGAGAGAGGCAGAGATGTAAGAGTGGAAAGAAAGTATGAAACAGGGACAGAGAGAAAGTGTGTTTGCCTCTCCACACACACTCCCAGACACACACACACAGCTTGACAGTGATCCATGTGTTAAGGAAAATCTCCTAACTGAGTTAAGTACAGCGTCTTAGGCTCTATAAACAAACCCGGGGACTGTTTAACAAGCTGCTGCAGTGCTTTAAAACGGCCAGCGTCCAACGTAAATAAGTGAAAAGTAGTTACTGTGGCCCGGAATGTACCTAATTTGGTCATATCGTCCGCAGTTAATCTTTAAAAATACACTTTTTTTTACTGAGAATGATCAAATCGCTTTCCCTGCTGCTTTTCTAAATCGTGTCCGACAATTTGCTGAGCATGCATTCTTCATGGAAAGTGAATGAGCGCTCCCGTTTCAAGCTCATTAAAGTGAGAATGACTCAAGCCTCTGTGTTGCAGTGCGTACACTTTGTCTTGTAAAGTAGCAGCCCCTAGAGGGAAGGGGAATAATCACTCTGACTGCTGCTCGGTATGTCCTTACCTCATCAGTCTTAAAATACCTTAAAACACTTATTTTTCGTGGATGCTTTGCCCCAAATGCAAACTGATTTTTTAGTATGTAATAAATACCTGCATTTAAATACACATGTAGTGTTCGTAATGATGAAGGGATCCTTTACAACTGTCCCAAAATCTAAAGATTGCGAGGACTAGAGTGAAAGCTACATATTTTTCCTCCAAAAAGAACCCTTAGTGGAGAAGATTTATGACCGATGTTTATCTGTTGTTTTACATTTGTTCCACTTATCATCAGTTAGCGATGAGGCATATAAGAAACACTTCAAGACGCGTCATCAGCAGTGAAGTAGAACCTGCTCTGAAGTAAACATGGATGTTAACGATGCAGGATTTGACCTTTTAAGGAAAAGTTGGTTATTTGAGTATCAATAAATACTGTAAAAAATATGAAATGTGTACAATACTACAGCATTTTGGAATGAGAAAGCTGTACAGTTTGGTGAATAATGTGCAAAACTGTATCTTGGATCATGGAAAAATGTATTTGGATCATTCTGGTTGCCAAAACAAATCTTAAAAAAACAATATAATATAGTAAAACAATATAATATAGTAAAACACACAGGAACATATGTATTTGCTATTTTGTACGTTTTGAAAATTTGAACACAGTTTGGCTGTGTTGTTAAATGGTAATATCATTCCTTCTTTTCAACTATATATAGTAATTTAAATTCCAATAGCTGTGAGGCGAGAAGAATCATTAATTTTCTTTTTTTCTGATATTTTTTACCCTTTTCTGTACGCTCTAAGAAACGGCTGCCTCTGACATCATCACCATCAACTCCCTATCCCCTCCACAGCTGACATGTCGGGTTTGGTTTGCACTGACAGGATTTTTCTTGTGGGAAAAGGAGGAAGCTCTTATGGTTATAGCCTCTGACCTTTGACCTCACAGCGCTCCCTGTGTGTGGTTCCGCCACAATCCCAGGGAGAATCATTGCATTATGAAGGGGGTCGACAAGGCCTTTAAATACCATTTAATTCCACACACACACACTGCAATGACACACACACACACACTCACCGGCTCATTGTTGTTCGGTATCTGACATGATGTGGTGACCTGTGAAGGGAGAAACAGAAATCATGAGTAACACAACTAAAGGATCTCTGAAGTACTTTGAAAAACACTACTGTAAGAAGTGCGTCTATTTTTGTAGCAACAGAAAGGAGGAGACGTCTCTGAGTGTTTCCTCCTGAATGCCTGAGTATTCCCCAAATCACCCTCTGCAGAACAGAAATAGCCCCTGCTTCATAAAGAAGCCTCTTTTTTACTGTTCCTCAGTGTGGGAAACTGGTCCCGGAAAAATCACATTTGGCACTGATTCACATTGAGAGAGAACGCTTCCTGTTAAAGTAGGAACAACTATTAAATGACGCTGTCGGTTCACACATAGGTTGAAGCATTTAGCTATGTCTTTTGAATTCTTCTTGCATGATGTTTGGACGGTCTGAGAGAATCCAGGCAAAACCACAAATGGCCTCATCAAGCGTGTCAAAAGCAATTTGACGACACACATTTTTACACTGCGCAATCCCAACACTTTGCCTTGATTTGCTTTTGAGTAAACGTGACATTTAATGCGTTTGTGACCATATTTACACGCAATGAAGCCTTAAAACGATGGAATAAGCACAGTACACTAGAAGCATCCAGACATTGCCTATATGTGATCTCAACAAAGACCCATCAGCGCTTTGACTCCATTGTCATCAGCCTGAAATTAGGATTTGTGGTCAATTTGTGTTTTTTCAGGGCTGTTTATTTCCCTAATTAATCGCTCGTTCTGTAAAAAATGACGACTTGTGTCAAAAAGATGTCATTAAGCATCCAGTTTTGTCTGATCAACAATCTAAAAATCATGCGCATTTAATTCAATACAATATAAGATGAAGAAAAGCAGCAAATTCTGCCATGTTAGAAGCTGGAAGCATTCATTTTGCTTTTGTTTTGCTTGAAAATGGACTCAAACATCAAACAACTGGGTGGCACTCCAGTGCTATAACATGCAGAGTTAGGAGCAGTACCTGCTGCCAAGCTCTTAGCAACAGCATCACTTGTCCTCTAATAATACTATCACCTCAGAATTAGAGCGGTATTGACTTCCTCATGTTCCGATGCCACATGAATCATCTTTAAATAGCAGGCTGCTTTGATACTCAACACATTTCGCTCATAGTATCCATGACAGGCAAGTCAGCGTGGCTCCTAATAGTCTGTGCACAACAAATCGCTGATTAGGATGCACAAACAGGGCCTCTGCTGATAGACTTCCATTTGATGGTATTTACTTTACTGTGCACGATAAACATGCACGTGGGAGCGCACGGAGGCATACGTGTGCAGCGAGTGGACGGATGTTTACGAGCGGAGAGATGACAGCGCGCTATCAGAAGACTACAGGCTCGGGCGGGAAGGAAGCGGTTGTAATTAGTTTGCTCTGGGAAAACAAAAGACTCGTTGACTTTGTAATGCTATCATGAAGCGTATCAGAATACAGGAGTGGGATAGCATCGCTGAGGATCCAGGGCACGCTGATATGTGATGGCATCAGTCCACAAGCTGATATGTGCCCTACTTCAAAAGGCTGACCAACAGTGTGAGAGGGATGTTTAAAGAGAGAGCACAACTACACCACAATAAGTGCTGCAACCGTTGACAGGAAAACAATCACCAACTTTATTTATAATTGTAATTCTTCAAGCAAAAATGCCAGGAAATTGAGATTTCCTCTGGACTTTTATCATATTCAAATGAAAATATTAAGCTTAGACTGACTTGCAAGGCATTTAATCAGAAGCCGAATCGGGTTTATTGCCGAATAGGGACAAGGAATTTGTATAATGATGCATAGATGACTTTAAAGAGACAATGAGGTGTTAAGTAAAGAGTATGACTAATTACTTTAATTACTTTTAATTTAATTGACTTTGGGAAACTGGGAATTGTCTCACTATTATCTGATATTTTATTTAGAAAAAAACAATTCATCATTTTGTGGACCAATCAGAGCAGACTGTGCTCTGGTGTCAGACAGAGGGTGAAAAGAGGTGCTGCAGCACAGGCAGTATGAGAGACATGTCCCAGTAGAGACACATAATACTAATATGAACCTGAAAATGAGCAGAGTAGGGCCCCTTTAAAATCACTGCCATTCTTAATCTTATATATTTGACTTTAAAAGCCAATATTTGCAAGCCTTCAGTCAAGAATCCCCCTCAAGGTATGCAGAGAACATTGGGAACAGATTTGATGGACCAAATGTATGTGGGTCAAACCATCAGTAGTCTAAATGACTGATTAATATCCAGTTCACTTGGACTTTATTCTTGTTTGTGCATGTGTATACGTGCGAGAAACACATCTAGGAGGTCCTCATTTGGAATGGCCTGGTTAATAAAGTGAACGAGTAACAACTGTTGCAGCTGTGGGCGCTACAGGGAAGTGGATAAAAAGAGAATGAATGATATTAACGTTCAGCTTTAGTTGGAAGCATATGAAAGTTGCTCGTACCAGAAAGCCAGGAGCGAGTCGGCTCATGCTCGCTCTTTACAGTTCCTGATACCTGGGGCCGCGGCTGACATTCATATATCAGTGTTGGCGGTCCCAGTGGCCCCGGGGCCTCGTAGCAAGAGCATCTGCCTTTTATTTACAGCTGACAGGGCCCGTTCTGTGCGCTGTACTGTAGCATACGCCTGCAAATGTCCTGATGATGACTCCCTCCAGTATTGATGTAAAGGTCAGAGGGGTGTCGTGATGACTCTGGGCTTCAGATGCCACTGAGTGTTTAAGAAACAAACAGCCAATTGCAACAAAACACCTTACGAATCTACTGTATGACACTTAAGGCTTACATTGTCTTAGGAGTGTCATAACAATCCCTTAATAGGTCTTCTTAGATAAGGTAAAACGATTTTACTGCATCATTTACAGTCATTTTAACCAGCCACTGATTCATTTCTTTAGAAGCCTTTTCACGGAATCATACACACTTCTTGTTGATATCACATCACATGTTAAGCTATGCAGTCATGACAGCCGGAGCAGCAGACAGAGAGAAATCACAGACTTCTTAATCTCACATTCCTTCAAACAACGTGTCTCTAAAATCTGCATCACCACGCAACCAAGTGAGAGAACAACAGCTACCCTGATTCATCCATATATGGTGAGTGCAGCTGGATGGTGGACTAATACAAGCTTCATGAGGTCTTTTCCAGCTCAGACGGATATAAGTGGAGGGATCTCAGAGAGGCCCTGCCACACGCTTCAGCATCGGGACATTTCTTGCAACTGAATATCCTAAATCATGATTATTGACCTTTTCTTTGGCCTCTGAATGAGTCCCCCAAATCCCTTCCCACCAAATTAACCAGCAGACCACAAAGAAAGCTCTCCAACATCGAGTGAAAGACAATCAAAGTGGCTTTTGAAACAGGGAGCTTATAATCTCATGGAGTCACGAGGGGCGCCTGGGAAGCCACTGAACTAGAACAAGGAGTCAAGCGAGCCACCGGGGGGGCCCCTGCTGCAATTTCAACCCAGCCAAGAGGCCTCGTTAGGGGGCAAGCCGAGGTCAGCTGAGGCGGGACGTTGTTGAATTACCCGCAGCAAAGGTCAAATGTCTCAGGTGAGTCTCGGCGGCTTCACGGAGCTTCCCCCCTTTGCAATAAGAGCGTGGATCAGCGAGAGCTTTAATGATTTTGCAAAAGTGCCGCTCAGGTACTCATGAGGGTTTATATTGAAATGGAGAAGGAGAATATCAAAGCAGGACTCTCGAGCCACGTCCACTGAGATGAATCGCCGTATAATGAGTTAACATGATGCTGTATAAGAGTGATGAATTCTCGTCAAACAGGCTGGAACAAGCATCGCAGAAAACCAAGCAAGAAGAAGACTGGCTTGCTCAGCAAAATAAAAAAAGACAATTTTTTTTACCTAAAGAAAATGCATGAAAAACATTTGTGTGTTGTTTTTTTGTCACCTTTTTTGTTCTTTTCTAGAGCTCTCATATTGGGCTGCAGTTTTCTCGCAGATTTATGCCCATTTGACATAGCATTATCACTTTGATCTTACTTCCATTTCAGCCCGATTGATGGGAGAAATCATGTTTGCAACGGTGCATAAATCATCTCATTGGCTCTAATAAATAAGCCCGCCATTGGTCCAACCACACTCAAAATTCCTCAAGCACTCCTCCTGCCCACACAAGAGCCACTGCCGCGCTGATGGCAGTTTGCCTGAGAAAGTAAATTCTTCACTTTCCAAACGGGGGCCAAATAAGGACTGAAGCTCAAACAGCCCCTTTGGAGGGATTTATACATCGGCTGGGTTTCTGTTTAACTTGGAAGGCTACTAAATCCGCAGAGCTCCGCCATGTGGAAGAGCCGGTTCCTTTCTCGCTTTGACATTTTGACATAATGTCAAGTGTGTTCCGTGCCATGTTCGGCTGGGTGGCAGTGTGTTGCTGGCAAGAGCGCCCTGGCAGGTTCGAGTGATGTTGTCAGTGGCTGAATAATATCGGATGCGGAATTTAAAAGAGATAAATCATGTTGTAGTAAAAATAATGGCAAAATAAATTAGTCATGCAGAATGCTGCCAAGTAACAATAATGCATGGGAAAGTTTTACCACTAAAATGTTGTCCATCATTTATAAGAGTCCATGATTCAATGTCATTTAAAACAGATAATCCACTCTGTAAAAACATAGCTATTTGTTGGATATCTAAATTTGGAATGAATCACAAGCTTTTCAGGCTTGGCTCGCCCATGAAGGTCCAATTGCTGTTTCAGAGGCTTTTGCACCCAAACAGGATGGAGAAGGGCTGGTTTGTATACACATGAAGTCTAAATAATTGTTTTTGTAAAGTAGAAAACATTCCACGCCAGCTGTTTTTCCACTGGTGTCCGTCGACACCCGGGAGCGCAACACAAACCAAGTATTCGCCGCAGTATGAAAACCATCCTGTCGAACAAATGACAACACCGTGACAGGACGGACAAAAACGTTTGAAATCTACCAAGCATCAAGTTCCCAATCCTCTCTTGAAGAACCCTGCATCTAAATCCTTTTTCATACGAGAACTAAATCACTACCACATGGTTAACACGCCATAAATAAGCATAAATATCAGCCGAGAGGCACAAGCGTTTGCTTTGACCCTAAATGGTTCAGACAAATAATACCACAACACACACAGGGTTATTCAGAGTGGATTGCCTTTTCTTATTTCAACTATTTTGATTGCCTGGGAGCTCTGATTTGGGTCCAACAAAAGCTGATTTGACCTTCAAACCGACATGCCGATGTGAGGTTTGCAGCCCAAAGGAACTTTATGAAGTGGATGCGAAAGAGGCCAAAGACCATGGATCACTGAGCTATTTGGTCATGGTCAAGCCACAGTCAGGGGTGGGGGAGCTCTGGCTTGGCTGCTTCAGCTCTTGTACGGTTACAACAAAATAACTGCGAGCTACAGACGACAAAATACCCCATTAAATACGGGAAGGATGGATATCAGATGTGCAATTGTGGCTCACTTTGGACACAGGTTGCAATCCTCCGAATGTAAAAGCTCGCCTTGGAGTTTTAAGTAAGAGGAGAATATCATAAATGTCATTTTAAATCGTGGGAAAGGTGGGTAACATTTGGCACAGGTTTTAAACCAAACACCTCAGTGGGTATTGAATCGTGGGAAACACTTTGTGAATAAAACGAGCAGTTCTTTAAAGGCGAGTCTTTTATGGAAGTTGAATAACAAGCATGTTTTCGTCATTACTGGATGGAGCCGATGTTGGACGTAGCTGATGGGTCGGTTAAGGAGAGCCTTCGCCTATCAGTTCCTGCTTAATTAGGGGTGGCTGCAGGATGCTTTCTCTCATTCCACCACTAATAGCACGGTGAAGCCAGATTGGAGAAACAACGCCAAGCCAAAATCAATGGTATACACAGGGAAACGCGCAATAAAATATAGGCTTTCTAGAACACAAGATGCTCAAAATGATTTAGCTGCAATTACTTCTATGAAAGCCTCAATTTATGTGTGCCTGCACTTTCCTATATCTGAGAGCAGTTTGTGTTACCTTGCATTGAAATGTCCTTTTAATCGAAACTGGCTTTTTAGTGTTTTCCTTGCCAGTCTGTCACTAATTGACAGAAATAAGTGAGAGGGTAGGCTGAGCCCTGGCCTCTTGTGTGGTTGCATTTTAAATGCCATCCTCCCTGGTCACTGCTGCTTTTATAACTCTCACCGGCACATACTTTGGAGCTCACGCAGCTTGAGTTCTCACAGTTTGCCAGAAGTGTTTGTGTGCACTTCTCTTGAAGCCTACAGAGGAATATCTTAACAGTCAATCTGCAAAACAAATGTGCGACATATCAAAACAAATATCTGCACAAACACGTGAGAGGAATTTCTATTTGGCAATCAAAGTTCAAAGGTATCGTCTTTGTTCCCTTTCAAGATGATTTCCTGCGATTTATGGCAGGTTTTTCCCAAGATTTTTCTAAAGGCTGCCAAGGATTCACTTCACTGATGTGTCAAAAAGATGAACTGCCTTGAGGTATTTTATTAAGGAATGGGAGAGACAGATGCAAGAGAGGAATAGCTCAAGAGGGAGAGATCTACAGTGTCGTTCAATGAGCATCGCTCTCAGAGAACATCTTCGTGTTATGAGGCACGAGGGAGACATGAGTTAGGGCGGCTTAAGAGGCTTTCTGGGCACGGTGGAGAAAATGGTAACGCATTTTCCCTCAAGACTTATGACTTGTGAAAAACAGGAAGCCAGGGCAAGAAAATCAGATTCAAGGTTGTGTAATGTCTTCAAATACAATTCTAAAAGGGAGGCTGTGGCTCAGTGGGTAGTGTACTGGACTTCGATTCAGGGGGTAGCAAGTTCGAGTCCCACTGCAGTCAGCATGTCATTGTGTCCCTGGGCAAGACACTTCACCCCAAATTGCTCCTGTGGAGATTGTCCACAGTGCTGAATGTATGTTAGTCGCTTTGGATAAAAGCGTCTAACAAGTGACATGTAATGTAAAGAAAAATGTGCAGCTGTCACAAAAAAAGGATTTATTTTGGTGGCGTAATAAAAGCGCATTCCTTCCCGTTGTTTTGACTCTTGAGTGGGAGACAGGACATACAAGTCTGGTGACCTCTTGAACATTCATGTTTAACTGCCATCCCTGTGTTAGCTCAAGGTCAGAGGTGAGTGATTGCTATCATCAGTCTGCATCCTCTCTCAAAGGTGTCAGAAAGGAAAAGTGTGAGAAAGACGCGAAGGATGGAAGAAGAAGACTTTTCCGTGCAAACATTCTCCTTGACAGACTGCTCTACTTTATCTCCTGTAACGGCAGAGCAGATGGGATTTACGCTGAGAGGGGAACCACGTGTTTGCCTGCTGTGTTGACCAGTTGCTCCGCGTCTCTCTGCCTGGCTCTTGCCGCCACAAATCACTTCTCGTCGGGTCATGAAAGGCTCCAGCAGCAACTGGAATGAACTCCCCGTTCCCATGGGAGAAAGTGTCCCATGGCAGACTACATGACATCCACACGAATCCCTATTTGTGAGGCTGCAGAACTCAGGCGTCAGTATGCAATAAAACTACTCAAAATCCTGACTGAGGTACATTTTCTTAAAGCCAAAAAACATGCAAACAACAGATGGAATACACTGCAAGAAAACTTGGAAAATCTACTCTCCCAGATGTCTTACCTGCGCAGCGGTGCCACTTTTTCTCACGCTCTCTCCCCCTCTGCCTTGTTTCTACTTCTGCTTTTTACTCCCAGCCTTCAGACCCCCCTCCAGGAGAGAAAGAGGGCAAGAGAGGGAGTACCAAATACAGACACTTTCCTCCTCCTCCTCCTTCTCCACCCCTCTCGCTCAAAACAACAGCAGTAATCCCAAACGCGTGCCAGAGAGCTACTGAACTGGATTCTGTGTTTATGTGTGCGCGCATGTGGATGTCTGCGCAGCCTCTGGACTGGACCAGGATACTCTCCTTTGTACTGCTGGCTCTGGTTCCTCCCGTCAACTGCCAAGAAATGTTGAAACACGCTATATAAGGCCAAGAAGCGGCTTGGGGCTCCTTAAGATTCTGGTACCCAAAACGAGAGAGCAAAAGTCGTCCGGGGGCAGACAGAAAGTGTAGCCCTCCCTCTGTCTGCAGTCCTCTCTCTCTGTGTCTCTCTCTCCTCCCTCCTTTCTCTCTCGGCTCTCTCTGTTGACGCATGCTTGACAGAGGGAGATAGAGGGAGAATGCTACGTAGCTAGAAATACCTACTTTTCTTCTTGTTTATGCCAAAAACACACTTAATTCAAATTGATCAACTACTTTGTTGTTATATTTAGTTTGTATTGAGTATGTACATTTGTTTTAACATATTCCATGTAGGATTTACTATGGTAACATTTGCATGTTCACTCATTTTACTGTGAAAATACAAACACTCTAATTATTGCATATCATGTCATTATAAAATCTTGATATCCCACATAGCCGTTATTTGTTTTTGTATTTTATTTGTGCCTTTGCATTTATTGAATAATGTGCCCAGTACTAGCTTGCTTAGCTAGTTAGCCTCTAACCAAAAGATGACATTTTAAAGGCCATATTAAAACTGATAAACACATTGAAGTAGTAGTAGCAGAACGACGTTGCAACTCGGGAAGTCTACGGAGCTCTCGAAGGCAACATTGGCTTTGGTGGGGGTCTGTCATTGAAGTTTTCCAAAGCATTTCTTACTAAATATTTTGTGCAATTAAAACACCTAATCTAAGAGTTGAGAAGAAGAGTGGCAAAGCTGTACTTGAGACTGTATCTGCTATCGATAAGAAAGCACATGAATGCACGTCTACTCAGAAGTGGGACCCGAGATCCATTTTTTCTAAAATACTTGGGTTTTTAGCACCCGAGGTGAACTTAGCTCTTGACCTCCAGACAAGAACCGAGTTAAATTAGGCCATCAGTCATCTGCTAGCACCCGGTCATTAGGCCTCCCGTACGGTTTGTCTGCCAGCTCTATCTCCCGACTGCCGCGCTGCATCCATACCGCTGAAGGGCGTCGCTATGGAGACGTGCTGTGATGGCTCTTTGATGTGACGCGTTTGCGCCGGGGAAACAGACCTGCCTCTGTGAGGGCGGCTGAGGAATGAGGAGGCCTGGCTCCCGTGAATGTGTGTGTTTGTGCGCCCACGTGTGTGTCTCATCATTTTCTCTCCCCCTCACCCTCACCCACTCTCTGTCTTGTTCTACCTTTTTTCACTTTCATGCTTGGATAGTTACTCCCTTTTCCATGCCAACATTCTTGAACGCACCTCATCCCTACTTCTGTGCACGTCTTACTGTGTTTTTGGTCTTGCTCACTGCACTTCTTGGAAGATAATAAAGCAGATATAAAAAAGAAGAACCTTAGAAGGACAAAAGCCTGTAAAACACCACTGAAAAGTTGTCATGGAGACTGTTCAGTGGTTAGAAAGTGAGTTTATGACAGTTATTTTAGCATTTTGGTCGCTTAAAAATGTATTTTTCAGCATTTGGTTGTGCTTTTCTTTAAAACTGGTGTGTTCCTTCTGGTTAGAAACTACCAAAGTGGCCAAAAACTAAGATTGGGACAGTCAAAAACCAAGCAGGCAACAGTAAACATGTTTTCTTTTTACTCTGTTATTCTTGTCAGGTCACCCAACGTATAAATATATGACTTGTCCAGTCTCCCCTCTCATGTCTTGCTTCACTAAATGAACAACAAATTAAAAAAACAATCTGAAGGCTTCAATCCAACAGTCCACAAACCAATGGGTGACTTCACTGCGACTACGTCTACTCCTTAATACAGTCTATGGTTTCTAACAATCAATACAAATGTTTGATATCCGCAAAAACACACATGCCTAGTACATAAATAGTCGCAAGTTATACAGTAAGTGGTAAAACGGGGTTATACTCGTGCCTCCTGAAATATTAAAGAGCTCCTGGGTTGCACTTTATAGAGCATGTAATTTGCCTGAGCTCTAATTAAAGGCTTCTCCCAGTTTTCACACATGTTCGGATGTGGATTTAAATGTAAGGATGCTAGGATTAAACAGCCAGACCTCAAAACACTTGACCCTTTAAATTCTGCACTGGCTTAGCAGGAGTCAGGCTCAGTGGAGTCAGGCTTAGCTGGAGTCAGGCTCAGTGGAGTTTGGAATGTGCATGATTTGACTCACTTTGTGACAGTCTGCTGTTGCAGGTGAAGACTCTCCCTCTTCTAAAATGCTTAGCCGGTTCTAGCACATCACTGCTTGTGTGATGTAAGCTGCGAGCGAGCTCAGCTTGACAGAGGGGGATTTTGGGCTAGTCGAGATGAAACGGGATGTCTGAGTCTCCTCGCTGCAATAATATCCTCTGGATTTACTTTTTGCATGACAAAGGAACTATTGAATCAACTAGAAATAGAAATTCAGCATGTGACTGGGATGCCAAATCTGTTGAAACCTTGAAAGTGCATTTCTCACCTCAACAAAAAACAGTTAATTTAAGTATTAAGAACTTTCTTTTCCGATTATTTAACAGCACAATGTATTAGTTATCAATTGAAGAGATTGAATTACTACAGTCACAAAAGAGACACCTTTTTTTATATTTAAAGATAATAATGATGTTAAAAAACCAACTTCCTTGCCTTTCCACTAACTAATGACTTTTAAAGATTACTATGAACAATGCATAAGAGTTGAGGAGTGAAACCCTCACAGAAGAAACTGCTCTCCACCTGACAGACTGCAGTATAACCAGGTCAACAGGAACACGCTCCTTTGGTTTGAAATGTGTCTCATGCCCTCTGTCATTTTATTCGTGGTCTGCGTCCGTGACTCACTTCCTGGTCCGACTGTTTCACCACTAGTGCTGCTCCAAGATCTGTAAACATCTACAACCACAGGAAGTGGAAAAGCCTGATTACGAGGGCACTTTGTTCGGCTCCAGCTGACTGCAGCGATAAGTAAACAAGTCGTGAGATTCTTTGAATTGCCTGATGAACAGAAACGTGTTGAGTGCTGCGGGAGGATGGATGCAGATACAAATGATCCCCAGGGCCTCAGGAGAACCTGGGTAAATGGCAGAAATGCATTGCCTGGTCCAAGTTTTCCCAGCTGACTTTTAATGTTTTTATTAGACTAGAAGTAAACTGTTGTTTCCATTGCCTCTTTCTGTTTTACCATTGCCTTTAATTGTACATTTACACATACTTTTCGCACCTTTTTCTAGTAGTTTTTTAATTCTGGGTCGTCAGCAAGTCATCTTCTCATCTATCTTTTCGCAACCCACCTAGCCTCCGATGTTTTTCAATACTTTAATCCAGAAAACCTGAACCTAGTGCAAGACAAAGCTAGACAAAATAGGAAAACCCAAACAGCATTGTCAAACTTCCACGCATCTATCAAGCGACACAACTACAGAACGTTTTCCAAGCCAATTTGTCTTGCGGCTGAGGTAGAATTGCAGCATGAAAAAAATATGGCATGTCAGACAGCACCACATTGTACTTAAGACACAAACGTGTAAACAGGATTCTCTAAAATGCAGCCAAGGAACGACAAAAGCACCTTCCAGCAGAGTTGTTTACAAGAGGAATATTCAAAACTTCTTCTCTCGCATGTTTTGTCCAACCCCACCATTCCTCTTCGGCCCTGCTTCCCCCTTGCCAAACCTCCCTGGTGTTTTCCAACCCGCCAGCCCCAAAGAACAGCAGAAACCACTGCAGCGGCATTCCAGGAGGCTCCTCGGAGACATAAATCACAAGGAATAAGGAAGACTTGTTTCCACGCTGCGCTATCCAGTCAACACAAGTAAACATGATCACTTGCACACACGCGGATCTGTGTGCAAATTGCCAAAAGTAAACCCTGAATCTAGTCAAGTATGTTGATCTGAAGTTCCAACAGTGATCCACAACTGGATTCTGATTGGTTTCTGCCATTGAGGAAGTTCTCAGACAAGATGTTGTTCAGAAAAATGTAAACTAAACACTAATTACAGCCTCAATTTTAAGGGATTACTTCCAAACAAAGACGTCTTTTAGCATCAGGCCTTCGTCAGGAATTCACCACTACACACTGCATTTGAGTCCAGAAAAGCACTCCTAGGCAAACATTTTTTGAAAGTGAGCATCTGCCTCCAACCAGCCAGATTTCCAGCCACAACCCCACTATCCACCTCAACAACTGCGTTAAGGTCACCAAGTCCGTCTCCAATACAATCTGGCGTGATAACTCATTTGTCGCCAAGCTAGAACGTCCTCAGGACTCGGAAAAACAGCGGTTCACTCAAAGACGTTTGTGGTTGTACAGAAAGGAAAACAGAAACTGAATGGTAGCCAAAGACTATAAGCCGTTCTTCATCAGGACACATCAGTGGACACATCTGTCTTTTGGATGTTCCACAAAGACATTTTCATAAGCTTTAGAAATGAATGGTCGAGCCGCATGCGGTGACAGATTACCGGAGAAGAAGGGAAACATACTAATACCGATACACATCAGTAATCGTTCCACTGACAACAAGATTACAGGGACGAAGGGGAAATGTTTTATTGACTTGTAAAGGTGCAATAAGTCAGATTGTTTAGAGGAGTGAATGTCACTGTATATCTGCTTAACAATCTTACTTTCCATGTTATCCCTTTGGAGCACAAAGCCGCAAGAAAGTGATGTCTTTGAGTACTTGACCAAATCAAGAAGTAGTTATACTATTACAATATATAGCAGCATGAGATTTTTTCTACTTTTATTTCAGGCATGTATGTTATTGCAATGTCTCTAGTCAGTAAATGCCACTAAGCGCTCCAAAGAAATGTTATTCATGCCAAAAAATACATATACTAACATTTTGTCATTATTTGTTTGCATTTCATAGATTAATTGTATCAAATGTTGGTTTTCTACATGCTATTTAATACACTTGTATGAACTAAATGTCTTTTATTTGAGTTATTTTGTCAGAATTGAGTAACTTAAAGACATGCAATAAAGTAATTAAAGAATGTAAACTAATACTGAGGTAAACAAAGCAAAAAATGACCATCCATCAGATGTTACATAATCATTAGAAAAACTATTCTTTTGTCCATTCCTAATAGCAATAATACAACTAATTGCAAGGAAAAACTGTATAGTGTAGACGCTTTGTATAAATAAATTACACATATGTGTCTCTCATCATATGTTAAGAACATTTACGTTTATCACACACTCATTAAAGTTAGAGTAGGCCCCATTAAAATGCCGTAAAAACACAGAGATGCTGCATAAAAAGTGATAACACTACCGTTAAAGCTTTGGAACAACTGTCTTTTAATGTCCCGGTTGCTATAAAGCATAAAAAGGGAAGCAGCGGTTTCACGTCTACAGAACTGCGAACCACTGGCGACGACTTCATTGTGCTTCATGACACATTTACGGTTCAAGGTCAGCGTGGAGCCGGCTGAAGAAAAGCATCTCGCTCTGCCTAAATCCACAGACTTTCATTTTCCTGAACTTTTACGGCCTGAAACAATGAGCCATACTGTTTCCTGTTTATCGAGGGTCATTTCACTCGAAAGGCGCCAACACAAATGTTTAAACCAATTTAGGGATTAGCACATTAGCAAATAAGGATTAGGGGAATGGTGCCAAAACTGTAACTTTTTAACCAAATTAAACACAATTTCAATCCTCATCAGTTCTTCTCTTCCCAGACACAAAGCATCCAATGTCTGTCACCACCAGAATGAATGACTCATGACTCTGGTTATTCTGATTATTCCCCCAATTACCACCACAAATGGCTTTGCCTGGTTTTAGAGGTATTTGGGATTTTTCTTCTACGCAGCTTTTGTTCCTACAGTAATATTTGGGTAGAGGGATGGTTTTTGGGAAGGAGGTAAGAATGGGGGCAGGCTGGGGAGGAGGGGAAAAGAGTAGAGAGAAGTTTGTGACGTTTCTCCACACAAATCACAACTAAAACCACTAAGAATAACCTTGTTACGCTCTGACCCCCCGCCCTTTCCCTGCCTCCTCTCCATCATTCCTCCCTCCCTTCCTTCCTTTCCCTTTACTCTCCCCATGCATTCTTCCCCTTTCCACTGAAGATTGGAATCAAATGTTGGTAGTGTGACTGTGAAGACGTTGTGATTCAATGCAGGGAAAACACAGGATTTTTAAATTTTTTTTAAATATAATGCAGTTTAGAATAACAAAAATGTTCCTTTGCAAACAAATGTTAGATTGCAAATTTCAAATGTATTGATTGCCGCAAATGCATGGATTGGAGTTACTGGTAGAAAACAAGACCATGTTGTAAATATATGTTTTAATTTAGCTGTATTATTTTGGTTGGAATCCTCTGTATCTGCAATCTGGCCTCATTGGTGGATATATTCACAAAAAATGTATTCTTTGTAATAAAACTAATAAAAGAATACCCCTTGTTGTTCACTAGCAGTGCCTCACGTCTCATGTTTACAGTAATAGACGTGTCAAAATAAAGGCGCAACGTGAAGATCATAATCTGTTACAAGTCATAGCTTAAGATCAGTGATCATATATCGATTGTTTCAAGAGAGAAACATTAACTTTAAGAACTATAGATAGAGCGGCTTTAAACTCTTTAGTATAAGTATATACTCAGTCATAATAAGGAGTAAAAGATTATTGTCTTACCTTAGATTCACATTTTCTATGAAGGGACAACTTGCACACTGGAAGAGAAGAGACAAAGTTGGGTTAGCAGAGAAGAGCACACCTGGATGAAAAGACAAAGAAACACACAGTCTCTACCTGAGAGTAAACATCCATTTCAGAGAGTCACTTTTTAGAAGTCACTGATTGTCAATTGCAGTTGAGAATTGAACGCATTCTGTCTTTTTACTCAGCTGTGTTTATTGCTGAATATGCTGCAAAGGAAACAAGGTCAGCTCCATCCTGACTAACATGCTGTGGTGCTGCCCCCAAGTGGCCACAGAAAGCAAACATACATCCATACATTTGTTTGTTTTATCTTATTATGACCCTTTAGAAAGAAGTGTAACATGGTCAACTAATATGAAACGACTGGATTATTCCCAATAGAAGTAGGAGTTTTAATAAATATTGAGAAACAGTGAAAGGATGGACCTCTAGGTGTGAAAAGGCCATGTTTCTGAGTGTGTACAGGTAGGACGGTTGACCCCCCCACACCTGCTCTGTAGGTGGTCCCCAGGTGGTGTGGGTGTTTTTACATGTGTGAGCAGAAGTGACGAAGGTGTCGGTGTAGGAATGTTCCGGGTGGTCTCACAGAGAGAAGCTAGAAAAACACTCTGGTTCATTTATGCAAGCCATGTGTAATGGTGATAAATGGAGCACTTGGTCATTGTGTGTGTGTGGAGCTGATTGGTAATTATTTGGAGAGTTAAGTGAATATTTGTCCATCTAATTATCTACTTATTACTGACTCATATTTCATTGAGTTGTCATCGCTGTTCATGCAGGTGAAATCCTAGCTTAGAAATGATTTGTTTTAATAAAGCAAAAGGCTGAAAAATGCTTAAATCTGTACGAAAAAACACTAGTTTTAAAACAAACCTATCTTCCCCTTACTTGCCTATGGTTGCCTGGCAACTGGTCCCAGGTTATAACAGTATGCGAAGAGCGTGCAGGTGACAAAACAACCTCAGTCACTTAAGACTGTGTACATCCGCAACACATCTGGATGTCATGACACATTTGATCTCTTTGTCCACAAGCCCTCTAGCAATGTGGCCTTTTCACTGGGGCGCCTAGCAACACTTCCTGGTATCTGTAAAGGGCAGGGAGGATGTCCAATGTGTAGTGAACATACAGTGCTGTAAAACGCTCAAATTTAATAGCACTTCTTCGCTGATTAAACCACGTTTGCGCACATGAAGCTGCTGCTGGGGGCCGTTTTGAGCTTTCAGCTGGATGACTTTAAGCTTTAGCATTTGGCAAGGGAAGCTTACTGTATTTTAACATAGGGGATGATTGAACAAAAGGGGGATGAAAGGGGGAGTAATTCTCCCGTGCTCCCCTTTGCTCTCTTTTCCCTTTGTTTTGCATGCCTATCTCCCAATCCCCCTATACCCCAATTTCTCTGTCTTTATCCTGCTTCGCTCTACCCCCCCCCACCCCTTACCCCTCTTTCCCTTTTTTCCCTCTTATCTAGGCTAATGCAGCAGCAGCCATGCTAATTTTAACAGCAAATCCTCAGCCAAAGCCCTATACAGGCCCGCTCTGCTACCACCGGGCTTCCACTCGGCTCCTGCGAAAGACGCAGTGTTTGTACTTCAAAAGGGAAAGAGGGAGAGAGTGTGAGAGAGAGATGGATGGATGGATGGATGGATGTAAGGAGGGAGACAAGAAAGAAAATGTGAGGCTGCCCGGGAGTCCTTTCACGTTAATTTCCCCTGGACTTTTTCTTGGAGTGACAATAAAACCTTCAGTTCTTCTAAAATTAGAACCAAAATCGTGCGAGTGGATAGTTGAGGAAGACGGGGCTTAAAGGGCAGGGAGGAAGATGGGAGAGACACCGAGGGTAAAAACAGCAGACACATGCAAACATACAGACTGTGTGCACACGTTGGAATAGAAAGGCAAAACAAAGGAGATGGAGACTGAGAGACTGTAGAATACCGCTGCCAAACACATTTTACATCACTGAGGACTGAACGTATTTAGACTTTGGGACTTTGAACAAAACTAGCTTTTCAGTTTCAAGAAATGTGATGCATTTTCTGACCTTTTATATTCTAAAATGATCAAATCAGTTCATACAAATGTGTAAAATAAATGTAAAGGGGCCCTATTCTGCGTATTTTCAGGTTCATATGTATTTTGTGTCTCTACTGTTTCCATGCTTTAATGTTCAAAAACCTCTTTATTTTTCTCCTACTGCCTGTGCTGCAAAACCTCTTTTAACCCTCTGTCTGAAACCAGAGCCCAGTCTGCTCTGATTGGTTAGCTGGCCGGCTCTGTTTTGACTGGTCAACCTCTTAAAGATGAGACTAATTTGCACATGTATCTTCTTATGGTTATATAGAATGAAATGTTTATTAATGGCCAATGCCGATATTTAATGTTACTACCTTATCTGCCAATATGTTTCCATACCCTTATGCATCCCCATTGGTTCGGAATTTTTTGATTGCTAGTGTTTTCCCCAATGCATGCTGGGACAACACCCAAGCCCTCCTCAACAGGAATCAGAGTCTGAGTGAAACTCACCTTTGCAGATGAAGCCCTCCTTGGTGATGGCCTGCTTGCATATATCACAACTCACGACCTTCTTGAACGGCTTCAGCTTGAAGGTGTGTGTGTGGACGCCCTCCAGCTCGTCGGGCTGTGGGAGGAAGAGGAAGGAAGAGAGATCAGGAGGGAGTCGGTTGAACGGCTGCCAGCAGGTCCTCGGCCAATAGCAACACATTTGGGATTCAGCTATGATATATTGGTCTACGGCTGCTGCATTTTGGGGGTTAGATCTCAGGCTTTGATGGCTTCGGTGAACTGGTTTTACTTGTGCCTTTGTTACATTTGTATATATTTCTTTATGAGACACATTTTCCTGAAAAGCTTTAGAACAAGTTGGATTCATTTTTATTGATGAAGTACTTTCTCCAGGGTAAAATACTGATACATACTGAGAATTGACAAATATTACAGTACAACAATTAGAGATCTGAGCAACTTTTTTTGTAAATGTTTCAATATTTTCTCACATTTTAAATAATAAATGATGAATAGACTGATCAAATAGGTGATACTTGTTTATTTCAATCATGTTGAAATATCTAAATAAATCTTTCTGGCCTTTTTTAAACCAAAAATGCAACATTATACAGTAAATTTCACTTTTTAAAAATAATCAGGTTTTTCTACTAATACAGTGTTGTTGTTTATTTGATCAAAAAAGACACACTTTCATCGCTGAGATGATTTTGTGTCACAATGTTGCATGGACCTGCACACACACGACACACACTGACATAGCCCGCCCACCAGCAGAGGATGCTTTCACTTTGAAGTTTTTAATTAAATGACTAATTAATGATGAAGAGGAGAGAGGGGGGGAAGAAAGAAGCCTCACAGCAGCCAACAACCTCAAAAAACTCTAGGAATGATGTACGCCTGGGTGTGTGTGTGTGTGTGTGTGTGTTCATACTGTACTGTATGCATATGTGTGTGTGTGTGTGTGTGTGTGTGTGTGTGTGTGTGTGTGTGTGTGTGTGTGTGTGTGTGTGTGTGTGTGTGTGTGTGTGTGTGTGTGTGTGTGTGCTGGAATTTTTCCTGCCTGAGGACACAGAAGCTCTAGAAACTGCACCAAAAACTGAGCAGAGCAGAGAGGAATAAAAAGTGCTCAGCATTTTCTGTATACCTAAAAGCAATGATATTCAAATGACCGTGATGAAGGTGGGGTTGATGTGTTCATGTGAGGTGGGGCTAACAGATCATTTAAAAAGGAACCCTAGAGACCTTTGCAAAATGAATTCCAGGACTTGTTTACGATGTATTCGTGACATTCCCAACACTTTCAAAGCATCATTAAAATAAAACTGTCCTTCCAAACAGCTGCGCATTACTCAATGCTGATTTGAACCAGGAGGATAACGCAGCCAAGAAGACTGTAACTGGGTCACTAGAATTTCCCTTTGATGGTGCTTTAACTTTTAAGCAGCTCAACCTGACACAGAGCTTAACATTTTTGAAAAAAATAGTTTTTTTAGGACCTTTTCAGTCATTTTTTCACAGTTTGGGGCCCAAGTGACGCAATGCATATTACGCATGTTTTAAGTAATATATATTATTTTTAATAAAAGCTAGTTTGACACTATTTCAGAAAAAGTACGCAGCTATTGAAAGCTGCTTATTTCGCTCACCCCTTGTTTCTCACCTTCCACCACTTTACTACTGATCTCTTTTGGCACAATCCCTCTGTTTGAACAACCCCCTTGGTGAGTCATAATGATGATGTCATTTCCTCTGTGTATTTGTGCAGCTGGGCCAGTCTAGGCTGGGCTCTGCTGGGCCAGTCTAGGCTGGGCTCTGCTGGACTGTAAACTTTATTGAAAGCAGTATTTTAAAAGACACCTTGTTCCAACTATCACCTTGAAAGAGTCTCTTCATGAACTCACGTGTAAACAATCGCGTGAATCATCTGAGAGGGATTGGTCATTTTTTGTGTTAGCCGCGGCTACATTTTGAAAGAATTCTTGTAGAGTAAATGCTGCATCGAATCCCAAATAAGTGAATAGGATTTACTTTAATATTAAATAAATCAAACCCAAATGTCAACAAGACAATTTTCTTCCAACTACGCCAATTTTCAGCAATGAAAGTTGGACCAACCAATCAGCTTATAGCTCAATCTTCCCTCAAAGCTGTCTTTCTACATCTTTCTAAAATTGGGCAACCCCATCCCATAATCAGTGGAACAGTTGTCAGCATTGCATTCCACCAATCGGTCATTCATGATGTGTTGAGTTTTTGTGCACAGATTCGGAGGAATATCACGTGTATCTTTTTTGAATTTTAATTCCAGGTACACTCAATTCTAACCACTACTGCTACAACCAGAACTACTCCAACTACAAAGGACTGCAGGTGATATGAGGCCCACTGATGAAAGCAGGACAGAGGATTGTAATCCTTTGCTTCTTTGTCTTTGAGCTCATTTTCTCTCCGATGCTCTCCGGCCTTTTTCTTTTTTTTCCTCTCCATCTGCCGCAGTCAATTTGGCTCAAAGCTATTACAAAAGTGTATTTCTCAGCGTTTTCGCCTCCCTATCTCCCTACATCTTAATGGCTTTTGTCACACTGTGACCCACTCGCTAGAAGCTCCACAGAGGAATCATGGCTGGCTGACCTTGGCTGCACAGAGCCGGACGCAGCGTGTTTCAACAGGTAGCGTTCAACAAACAATACGCTGATAAAAAAAAAACGTGGAACCAGTATGTAATCCGACTCATTAAAGACATTCTTATTTCACAAGTTGGTAGATATACTGAACAGCAGCTCAGGTTTAAATACAGACAGACCGCAGACACTTTCATTAGAGGGAAGGGAAGTAATCTGAGCTGAGTGATACCCATCGTGATTATTGGAGAACTGCTGAGATGGACCAACTAAAGAAGACGATGCGAGAAAGGAAAACAAAGGGTAGTAGAACAAAGCCAATGAAAATAAATACAACAGATACATGTCATTTTGTGACACTGTAACCCACTCACATGACCTGACAATACACTGCTTTGAATGAAACCTCATCGGGAGTCCTGATACAAGAAATGTTAGTCAATAACAGTTCCATGATTATATTTACTGTAACGATTTAAACTTCCCGCTGTGGGTCAAATAAAGAATTTCTGACTTCTGATAAACCCAATCAAAAACAACGAAGATGGACATCTTTTGCAGTGTGCCCGTCTAGGTTTATAAATAGCAGTTGAAGCACCTTGGTGCCACTCTCAAGCCCTGATGTTAAAGATGACCTGGCAGAAAGCCGCTGGCTAAACCAATCAGACACCGCCAGCTGTGTCACAGGCAGGAGCCATGGTTACCTGGCTGCCACGGCAACTGGGGTCAATGTGTCCTGTCAAACTATGATGGATGAGATAGGAGTTTTTCAAAAAAGGACAGAAAAACACAAGTATGCACACACACAAACATGCCCAAGTTCAGTGTCGCCACTGCACATGGTTGCTGGATGGCTGCCATGTAGCATCTGGGATTCAGAAAGAGAGGGAAAAGGGCCCCAGCAGCTTAAATGGCGAGTAATCAAACACGAGTATAACAGGGATCATACTTAGTTTGAGTGGAAATGACCCTCAGAGTTTCACAGGCTCACACACACACACCGGGTCCCACTTCTTAAAACTTTTAGTAAAATATGTTACCAAAGCTCACAATTAGGCCTGTAATCAGAAAGCCACTTCCCTGATGGATGCCATGAGTTTCTTAACCATCCATGACAGATTTTATTATCCGGTACGAAACAACTTGCTTCCTGATGATCATATCAAGGAAAAGACAACGTTTTGCCAGGAAAGGAACATTCAAGAACAAGTATTTTTTTTACTTTCCCAAAAAGTTGACATCACTTACAAAATAGCAAGGTATACATATTTTAGATGTTTCTTGATGCTCCTAAAATGTACATGTGTTCCAAAGACAATATACTGCCATTGTGAGATTTTCTTGAAGAAAAGATATGCTCAAAGTTCAAACTCCAACGCCATGGCCATTTGTCGCCAAAAATCAATAAAACCAAGACGCAGGACGGTCATGAAGAAAACCAAAATTCCTTGCTGAAATATTTGTAAGACGATCATTATTAATATTTTATAATTTAAAGTTCCAATTTTGGTCAATTCACAATGATGGAGTCATTTTTGAGAGTGTAAATCTTAAATGGCAGCTGTGTTTTCGACTAGAGAGTCATCCTAAAGACGTCCAACACCAAAAACTGAAAAAACACAAGCCCTGTCCTCTGTGTCGTGTTAGGAGGACAATCCCAGGAGACGCCGCGGAGAGAAAATGGAAAGGGGCTATGTAAAGTGAAAAAAAAGACAGAGATGGGAAGGAAAATGGATGTAGATGGAGAGAAAAAGGGGGGATAAAGGGAAAGAGTGAGTGGTCTAAGAGCAGAGGACGGAGGAAGAGGAGAGTAGGTGTTTTTGTGAGAGTGTGTTTGTGTGTGTGTCCGGGCTTATAGACAGCAGGCACAGTAAATCAAGGCCCTGTGCTCCTCTCCCCCAGTTGCACTTAGCTAATGAAAAGCATCACTACGCTACCTCCACCGCGACCCCACTTAGAGCCAAGATGTGGGAGCAGGAGGGAGTGGGGAGTGGGGGGGGGGGGGGGGGGGGGGGGGGGGGGGGTTGACTCTCTCAAAGGCATGCTCTTTACCTCTGTAACCGGGACAGGGCATGGACACAAATTAGTCCTGGCACGTACAACCAATCACAAAACATGCAAGTATTCAGTCATGCGTGTACACCTTAAGACATAAACCCCACTCATTTGTTATTTATCATCAATGACTAGCTAGTATCTAACACAATCTAGCAACTGATTAATGACATTGTCTGTTAGCTAGATCTCTTATTAAATAAAGTGCATGCAGTCTGTCAAAAATGTGCTGCAAAAGTAAAAAAATGTAAGCGTACTGAAGGCAAATTGGAGATAACGACATGTTAGACCTCCAATCTATTGGAAACGAACACGACTACCAATGAATTCTAATATGTCCCCCTAACTTATCAGTACAATGTGTCTGTAAGTGTTGCTAATACGTTTTCTGTTTAAGGTGATTATATGTCAATATTGTGTTAAGTGCTTGTTTATGCTGCCTCCAAGTGGCCAGAAAAAATCTGTTAAATACAAGAATGTGTTGCAGTTGTTCTTTGAGGTATTGATGTCACAATGGCGGTTAACACAACTCCTCCATGGACACAAATCTACACTGCTCACCACAGCTGATCACATTTCATGTTCTGTATCAGACCCATATAATACAGAAGTCATCCGAACCACCACGAGCAGTCAAAGCAAAAGTCTCAATAGAATGGTAATTGTTGATGTCTGGAACTTCCTGTTTACAGTATGTCAGGTGCATTTTGAGGCACTGAAACCCAAACTAACACTCTCTGCCACACAGATTCATCAACACAAAACCCTGTAGTCTTATAATCGCCCAGTCAGAACAACCATCTAAAAGGAACGATGTTTAAATAAATAGAGGACTCTTTCTGTATAATTAGCTGAAAGATTAGATGTTCTTATCTGGGGCACAAAAAAGGTATTTCTTTAATAAAACATACATGTTCAAATCGGAGCAATTTATTCCTCTCCTATTCCTCCTGGAAATAATTTGTTTGCGAAGGAATGCCAGAGGCTGCCGCAAACACTCTTTCCTTGGCTGTCCGCTGTAAGATAAATACTATGTGACAGAGAAAGTGAGTGATTGAGGTGAATTGTTTTCTGAGTTAGTGACTACTTGGTTGATGGACGAGGTGAGCAGAGGGAGCGAATGAGTCATCCGGACAAAAAAAAAAAAAAAAGGCAAGGCAAGGAGCTCCAAACCCAGCTAAAAACCTTGGATGACATGGCTCGATGAAGTCAAGCATGAGGAACAGGCCCCACAGACACTAACAGGCCCGGGGAAAAGAGAAGCCAGGGATGAAAAAGCAGAGCCACACCTGCTTTCAATTTCCACCAAATTGAAATTCTGTCAGGCACAATGGGCGCCTTTGTGAGACAGAGAGAGTGAGAGAAAACGAAAAGGAGAAACACAACAAGAGGGAAAATGGAAACCAGGATGATATTTGTCATATTTGTTTGTGTGAGTGTGTCAGCATTTACATGTATGTTTCATAAGCATATACAAATGAAAACTATGGTGGACGTATTCGCAGGGAAAAAACGTAGATGGTATCATTCGTATTTGATCAGAATACTACGGTGAAAGGGGACAACATTTGGTAGGGATTTTGCGGTAAAATCTAATCTATGCATCTTACCTAACCCTCATAAAATAAATGTTCACATTAAGAACACAGGGTTTTAAATGTGCAAATGTGTGAACATGAGCACAAATCTTGCTGAAACACATATGAGTTACTAAAGTCCAGGTGTTTACAAATTAATTGATGTAGAGTCCTGAATTATCGTAGCATTATAATGAACCACATATGTTTTATTTAAGCCAAAATTCTATTAAATCACAAACCTATTTGGGTGTTCTACTGCTCCATAAAAAATGTAATAGAAAAAGCTGTTTAAAAGTGGAAAATATCCATATGGTATGTGCAATTTGAAGATTGTAATGCATGATAAAGTGATCTTTCATTAATGCAAGCAACATTTAGGGCAAAAAAAAATAAATGAAATATTTTTCTTATAATTAAAATATTCAAAATGGCATTTGACATTTAATTTAAAAAGACCTGCTGCAGTGGACTATAGAAATGTTGAATACATTAATACATTAATTAAATGTACATTGTGAACTGGCTTTCCATTTTTACAACAAACATATAAAGACCAAAAATATGTAAGATATAAATCATATCTTTACAAATCTAAGGCCCTGATACATTGCGTTTCTTACCCTGTCTACCTCCATACTTCATTGGAGTATGGATCAGAGTACAAGCACATACATGTGAGCGCAGCGTGATTTATTTATGGCGCTGAATACAGCCGATCCCACTGGACTGACACTGTAGCCCGGTTGCCAGGTTGGAGCAGATCCTTGAAGACCAGCAACGGTCTACCTTCTGCTTTAATGTGGGTGTGATGTTTTATGGATGCAACAAATAATCCACATGTATTTGTGTGTGCACGTGAGGGGGTAGCTGTTATACTGTTTGCGTGATATGATCAATACCAGGTGCAGACGGAGGGACACAAAGATCAATGAGCGGTGATCATGAAGTCTAGGCCGCTTATGATCATTAGCCAGCTGCTAATGAACTTAGAATGCTGTGTTTGCAAATGAGCTCCACTCTCTTGAGTCCATCTCGGGGAAATAAACACACACACACACAGGACAAGAGCAAAACAGAAGCCCTTTCCATTTTTCCTACATGTTGATACACGTCACACGTTCATATGCACAGGTGTGTGTGGCTAAGTCGCCATTTGTTAGTATCTATGTAAGCTCTTAAACGATACTTATCAATTTGTTGAGAGTGCCTATGGTTTCCTGCCAATAAATAAACACTTCTACATCTTATGGCTGTCATAACTTCAAGCTTTTTGTGATGTTTGATGGTGCACAGATAGAACTTGGGCAGGGATCCAGACTTGGGTATGAGATGCGGGGGCAGAGCGGTGCACAGTGCCCCCGGGGGAAGTGAGCTGAAGCTAGGTCGCGGCATGGCTGGTGTTGGCCCAGGGGCCTGGAGGGAGGCGTCCGGTCACATCGCATATAAATCACCTGGTCACGGATACACAGAGCGTTGTTTAGCCAGAGTGACGGCTCACACTCTCTGAGGACAGTCTGACTCTCAAAGATACAGTACCACATGCAAGGCATGTATATAGTAGACACATGCACAAAGAAAAAGAAAGGAGGAAGCTCCGGAGAGAGTTGGAGGGATCTCTGCCTGTGTGGCAGCTGAGCAGCGCATCAGGTCCCTTCGGAGGCTGTTGACCAAAAGAAGGTCTAAGTGCAGTTCCATGTCTTTTGGAGGTGGGAATCATCATCAAAACTATATCACCACTGTTATTATTACATCTAGGAAAAAAGTAACTTTTTCCTCATATTTTTACCAAAGACTAACTGTATAAATAAATGGTCTAATCGAATTTTGACAGACGGTCAAACCCACAATAAAACACAGTTGTTGATGAAGCCACATGAGGGTACTTGACCATTTATGTCAGCCAATATCACTAATTATTGGGATTTTTACTAATATTTGTAGAATTTCAAATCACTCCATTGACTGCAAAATTAAACAATTAAGAAAGTTTGTTGGGAAAAATCTTCCTGGCCCGCACGCAGACGTAGAGAAATCTTCATTATTAAAGAATGCCCTCACTCAACGCAAGCTAATCACCAAGCATGGCTAGCAGATACGCTCTTATTAGCAAAGGAAAGAGACATTCCTAATACTCGCCAGGCCACACACAGAGACATACAGAGGTGACACATACAGAGGCGTGGCAGGCGGTCCAATCAAAGGATTGATTTTCAGAGCTCTCCAGGGGTTCTGTTCAGTCAATGAGGAACTCTGTTAGACAACTGAAGACATGATGAATCGACCATACATTGTTGCTTACAGTTGTTCAGCTGCCGAGTACTGGACTGCAGCATAAAAGGAAATAGAAGTTGTTTGTTGAGCAGATTCATAAAGGTTTACTGATTATTATGCAATCTGTAATGTCCAACAGTCACAAAGCAAAGAACCACCAATATGAAAACAAGTCGTCATTTTCCATATACATTATCGTTCAACCTTATCTGCCATAGTAAGGTATTTTGCTTTATTAAAATTGACGCATCAGAAACCAGAATATCATGACTTTTATGGTAATAAGGAGGGTTTCTAGTGTATTATGTCACACACTGTGATCATAATCTAAACTAAGAGGGTAGCCAAAGTTAAAAACTGACAAAAAATATCCCAAGGAAAACGTTGTTACATTTAGTTTAATATTGTTCGTTTGGTGGTGATTGGCTTTCATCATTAAGTCACAGTTGTGTCATACTCAAATATATAAATGCATAAATAAATATATGTAATTTCTTGTCCAACAATGACAGATTTTGCCCATGGCGACCTCTGGGAAGAGAAGAGCCAATGCAGAATATCCAGCAGAGGGTGACTCCTGTGGTTGCAAAAACGTGTCAAATTGTATAGAAGTCTATGAGAAAATTAACCACTTCTGTTTCCAAAAAACCCTACAAGATTGGCCAAAACCAACATGGCGATAAGCAAAACGCTAGACCAAGGCATTCTAACTTCAAACTTCAAACCAATGGGTAACGTCATGGTGTTAACCGCCCTTTTATATACAATCTGTGTTTTAGTGATCTTTTTTAAATGTTCAAAGAAAAGGGCTAAGTCAAAGCAATACAAACATGCATGAACTGACTTTTAGCAATGATTGCACAAAACCAGATACTTGCCCTATTTTATGTTTGCCTTGCAATTTTACAAAATCCAAGTAGAGAGCAGTTAGCATAAGAAAACATCTGAGGTCTGTACTCAAACGTGTGACTCTGCATAATCCCAGGTCTGGCTGCACTCGGGTAAACACCTACAGGAAATTCTTTAGTGAATATGCAAAAAAATCATATCGCTGGTGCTGTGTCAAATAATGGTTGTTGTTATTCATGGCTGCTTAGCATACTGTAGAGTAGTAATTAGCACACAGAAGTATTTGGCCAGTGCTGTACAAACTAGCCTTCATTTGTGGCTATTTCTGTCAGCACGTCAAATCTAATATTCTCTCTCTGTGTGTGGGGTGATAAATAATGTATAGCGTGTATTTGAGGAGCTTTCTTAGAACCCGCGTTTCGCACGTCACTCAGCTTCTCCTTGTTACTCTCCTTCCTCTCTCTGCTGATGTCACACCTCACAACACTCATGTCCTTCCCCTCTCTATTCCCCTTCATCATCATTTTTGCTGTCGATCTGAAGGAGCGATAATGTTGGATTGGAAGCCTTGCATCTGGACAACTCAATGTCTCGATTTGCATATGAAGTGCGTGGGAGCTTTCCCTCCACCCTGCCTCTCTCCCCTTGCATCTAAATGGCCCTCTCCCCCACTGCAAGCTACAGAAAAGTAGGGCAGATGCCTCATTTAACACTTGGGTAGGATCATTATATGCTGTGTATACATTATAGCAGAAAAAAAAGCGATAAATACACCTACTTCTTCATTAAAGGTGGTGTTGCATTGCAGCTCGGAGCATAAAAAGGTAGGTAATGTTGGAAGAGGCAGTTTACATACAAATGCTCATTGTTTTTTTATGGTTATGTGGCTGGACAGCATCTTACAAGGCAGATTCCACATGTAAAGGAAAAGGCTTAAATCCTCAATCTATGTTGCTATGTCAGAAAAAGATGTCCCTATTCACCCTTAATCCAAACACATCATCACACATGTCAAGTGGTGTGTTGGCGTGCTTGACTTCTTCTTTCTTTTTTTTCAAACCAAGATGCTGCGTGGAAATACCCCGGTTCCTGACACACTCAGTCAGTCCCAGATAGCAGGAGAAGCGAACAGCAGCAGATTAAATTATACAGGAGAAACCAGAAATAGCTCGAGTGCCGAGGCCGCGTGGACCCGACGCAAGAACGCGCCGATGCGAGTCGCCACAGAGCAGTCAACTAGATTAGTCCAGCAAAGATCACGCAACAGAGTCAACCGCTGTAGATCCGCCTGCCATCTTGTCATGTGTGACAAATCTGAACTTGACCTCTCGTGACCAGAAGATGAAGGATGTTCGTGGTGGGATCTAAGTTTGAATTGCATTAGACCTTGGTATACTTCCATGGAAAAAAAGTCAAATGTTAGACAAAAATAACAATAAACAAGAATCAGAAGCTGCTGTGTTGTCAATTCAAAAGGAACCATTGACCATGAACTCCTCACTTCCTCAACACATCAGACATAAACATAACCGCCCACGTGACAACACTATGGAAGGTCCATTGGAGCAATTGACAAAACATGGGCAGAAAGGAAGCATTCAGAAATGTCTCATGCCTCTTTTGGGAAATCTGAATCCCTAACAACCTATCGCTGGACCCGAATGCATCCCTGTCTTACCCAAAACATGCAGGAGAGGCAGACCCAGGTCCTGGCCCTCCCTGCCAGAGCAGAGGGCAGAGACAGAGAGACGGAGGGCATCCTGGGAAAAAAGAAGGGATCTCCAGGCTCACGGAAGAGATCCATGGTATTCCAAGACATGCCCAATGTTTCCATGCAAGTTTTGGCGATGTAGATCCATGATGGAGGAGCACAGAGGGGTGGGAAGGGAAGGCTCTCGTGTTCTCTCTCTGACGGCCTCAGTCAGTGTCCCGCATCTGCGCTCCCTCCCTCTCTTGCTTCCACTCCTGGTCCTACCCTCTCTCTCAGTCACTCTATTGTTCGCTGCCTCACTTCTGCCTCCCTCTCTTGTCCCTCTTGAAGTGTGGTAACTTTATTCCATGTGGGAAAAGGGGGGAGGTGAGTCTTGGGCTTTATTTCTTTCTCCCTCCCCTCTCCTCAAATGATCCCTCCTTTTCCCCTTTCTTTTTCTTTAACCCTAACACACACACCCTATTCATTGACCACCGTTCACCCCCTTGCGCCGCATACCTCACCTCTCTTTCCCTCCACCTCTCCGCTCAGGGCATGCTCGCTCATGTCTGCGCTAATGTCACTTCAATTTTTCATCGGCAAACCCCCTTTCCTGTTTCCAGATCTCCACTCTCCCTTCAGAATATCTGCAGGACTCGACAGATGCTGTGACGCAGCTGAGAGGCCGGACAAACAGTGGGAAGCTAACAGGTAAAGGCTGCACAAGTTGGCGTGGGACCGGTAGAAAATATAGCTGAGATCATCACTGTGGTGTACAGACATTGCATATGCACATGCAGTCTCGTGCACACACTCAAAGAAAGGCCATGTTCACATATGCACACAACAAGGACCATATGGCCGTGCAGTACTCTCCTGCGGTGACATACTGTATGCAAGGGAACTGACATAACTCGTCCTGAATACCCATAAGAAATACTTTATGGGGTATTCCAAGAAATCAGTGTTACACTTTCACATACGCTTGCTCGAGATTGAAGCGGTAAAGCAGCCAATACTGCTTTAATGGATTGTTCTTGGAAGCTTTACTGATGATTTCTTTGTCTTTTTTCCTTTTATGTTGTGAAATAAAAGGGCCAAAAATGTCAGATATATCCTAGTTTATCTTGTCACCTGACTTCCATCCTTGCTTCTGTCATGATAACTATGCTTGCTAGGAGGTCTGTGTTGCCCCCTTTTGTTTTCAATTATCTGATTGGATGATAACACATTGTAGTTTGTGTAGCAGGCCGCTTCTGACTCACATATATGAGGGTACAAAACATTCAAACTAAGCCTTCAGACTTCAGGGACCAGTGTTTATCTTCACATTTCTTTAAAAAATGTGTAGTTTCGAAGCCTAGGAAGACAACAACTGATGACATCATCATTTGTCCCGGATCTTATCTGATAACTCAATAAAGTGTGCCTTTAAATGCACTGCATGCCGTTATAAATATGACTACACCAACAGGTTGATAACCCTTTTGGTCATGCTTGCATATATGCATAACAGTGGGTTTTTCATCCTCCCAGGTCCCATTTGTGCATAAACAAAATATTCCACATGCATGTATGCATACATTTCCCAAGCACATGTGTGAGGTATCGCTCCATGCATGTGTACATCTACATCAAGTACAGCACTGAATCAACATTATATCAGCGGTGCGGGCACATTACATCACTCCACAGTCAGATCCATAAAGGGCTAAGAGCCAATTCATTTTGAGAAAACACCCTCTATTGATCCCTGCTGCACTCCATCACTTCCACTGTAACAGTTACCACAATCCATAGGCTAACCTGACACAAAATCTGTGTGTGTGTTTATGTCTCCCACTGTGAGCATTAACATAATGTCAGCACAGTTGGGGGAATGCTTGTCATGTTAACTCCTGAACAGTTTTTCGTTTTGTTCGAAACATATGACTTACTCCCTGCAGCCAACTGGTGTAAACTGGGTTGCTATAGCAGCCTCTAGTGGCCTCCAACCAATCCTCTGCAGACAGGTAAGCTTTTATAAAACGTGCATGCATCTAAGGTTTTTTTTTTCTGTCTGGGTGCAGCCAGAAGAGACATTAAGGTGATACTTTACCACCTGCAAAAAGCATTGATTTTGGGTGTGCTTTTGGGAGTGGTGTATTTTCTCAGTACAACATTTTTGCACAGTGAGGTCAGGTTCTTATTCCCCTATTCCCAATGCAACATGTCGGGACTCACTGAAAACAGCGAGCAGGCAGGCACAAGCACACATACGCTTTATTTCCCAGAGAAATGCACTCGTGGAAAAGGGTATTTAGGCCAGCGTGGGACAGTAAATCTCATTAAATCCAATGATGTTAGCAGCCTTTACCAATATAACATTTGATATATATACACTGACAAATGCAAGAGCTCCAGCAACACACCAAAGAAGTTCAAATATTTTGGTTGTACTAGATATACTGTTTGGACAAGATGGAAGAGAAGAAAAGAGAGAATTCCACATCTGCAGGCCCCTCTTCTGTCGCTGGAGAATCCATCACATTAAAGCTTTAATGCTAAAATAACAGAGCATCCATCATGCTGAACGCCAGCCGAGAATACAGCAAGTACTCTGCAGATCCCAGGGCGGGGTACATGCCCACCGTAGCCACAGTTGGACGATATCGCTCAAGGTGGAAGGTGAGCATGTGATAAATACAATGAGCAATGAATGGGGTTTTTCATGCATATGCTGAGAGAAGCAATCTACAGGGTGAGAATAGGGAGCCATTCAGCGGACAGTTTTCCCATCACCCTCTTCTCTTTTGGCTGTCTGCAGTACTGCCTGATGTGAATTTACTGCCCTGGGGGACATTAGTTAAATGAATAGCGAGGCAAGTAAACAGTAAATGTACAGGAGAGGAGAGGAAGGGTAAGGAGACAGGGAGAAGCAGACAAAAAGCAAGGACATTACATGAAATTTGAGGGAAGAAACGGAAAAGAGATGAAAGGAAACAAGAGGAAATTCAATGAAATAGAAGGAAAAAGAGGAAAGGACACACTGGGAGACACAGGGAAAGGAGAAGGAATAAGAAATACTGTAGAAGGGGAAAGGGAATACAGGAGAGCAGAGAAGCAGAGGGTTACCCTTCCATGGTAGCACCGTAGTGTCACCATAGTAACACACATGGAGAAAAACCTTTACCCATCATCCCCTCCACCTCCCTCTTTGTTTCCCCATCTCTTTCTTAAAAAAAAAACGCTGCACAATCGCAGTCAAAAGACACACAATATTCCCATCTCCTGTTGTAACCCGGCCCTATCATGTGGGGACCGTGTGAGCCGGGTTGCCATGGAAACTGAACACCTCACAGCGGTCCTTGGAGGGAAGACACAGAGCCTTACCTCTCCACTTTCACCTCCCAGTCGGTCACGTGACCAGCTGTGGTGCTGCAGCTGGAGCAGCAGACTCAATGGTCGTCATGCACACTGCAAGAAGTTCTGTTGTGAGGCAAAATCCTTGTTTGTTTGATTGTTAAATTAAACAACATGGGCCAGAGAGGGGCAACGCTTATTGCTAGGTCATTTTTTTTTCGACACTCACTACTTATATGATGAATTGGTCATCAGCCAACTGTTGCAAAATCAGATAAACAAGTGGTTACAATCTTCAGAGATAATAAAAGCAAATCAAGTTGATTGTAGGGTAATAAAGAAAGGAATTCTTCCAATAACAACTGTATACTTTCCTAAGTGAGAAGAAAAGTTAAATATTTGTGCTAGATTTTTGGAGCAAGAACTCTTTATCATGTAATATCCGTCCGTCCGTTAAGTTGTAAAACCCCTATTTCTTAGAACATATGAAAAATAATTGGTGCCACTGCAACCACCACCCTTTTCTTCTCCAATAGTACAACCTCTTTTCAAGAATAGTCTAGAAATTAGTCCGTATTGTGATTCAACTAAGATTTAGAAAGGTGGCCATAATGGAATCAAGGACTTGAGTTTGGAAAATAGCCAAAACAAGTTGAGTTTCACTGAAAACAGGTTGAAATATTCAAAATATAGTCGGAAAAAGGATATCTTAATAGTTGTCATAATACATTTGACGGTGTAGGTACAACAGTTAAAGATGTGCCTTATCTTCCTGCATCTCTAAAAACGATAAAACTGGGGTCAAATCCGGAAAAATGGTGCGAAAACCTTCTTCACTATCGATTTAATGACAGTATATGTATGAGAGTGTTCCTAAGAGGGAGAAAATGTCAAACAAAAGGAAATCCTTTCTCTAGATTGAAGAAAAAAAGCCAATGCTGAGAGGACATGCTGAGCTAAAGCTGTGACTGAACGAACATAATGGGTTGGGGATTCATTGCATAGGGTCGAGGAGATATATAATGAGTGTGTGTCTGCAAAGACAGTTACACACACATTTACGCACACATACAAGAGAGTGCGACAAGGGGAGTGTGGTAGGAATGAGCGCGGGTGTAGAGATAAGGAGCTGCGGCAATGGGGCGGGGGGGTTGCTGCTGGTGTTGTGGGAGGGTGTCGGGGCTTGGAGAGACGGGCGGCTGCAGCACTATATGTTACGGCGTCACCGCCAGCAAAATCCCATCATCACCACCAGACTTTAAAACACCACCGCCGCCTGAACGGTTCTCATACGCAACAGCAGAGGGAGAGTTACAGCACTGCAACACTCAAGTTTCAAACCTTTCCACCAATATCTAGAATCAAAGCTTTCATGATTCCAACGATGAGGATCAAATTGAAAGATATGAGGGGGCATGAAAGTGTCTTTACTTTAGGATAATATTCTCACAAGGGGACATCATTTTTGAAAAACTGCTGAGGGTGCAGTGCATTAGGCTGATTTGGTCAGTCCTGCCTTAGGATAAGTGCTATTAAAAAAAAGCTCTCTCTTTGCTCAAGAGATGCTCATGGCGTTGGGAAAAGAAAGGCAACGGAAAAAAAATCCCCTCCAAAAATGATCACCATTTATCAGAGGATCACCTCGGGCACTGTTTCTGGTGCCCTCACATGTGTGTAAGTGTGTGTCAGAGGAAACAGTGCCATTTAGTTTATATACATGATTGATTATCAGCTAGAGAGGAGCATAAAGAAAGCAAAGAATTGTGGTCCGGGTTTGGCTAATAACGCTGCCTCCGGGGAAACAGACAAAGAAACTGGAGTGTGCGTTCGGCTGATACCATTCAATGAACTCCAATTGGCCTTTGTTGCTCATACACATGTGCCATACGACCAACGGGATATGGCGCAGGGATGAAACCCTCGTCGAAAGCGAAAAAATACAGCATGACGTGCAATGGCTGGAGATGAATGGTTCCCTTTTACGGGAGTACGCAAACCCCCAATAATGGTGCATTACAGTTCTGCAGTTCCGAAAGCAAGGTGACCCTATGTATCAGGAGCAACTACCATTTGTTCCAGGTGGTTGCTGCTAGTGCCTTGCTCTAGGGGCAGGTCCAAAAACCCATGGTTCCACACCACCTCTATCTGGAGCAGCTGCCTGGAGACAATTTGGAGATGTTACACTGACCTTGAATCGGCACTTAGAGGGACACCAACCAGTCTTCCAGATCCCATGGTCCATGACCAGTTGCCAAGCTCTTTTTCACAGCTACGTCATTTGGTGGTGTAGGTAAAAGCGACTGAGTGCATGTAATGGATGAGTGGTATGATTGAGGCCCATTCCGATGTGTATTTCATGCAGGATGAGAATTCCAGATAAATGTTTTGGCATTCATTGCAGAAGAAAAAGTCACCTGCGTGGGCTGAAGTGAGACATGAAAGACGACATGTGCAGAGCTCGTCATTTAAGTCCGTTGGATCCAGGCTCAATCTCCCATTCCAAGCAAACCCCTTCCCCCCCTTTCCGTGAAGTCTTACCTTGTCTCGCTTGGCCCCCCGCAGAGGGAAGAAGCAGGCGAAGAGGAACTTGCCCCAGCTGACGACGGCAGCCAGGCACCAGTTGAGGCGAGCCATGCCTGCGTCTGTCCCGTCTCGTCTGCCAGCCTCTTATCTCTCCCCTTGGTGCCGGGATAGGATCCTGCAACCACCCCCCCCCCTGGTAAAAAGAACGATGTCAAGCGAAAAAAGACCCCGCAGAGAAAGGAGACCCTCTTGTCCTACTCCGTGGAGCGCAGTTGAAAAGCGTCAGACGACGACTGGGATTTTGTTTTCCTTTCAGGTTTTTTTTTGGGCAATTTTGGCAACCTGTCTGGCTATGTGTCTGCAATTCCAATTTGAGGGGGGGCTGGTGTGAAGCTACTGGCGTCCCACAAATGGACTAGACCTTTGGACAGTCTAGAGGGACCTGAAGCGTCAAGAGCCTAAAACTGTCTTCCTGTCTTGCCATCCATCTGTCTTTCTTTCTTCTTTCGTCTCTTCGGTCTCCACAGCCCGGTGTAGATGAGTCAGTCCTCAAAGTGTGATGAGCACCGTCGGCTGCATAATGCGAAGAGCCCGCTGCTGATCGACGACACTGTTACACACACACGCACGCTGGCATGCCCCACACTCCCAGTCTCTCACACACATTCACGCACATGTACGCTCGCCTGCAGAAGGAAAACAAAAAACGCTGTCCTGGCACATACATCCACAGGCAGAAGAGCCCCCCTCTCGTCACACGGTTCCCCTCCAGGCTCAGGATCCCCGGTGCTTGGCGCTTACACACTCCGCTTACACACACTCATCTTTCTCGCTCTCTCTCTCTCCTGCTCTCTCACACATACACACATGCACTGATGCTGCAGCACTTACTCAGCCAGCGCGGGAGGAGGGGAGCAGAAAGAGTGAGGAGGGGGGGGGGGGGGGGGGAGAGAAAGGGAACATAACGGTTGAAGGAAAAAGATGGAAAACAGAAGGGGTTTTTTTCTGCTGAGAATGACAGATTGAGTGTATTCATTGAGTGTTTGTGTTTCAGAGTTGAAGCCAGTGTCGGCGAAGGAGAAGATGTGCGTATGAGCGAAAGTGCGCATCAAGTAGTGTGTTCACCGGGAGAGGTGGAGGAGCAACAGAATGGGCTGAAAAGAGTGAATGGAGGAGTCAAGATGGATGGATGACAGACATCAGGAGAGAGGGAGAATTACAAAAAGGGAAAGTCGCAGGGGGAGAGGCGGGAGGGGGGGGGGGGGAATGTGTTTGAGAACACTGATGAACACACACACAGCAGCATGCGCAACATACGCACACAAGCGGACACGCAGCAGCCGTCACGGTGCAAGGCGGATACAAGGCAGGCAAGGGGTGAGATGATTGTAGTGTGTGTGGAGAATTGGGTCGAAGGGAGAGAAGGAGGGAGGAGAGAAAGGAAGGATGGAGGATGACAGAAGAGGAGAGGAGCGGGGTGTTGAATCATTGTGTCTTGGGTGATTATTTCCCTCGCACACACACACACACACACACACACACACGCGACTGCAGGTGGTGCACAGGCTCGTTCGCTGTGCTGCAGTCTCTCTACGCTTCAGTGGGAGCACATTTTCACTGCAGAACGCTTTTCTCTGCTATACCCCCCCCCCCCACCACCACCACCACCACCATCTCATCCCCCCCCAACCCCTCCCGCCCGGTACACCATCGCCACACCAACGCAATCACAACACATCAAAGCAATGAGCGAGGGAGATAAAGTGTAGAGAGGATGCTGTTCTGTCAACCCCGAGCTAGCTAAGCCTGGGGGGTGGGGGTGGGGGAGGGAGGGTGTTGAGGGGGGGAACATAACGCTAAATTGTTTGGCCGTATGGAAATGCGATGGCAATAAAAAAAAAGAAAGAAAAAATTACAAATCTTTCCATTGACAGAGAGCTGCTCCCATTAGAGTTGCTCTTCATATTTTCATACGTTCTGAAATCAGCATTCAGTGCACATGTCAGATATAAACACAGTGCATCATCTATCCATGTGTGCCTGTAGGAGATGGAATCATGCGACAACAGTCTATGTTTCTCGAAAACAATGCATTTGCAGATATGGAGATTAATTGCATAAAGTGTCATTTATTAATATTTGTTAATAAATGGTCATCAATAGCTCCTATGCTGCGTTGTTGTTTCTCGCGAGAATTGATATATCTTATATACAAAATCAGCGCCACAGTATTGCCCTCATACTATATTTTTCCCCTGATGTTGTTCACACACACTGGTCGGAACAGCTTTTCATGTCCCGAGTGGACTTGATTTATTTGTCCCGCAACTTAAATGATGTCAGTTCAATATTTAATTCTATCCAAACGACAATCTTTTTCTAAACCTAACCGAGTTCTTCCCTGTGATTATTGGAAGTATTTTGAAAGACTGTATGCATGTAAGGATTGGTAACTACCAAAGAGGAATCTAGACCTTTAGGACACGTCTTTGATAAATATCATGAATATAAAAAGGTATGAAATTAGAAAGTAGAGGGCCAAGAGGTCATTACGTACCACAACCAATCAACAGCTGGACATTCCTGGTGGTACAGCACAACCCAAAGTCAGGATCCCATTGGCAAAGAACGGCTGGGTTGTTGTATCACATCACTTGCAACAACTGTGATGACATTGGTCAAACGGCCAGGACCCGAGGGAAAAGCCTGACCGAGCGACGGAAACAGAATCCACAGTTTGCAAACAAACACCACGACTGGTCACAGCACGTCCGCAGAAAGATCAAGGAAGATATTGGACACCAGAGACTCTCTTTTAAGGAATTCACAACCACCAGTTATCACATGACCAAAATCCTGAATTAAGTCTTATAATTACACCTAAACAAGTTCCAATCCAGTCAGAAAGCCATGGGGTAACGTCTTCAGGACTACTTAATGAAGTCAAGTGAGTCAGTCAGTTTAACCCTCCTATTGTCTTCGTTTTCCCCCCCTTACTTTGGTGTTCGCGGTCAAATTTGACCGGTCCTGTTTTAACTGCTATTACATTAACACAAAAACCATTAATCATCACCAAATTTCATTCAACACCCTTTCAAACTGTACATATTGTATCAGACTACTGGTATACATGAAAAACTGCAGTAAATATACAAAGAATAAACACTGAACATGTACTGCGTGTGCCAAGTGTGATCCATGTGGGGGGATGGGCACATAAGAGCGGGACATGTGTCAAATTGTTCTGTGTGTGTGTGTGTGTGTGTGTGTGTGTGTGCCAAGTGTGATTCACATGGGGGGATTGGGCACATAAGGGGGGATGACACATCTAGAGTATGTGTGTGTGTATGTGTATGTGTATGTGTATGTGTATGTGTGTGTGTGTGTGTGTGTGTGTGTGTGTGTGTGTGTGTGTTTTATCTGATCCGGACGGTTACTAATTCCTTTTAGACCGGGAACACCATGGGTGTTACAAAGTTGACTAAATCATCCAAAATGCAATGAAAGTGGTGATCAGCAATTGTATATGTTCAATTGTCTACTGTGAAGGATATCATAAAGCCGTAATGCAATCGAATTTAAAACAAAAAAGTTATGATTGATGAAAGTAGTAAATCGGTCAGATTTGACCCAAAGACAACAGGAGGGTTAATCTAAAATATCACCAATTTCACTCAATGGGCTTTAGAAAGGAATAAATAATCTTCAATGGTAAAAACTGAAAAATAAACGTCACAAATAACAAGAATCCTTCTCCCAGAGACTGAGATTTATGCAATTAATGTTGAAGAATAGATAAACGTAAAATCAAAGTATGACAAGGCATGCCTATATCCCATATAGAATGTTTACCACAGATGGGATCATAGAGTTAAAACAATTCCTACAATTACTAAATCCCTTTTAATGTACTCAAAAATGATTTTCTAGCAAAGGTATGTGATTACTGTTTAATACATGCCGGCTGGTGTACAGAGGCTACTGTTTACTACAAAGGTTGACGGATGATGTCAGTGTGATGTTGATGCAAAATGGCAGCTCTATAGAAAGAATCCCTCGCTGTCTGAGTCTGATGGTCCAACACCATAATCTGACGTTTTAGATATGGCTGCTATAGGGAAGAAAAAAAAAATCTAAGTCACCTCACATATCCATGCTTGGGTAGGGATGAGGAAAAAGCAAATGGGCCCAGAAATGCAAAGCAGACAGTGTGTTTTACCTTTATGTCAACATTATTAATGATATCCTGTAGACTCCTATAAACACTGAACTGCCTCCCTGTTTTATTTTACAACACATACAGTATATAGCATATGATCGTGGGAAGGTATTTCGTCAGCAAGAGGACATTTGTTTTTCGCAGTGGAACGAGGAATATGGTTTTGTCCTGCACAGTTTCCTGCAGCAGTGTGTGCTGTACATCTCAGTGTGAGACTGGGCTTGTGTCCCACTCTCTTGGCAATGCGCTGACCTTTCTCATTAGGCATAAGCAACTTGCATAATCACTGCTGACTTCTATTGACTGGCCTGTCACACTGCCTATCCGTTTGACTGGAAACCCCGTGAAAAAGTGCCGGCTGCCAAAATAACTTCTCCCTCAATGACTTTCCCCTGTCATCTGCAGCCGGATCAGAATCTATCATTTTTCACCGAGTGCACAAAAACAGGGGCTTTACACCGTTAGCTACTTATCCTCTGCACCAATTGTCTACCAATATTTATCCAATGTCAGCTCTTTTCCCTTCTATCCAAATATATGCACTGGTTGAAATATTCACAACCTTATTCAGAGATTAAATATTGCCCGTTAATGTTGTAAATATTGCTTATAATGACCCTTCTGCAAGTTCTAAAGCACTTGCACACAAGGTGATGTACATTTTTCATCACATGCAAACAAAATCTGAGTAAATCTCATTCAAGTTAATGCTTTTCACAACAATGACGGTTATTCATTTACATACTATTAAAAACTTCTTGTTGATTCACTGTAGGGAACAACAGATTAGTTGGCAGTTATGTAAAGTTATGTTGCAATATCTTTCTATATGTTTATAGTCTATTGTGAGTGTATATTTACCTTTTTCCGTTACTGGATATAGGTTCTTTAAATAAATGTCCACCCTGGGAATAATAAACAGCCACTACTACTATAGTAGTGTTGCCACATCAGCAGGGAAAACATTTAATGAGCTAATGTTGTCCCAACTGTATTTAAAGGGGTGGTTTGTCATTTTGGGAAATACGCTTATTGGCTTCCTTGCATAGAGTGATATAATATGATAGATACCACTTTAACACCTCTTTTAAGGCCTCATATGTACACATTTTGGCATTGATTTTTTTACGTGAAACTGCTTAATTCAATGTTGTTTTCCCTCTGTGGATGAATCGGCTACTTCTAAAATTATGAACAATGAAGGGATTCCTACCAGACGGCAATGCTGTAGAGAGATGTTACGACCCCCTCCACTCTGCCTTTGTGTTCTGCTTGCTGGCTCTTGTTTGTGTTTCAGGTGATCAACCTGATGAGCCACACCTGGGCCGTCGACATAAAAGGCCAACACCAACCCATACTGCTTCTGTTGGACACGGCCGCGTCTTTGTTTCTGCACATTTTCACACTCCCATACACGCAATCATTACTGAAGACTGACTTCCACATTTGCTTAGGTTTCTTTGAAGTCTTTTGGTTTTTGTTATAGTAAATAAATACGCTTTTTGTTACACTTAACTTGTCTGGTCTCCCATCTTTGTTGCCGCCTATGAGCCAGGCCGTAACAAGAGACAACACCTCCCATGATCCAACGCTACTTCACAACACCACTAAACTTCGTCTTCAGTTATTTATTTGTTTGCGAGACCTCTGGTGGCAGAATAATACATGTTGTGCACCAAAAAGGCCCATGAGCAAGGAATAACTGCGGGGGATGATGCCAGAAGAGACGCATTCAGTCTCAGCAGACAGATTTAATATGTGACCTTCCAGGTGTGAAAAAGAAAATAATAATAATAATAATAAGGAGGAAATACTCACCGCCATAGTTTGCAGGCGTGCAGTGATGACACACGAGCCGCCGATGGACACAGTGTTGTCATGTTTGTGATTGACAGCTGGAAAGCGTGGTATACAAGCTGCAAGAGAAACAGAAGGAGGTGCAGAGTTGAGTTTTTCTGCACCGGCATCCCATTCACATTCAGAGCACAGAGTGTGCACTGTACTGAGCAGACAGCAGATTAGGTCCCATCACACACCTCATCATTCACTAACACGCACACTCATCTGCCTTACACCTCTCTTCCACTCGCCCTTATGTATTCCTTTCTTTTTCACTTGCTCCTCTCCTCCATTTGGTTTATTTCTCTCCTTTTTGCCCTTTTCTCTTAGTATTAGCCTCAGAAATATACCCTCTGTACTATTCTTCCCAATGCCAAACCCTTCCATAACACATTGTCAAATAACAACGTACCATTCCGAGACCAATCATTTTGTATCAATACATTTAGGATTAAAATAACTGCTGTATGCTGAAGTGGAAGTGTAGAGCTCGATCACATCATCACACACCCTCCCATGCCCTAGCACTGCAGGCATGCCAGCCCTGACTCCTGGGTGCAAGGTGCCATACATAAAACATAATACTACATAATAATGACGACACCTGGTTGTTTAAAAAATGTCCCTCTTCATCATGTCTAATCCAAGGGAGAGCACTGCAGAGGCAGAGGTGACCCTTATGGCCTGTGATCAATGATTCAGTCTATTAAGTGAAGGTGCTTTGATCAGTAATTCTCAATGACACTGGATCATGTACTTCAGTGATCTCCCAATGATTGAGTATTCTAACCAACTGTCTGAAGCTTAATTTGATCATATTAACAAGCATAATTGTTTCTAAGGATGTCCAGTATACAATGTTTTGGGGCTTCGAAGCCAACAATTAGTGTCCCCCTGGTTTAAATAAAGGCTTAAAGGGGACCTATCATGCAAAATGCACTTTTTCCACGTCTTTTATACATAAACATTGTCCCCTCTGTGTAAAGAGATTCTGAAAGTTTCAGGAAAAAAGATTCTCTCTTTTTGTCCTGATCCATTTATATAAAAACCTGTCTGAAAATGAGCTGATCAGATTATGGCCACTTTATGATGTCATAACGATTTTTCTGGCTTGTGTAACCATTAGTCAATCACCAACCAAGGTAGCCGCTAGTTCATCAGAACTCTTTAGTTCTGATGAACTAAGTACGGCAAAGTACTTGGTGTGAAAGCGCCAACGGAGCCACTGTGTTCTTTTTTCCAAATATCTCTCAGAGGGGCGTGGGGAGTGGCTCCGTATTTTCATCTAAAGTAACAGACAGAGAATCAGCACTTTTGAAACAGGGCTGAAACAGAGGGGATTATGGGATGCTGCAATGATCTGTTTGGTATTTCGATGCCAAACACTTCAGAGACATGTTTGACCTATAATATATTGATGAAAAACAGTATAATAGGGGACCTTTAAGGTAGATTCTTAAGGTGTTTTATTGCAACCAGTCGCTTGTTGTTGCTGTTATTATTCACGATAAAAGCTTTAACCAAAAGGCTTGAAGCGTTTTTTTAGCAAGGAACAAATACAACAAATGGTCATATTTTTGGGTCCGACCTTTAGTATTTCTTCAAAACAAATGGTTCACAGGAAAAGCTTAGATAAAGACTCTTTGGTACGACCCTCATATGGAGTTAAGCTGCTTGGGGAAACCTCCAGGTGACAGGTTCATCTTTAGCGGGAGCAAATGATGTGCAGGGACAGGGAGGCACTTGGATGCGCTTAGTGTGGACGTCTATGAGCGGTGACACTTCCGGGGCCTGCTGCCAAGATAAACTCAGTTATCCAGCGATGTCTGTTCCCCTCCCCCATTTCACACACACTAACACACACAGCGACTTTCAACCTTTCCCTCCGACCCCATGGGACAAGGAGAGACAGGAGGTATGGGGTGATGATGAAGCTATTGACAGAAAAGTGGATCTACACTCTCTCAGGACTTTAGCAACAACACCATCAATTTGTACTTGCAATTTTTTTGCAAAATTTAAACCGATTGGATGTGATGTTAAAGGAATCCCAGATTTAACATATAAAATGTTGCTTAGGTGTTTTTGAGAGATAGAGTAAAAGCTAAGGTGTGTGAACTGTGCTTAAAATATATAGGCACATTATAAAACAAATGGCAAGATTAGCCATGTTGGCCTATTGAGAAAGTTGGTCCTTAAGCTGTGATGGAGTCACCATCGTTTTTCCTTTACTGTACAAGTACTTTTTATTTTTTTAATTGCAGTGCCTGTGCCCTGCTGCTGCAAAGCGAGAGCAATGTTTATTTTTTTCATTTTCTATTAAATGTCCAAATTGCACATCTTGGCACTAAACCAGTGTTCTTGTTTATTACATTTCTTTTTTTGAGAACATTTATTAGTAAAAAGTGGTGGGGACAAAATTTGCCATTTCAAAAGCGCAAATGCCTATGATTTTTAGTAATTCCAATGAAATAGTTTACCTGGAAAAGTCTAGTGTTGGAAATGCAGTTATTCAGTAGCAAGGGCATTTCCATTTTTCATTTACACTTTTTCTTTAAATCCGTAAAGATGACCTTTATCATGTATACTTTGACATAGTTGTCAGTAACAATAATCCATTGTGGTCTTTTGTCAGTTTTACTGTTTGGATAAGGACAGCTGATCTGGGTTCAGCGGCAGCAGGCAGAAGGTAATCAGTGATGTAAATGTCCCTGATAAGCTGCAATCAGGTATCAGCCAGACGACAGCAGCGTAATGCAACTCAACAGACACGTTATCGTCGCAATCAGCTGCGGTCCGAGGCCAAATTAGAATCGACCTCTGACTCTCTCCTATGTTCATCATCCGCGCTACGCTGCTTTCGCCTTCTCGAGGCATATACAAATGGGGAAGGTCGAATTTTGTTTGGCTTTTTTGTAACGGACGAAAACTGAAATGGAGACGGCAGAGTGAGATGATAATTGTAACTGATGGAATTACAGTTATTAGAATTGATGGCACACTTTGATACAGATAAAAGGAGGCCTATAAATGAGCTTTTTAAAATGTTAAAGAGCAAAACACTGCTTTGTAGATCACAAATGGGACACATATTTGTCTTGCTTCTTCACAAATAAGAACAAACATTTTAACTCTAAGAATTGGTTAGTAAAAAGCTGCCAATGGTTACCTCGCTGCCCCTCTAGCAAAGCAGCATACGACAGGGCAATACACTTAACATACAATTGCAATAAAGTGGGAAAAATTAAAGAATCAATCAATGTCATTTTCAATGTCGTCTTGACATTGAAATGCTTTTGATGCGTGAAATAAAGGACATTTATCAAATCTTAATTCGTTGTCCTCCTTCTAGTCATCAAAGGATATGTGCCTGGTACACGGGAGCAGGATTGTGGCTATTTTCATTTGGAGCAAGCTCAGAAAGAGCCTGGGGGTACCCATCCACCCCCCCTTCTGTCCGAACATCCAGCTCATAGCTCATATCCCGCTGCTGACTTGGCTGTTTTCCAGTAGGGTTTGTGGTGTTCTTTTAGCCCCGCTAATGTAGCTACCTATGTAGGTTAAAGACCCCCTCGTGGTCGACAAATACACCAGTGCCAGGGGGAGACATCTCAAGGTGAACACACTGTTCAGATCATACACTCTCCCTTCAGAGGTGGCGGCGACAATAAATAGGACAACAATGTCATGAGAGACATATTTCAGCTCTGATTGATTTATTCTGAGTGGTACATGACAAAAAAAAACACTAAGCCATGACAAATAGTCTTAGGAAAAAGCACGTTGGGTTTTTATCCAAAGAGATATATAGAGAAATGGCATACATGTGATTGCTTATTGCAGCTAGGTTGTGCATCCTTCTCGCAATCATTTCTATAAATAACTGAAAGCACATTTACGAAAGTGGGTTTTTCCCCCTGAAAAATTGACTTTCTCCATTTAATCCCCCATTCCTGTCTGCTGTGCTTAGGAATTTGCAGACCCCTTAATTCCCTAAATGAGCAAGGAAATCAATAGGACGACTCCGGGCCCTTACTCAGTCTAATTATACACATTTATCACCAATCAAAGCCTTGGATTTGAATACTGACCGCTGAGACTCTGTTGTACTGTAAGGCAAAGTGACAGTCCGACCGCAGTCCAGTTCATCCGTAAAGCAAGACTAGAGCAATTTGCAGTGCTGAGGATAAGGATCAGAGCAAATAACCACCGGACCAATGGGAGAGAACAGAAGAGAAGAGGCCGAATGTCTTCTGGATAATCACAGAACATTTCAGTTCATATGAGACTAGGCAGATCAAATCCATTCACACACTTGAAGCCAAGAAAATGCTTTAATCCCAGCAATTACTGTGCGGCGGGAAGATACAGAGATCTGTCTGGACCAATCTAAAGTTGCCTTATTGGGTTTTAGGGCTGAAAATCAACAATATGATCTTTGGCAATAGGGTTCTTGCCACTATGAACAAGTATAGATTGTTTGTTTTCCCAGTAAGGGGAGAAATACCAATTAAAACGGTCTGAAAAATGATTCAAGCTTACAAAACGATGATTTTAAGGGCAAGGTATTACTTCATGTTTATTCAAATGTGTCCTTTGTCAAGACACACCGACAGACCTAGAATTTGTTTCGGCAGCAAGTACATTTTGGCCTTTTTAGATGAGAAAAAGCAATATATAGATATGAGAGAAAGAGGACACACTGACCTTACTAAACTTGTCGCCATGAGTGACATTAAAGTCTGTCGGCTTCTTAAGCAAATAAGAACTTTGGTGATATGGACAGAAAGAAAGGAGCAAGAGCAAAACACTTGTCAGGCACTGGAGCAGTTCACTTCCTTTTAAATCTCCTTACAGTATCTCGGCTGAAAGGCAGAGGGAAGGGGGAGAGGAACAAATAGGGCAGGACAGACAGCACAAGAGACAGAGTCAGAGAAGATGCTAAAGCTCCATGTTGCTACCTTACTGGGAACTAGGCTTTTGTTGTTCAAGGCACAAAACCAACTGGTTAAGATCATTATGGTCATGGTTAGAGGAAACACTGGGATTAAAGAAAGTGCTGAAATGCAGTCTCAGAACATATCTGCTATCGTCTGATGTGGATTGATCTCAATTCCAACTCTAGTATTGCATCTCAAGTTCCTAATCTGACTGCAAACAATTGACTATCACAAGGAAAAGGAATCTTAGCTTGCATATGTGATAGCTACACCTGAACCCCCCTAAAATATTGCCCCTTTTTCCCCCAGTCGTCCGATCGCTAGCCAATTGGCTTCAAGGTAGGGGAGACATAGGTGGATTTACCCATTTGAGTGTTTTCTTTTGCTTGTTTCACTGTTCTTTTGGCATTTTTAAAATGATAAAGCACAAAGGTTGTCAAAACCTACTACTGCATCCTTTGTGGGTGTTTATTATTCATTGTTTTTTGACTGGTCTGGGACGGCCGATCAACCTTCCTTTAAACCCGAAACTGTGAGCATTTGTATAGCTGCAAGGGCAAATGTGTGTATATATGCCTGTCAGTGTTAACTGTAAGAGTGTGTTTAGAATAAGAAAATTGCCAAATGTTGAAGTCCCCTTTAAAGCTCTTGGCAAACCTGACCTCTTTCGTGGACAGAAAATGGCCGGCAGATATTAGGAGAGACATTTTGAGGAAAACAGCGAGAGATGCATAGACCTCTACTCTCCTTCAGAGCCAAAGCCACGAGAGGCAGTGAGCAATGTGTCTCTCCTGAGGGAATAATGGGAAATGAACCGTTCTAAAGGCCTAGTATATCCAACGGGACACAACTTCAGGCATCGCTGCCAAAGTGTCACAACACTGGCAGGCCGCAAAACACTGACGCACACAAACAAAGACACACACAGAAGCTATGAAAACATACAAAGAGCCTCTGCGCTGCAGTCTTTTGGCTTAAAACATTAAAGGGACAATATGAATTTCTCAGAATATGGCAAATATAAATGACCCAATTTGAAGGATTACTTTTTAGTGACCACAATTAACAATAGTATGCTGCAAAAAAAGACCTTACTGCACTTGCTGAGAGGGGAGCTAAGATGGACACATTTTTCCTGCACAGGAAACACATAGCTGTAAAGATCATGCATTAAAGCCAGCTGACACTGATCAGAACGATGATGATGTTTTCCGGTGACGGCTCCTCTCACTGCCTTTGCCCGGTGCCGGTGCACGGTTGCCATGGGAGATGTTTATGTAAGCCATGCCTAATCCTGTTAACTGTTACTGCGGCTGCTGAGCAGCAAAAGTGTTGGGCAATGCTGCACTGCAAAAATTGTCTATCTTAAGTCCTTTCAATGAGCACCGGGGTTTTACTTATTCTTGAAACAAGTGAAAAAGGGAAACAGGAAGAGATCATTATAGGCTTTTGGGGAGAAGACAACACGGAGAAGTGATTGGGACGTTTTCTTTCATGGTCAAACTGATAACATATCTTTGGTTTGAAATAAATAACAATTGGGACACTCTCCTCTTGGAAACATCCCCCATTGACACCCATACGATTTGCCTGCGCCTTGAAAAGACATACAGTATATTCCAGACATTTCTATTGACCTACACTACTGATGATCTTTATCTATATGTCAGGAACAGGAAAGACAATGATAAATGTCAAGGCAGAAGTTATGCAAAACTGAGCAAGACCCTGTAATGCAGCATTGTATCATTTCATACTGTCGAGCTGTTACTAGAATTGATTTTTTTTTGCAGGGCAGTCTAAATCATCATGGACTATAAACTCCTACCTCACTGCCTTATCTTCAACCTTCACCACTGCCATAAAAAATATAACCTTTAAAAAATGTTTACCCTTCAATAATATGAACATTATGAGTGTATTCCGCCATCTTCTGTAGAAAAGGAACGGCAACGGAGAAGTCAAAGCCTAATTATCCCGATTAAAAAGCAGAGAGTATGAACGAGTCATACAAAAGAGGATTATACAGACATGAAAGAAGAGAGAGGGGGGGAGAGACAGAGCAACGGAGAAATGGAAGCTCATGTAAAATCAGACGTGGATGATGGGAAGTCGCACACATGCAGCCTCACAAAGAGATTGGACAGGGAACCTATGCATCGCTGGTCTCCTCCCCCATTCCCTTCACTCTCTTTTGCTCCATTAGCTTTATTACAGTCTCTTGGCTGAGGAATTGGGCTATTGAACTGTTACTACATCATGAAGGTCAACGAAAGATCCATTGTGGTTTTGATACCGTTCTGCCGTTAGTATAAGGGTTTTTCCTAAAGCCACAGATCAGGTTGAGCTTTTATGTATACGTAGTTCAATAGATGTATGTTGGAAAATGAAAATTAGGATTAACCGCAAAAATAATCCATAGTAAATCATTCAGGCTAATGTAGATTGAGCAACTCCAAAGGTTTAGCTTTAAGGAACACAATGTCAGTCAGAGGGCTGTTTGCGACACTTTGGTACTCAAAGAATATGGGATGGATTGTCTTGAAAGATGGTACATTCATGGTCCCAAGAGGATACTGATTTCTGCAATCCCCTGACTTTTAATCTAACACCAACGGCACCAAATTGATGGCAATCCAATTCGCTTCAGCTGTATAATGCTAATTATCAAATGTTTGCATGCTATCATGCTTAACTAAGGTGAGGGTAGACATTACACTTTCTTAAAAACAGCATTTCTGCACTTTATACATGTTAGCGTGCTAAAGTTAACATTTAAACATACGTAGATGCAATTGGAACTGTACTCCAGCAGTTTAGTATCCATTGGTGGGTTAAACAAATAATGGCCAACAACATAAGGGTCAAGATCTAAAAACATCAGATCTTACACATACAGCTCTTCCAAATATAGAATACAACAATTTTCCAAGATACTTTACAAAGGAAATGTGTCAATACTGAGATTGGCCATCAAGCCTTCTCAAACACACACACACGTGCCCCCCCCCCCCACCTCTTGTTTCTGCTCAGTGCCAGCACTGCACTGCACAGCAGCCTGGGCCTGTAGCCCATTAAACACAGTTTTGTTCTACTCAGCGCGTCATCATCACTCTGATGCATCCGATGATCACAGTGCGCAGAGGAACATTAAAACACAGGCTCTGCGAGTCACCAGGGGAACACGGGGCATTGGCCTCATCGCAAACCTTCCGAACCCCCCCGCCTCTCCTTCCCTCCTTTCTTGTGTGATACTGGAACAAGAAAGAAGTAAAAACCTTTAAGGCTTTTATAAGTCACACAGAAAACAAGGCGATTGCCTGACTTCAAATTAAAAGAACCTAATTTGTTATAAAGACTAAGTCACAATCTAATGCTGATAATACTTTTGGCAGGACCATTTTGACCAGCATCCTCATGGAAAAGACTTTAAACGCAATACCATCAGTGTGCAATATACTGCTGTCACAGTGTTACGGGCTGGAAAACACTGCAATGACTGCATATTGAACGCCCTGTGCCACAAAAAGCAAAACTCAGGACAAATCGTATTGGAATGCTTTCAGCTTGCAGGGAGATTTTGCTGTTCAAATGAAAACATTTATATGAATAAGCAGTTTTGTGTTTTTGATAAGAGCTGTAGTGAAAAGGACTGTTACCAGCAGGCGCAGCACAGTGGCTCAGTGATGTATAATGCAGAGGTCAATGCAACATAAAGACTACAACACTTTCACCCTGTGTCCTGTACCTACTAGAAACCTGCAGTAAGGTATATGGAGGTAGCTTCCTCAACTTCCCTTCTTCTCAAATGAAAAGGTCAAAGTGCATTTGACTCTCTTTGGACCAAGTTGGCATCTGCCTAATGTCTGCTTTAATACTGACAGGTATTTTTGTTCCTAATGCCAGGAGCCAGGGGTGCAAAACAAGGTTTAAATCTTACACCAAGCTCATTAGAGAGACGAACCAGCAGCAGTCTACCACCATTAACGTGCCAGCTCAGCAGTAGCATCAGTGGGGCGGCAAAGTTGTGATGGAAGCCCTGCCATGAGACAGTAGGAGCTTGGATCAGAGACCAAGACATGGACATGCAAACTTAATACACACTTATACATCCTCACTTTTCAAATGAGCTGTAAAGAGGATAGAATAATAGGTACCGGCATGTTTTGGTGTGAATTTGTTCTGCGTTAAAGTACGTACATAAGCTGTACCATTCTGCACAAAGACAAATGTAGAAAACCATCAGAAACACTGAGCTCTTTGGCTTGATTTCGAAAAGATAAGTGGGAAAAAAACCTGACCCAAAAGGAACGTAGGATATTCAGATGAAATGAATTCAAACAAACCTGAGAAGATAGAGAACATCGGGAACCGAATAATGCTTTCACTATTGACAGATTATCTGCGGTTTTGCAGTTTTGTCCAAGACTGACTTCCAAAATGGTAAATTATATGACGAGTCAATAAGCAGTAAAGCATCCAGTGCAATCTTGATGTCAGTGATATCCATGATTGGTAGTTTAGCTGTACCATGAACTCACCAGATCATAAGCAATCAATTTTCCTTCTCTATGAGTTATACAGCTAATTTTTTTCCAATTCATGCGGCTGTCGTGTGAATGCCATTAAACAGAGCTGTCAGTGCACCATGACACACCAAGTGAGAATCAGGCAGGAACCTTTTCGGGGACTAGCTGGAGCAGCATGGAAGCCGAACGTGTTACATCCTCCCAGGCTAATTTAATTATAAGTGCCATTTATTTTCCCATTCATCTTCCACACAGGGAAAACCACGTTCCTGTCGGGAGAAGCCTTTGTGGTGAATCCACTCGAGACAATTCTGCGGTGCAGAGTGCAACGCTTTAAAAGGGAAAGAAAACAAACGATTTGATTGGATCATGACTGATTTCAATAGTACTACAGCTACTGATGTATTCCTCTGAATCCTACTGTGTCAGCCATCATGCTCAAAGCTACAAAAATGTTTTTGTCACTACAAGGCATCCAGTTTTATTAAAAGAAAATATTGTCCTGATACAATTATGTTGCTTTAACTCTAATATGTTCAGTATCCGTATAATGTGAATCTTATCCTTGAGATATGTATAGCAGTATGTTTTGTAATGTAATCAGTATATGTGCTTTCCTATGCATTATTGAGGGGAAATAAATATTTATGATACAGTCGTGGCACAGTTTTGCCTTTTGCTACTTGAAGACATCATGCACATCCAGTATGACCCACATACTGCAACAACAAAAAAAAGTCTCACTGTCTAATACGCTGCTCTCACCTTCTATCACTCTTCACGCATGGACAAACACAAATATGCACACGCCAATACGCATCCTGAGCACATCAGCTTCGTTTTAAGGACCTACTGGAGGGTTTGACATTGTATAGTTGAAGTGTGTGTGATAGGAGTGACCCGCGTGTGTGGAGGGTAAACGGAGTCACTCCCCGGGGGGGCAGCTTGTTCTCTCCAGCCCTCTTTTAGAGTTCAGACAAGTCCCATGATGCCGAGAGATTAATGAAGCTGCGCTGACACCGTGATCCCTACAGGATACACACACACACAGTCACAAGCGTACATGCACACACACTATTCATTTCGCCTTGTGACAGTTTTCATGTACCTGCAATGATGCGAGTCAAGTGTTTGTTACACTGAGGGTAGTACACCGATATATGGACATTGGATTTCTTAGAAATGAACGTGCATTTCATTGGAAGTAGGACCTTCAACAATACATATCTACAGTTTTATCTAATTAGGCTTCTCCCATCAGAAATAAATAGAATATAAAATGTGATTGTTTTTAGATGGCACCTTCTCTTAATTCAGCATTATGTCATACATTATGCCAATTGATTCAAACCTTCAGGAGTCTTTATCGGAAAAGCTCAGATGAAAAACGCCTGAGTGTGTCTATCTTTTATTCTGGCAAAGATGCAAGCAAACTGCACCAGAGCTTGGGAGAGTGGAGAGGGTGTCGCATTAACACACGGACTAATCTCATGCCTGCAGTCAGACCGGATGCCTTACAAACTGCAGCAGTGCCTCTCTGTGCTACAAACAGGTACTACGATTGTGCATCTACCAGTAATAGGGTTTTGCTGAAAAAAGCAAAAAGAAAGTACACTGAGAAAAGAAAACCCCCAAGGATGTAGACTTCTGAAAAGGTATTTGAGGATAGGAAAAGAGGAAACAATAGATGTTGATGAACTTGGGGCAATTATTACAGTCGTAACAAAAATTTGATCCAAAAAATGCCTTTAATTATGTATCTGCATTAAAGTCACAACACTTTGATTTCAACTAATTCACACATTGACAAAAAGAAAGTCAATAATACTTAAAGTTATTCCAAATAAAAAATAAGGATACATTTAACCTTACCAAAATACATTTAACAAAAATAAACAGAATACCATTAGCACAATCTGCACTTTTCTATTGAACCTACAGTACAAACTTACCGAACCGTTTACTTATTGTAAGTCACTTTGGATTAAAGTGTGAGCTCATTGAAATGTAATGACAGATGATAAAACAGTCTTGTGTTTGTGATCTTTGAGTTAAAAATGTTTACAGCAACACAAATCCTCCTGACAATCTATTTTGGTGACTGTATAGTCAAAGTAACACCATTGTAGGCACATTATGTAGTTTTACACATCATATATTACCACTATTGATACAAATAACATTAATAATTAGACCATTCTATACCTCTTATATGATCCAAATAAGCAGGCTGACACAAATATGACCAAATGATCACACTGAAGCAGTGTTCGCGACACCTGAAACCGGTGTTTCTCCAGAAATAGAAGGTAAAACCCAAGCAGGTGAAGCAGATGTGTTCTCCCGCTCAGCTTGCTTGTGATTTTCTATCCCGTGAAACATCTCCTCCTCTTCAATTCTTGTAGAAAATATTAGTCGCCTAATCTGCGGGGTCCTTATGAGATGGAATGCTGCCTGCACCAATGACGGTATTATTAATAGAAGAGGTGTCACCAAGGCAATGATTTTTACACAGGAGGATGCTTTTCTCTTCTCGGAGATCATGAGAATGAAAAATAATAAGGCCAGCAACAGCTGGGGCAGAAACATCAAAAAGTAGAAACCCACGGTGCGGTTGGCTCTGTGGTTACTGCGCTTGAGGGTCATGCTCACCCTGAGGGCAGTACAATACATGCACCCGTAGCAGTAGCACACAGACAATATGCAAACATTCGTAATGACCGTTGGGGGGACAAACAGCAGCATTAATTCTCTGTGGGAAAGTGTGATGTGCTCCCTCATGGTGAGATCATCACACAGGAACCCACTGGTTGCCTCTAGGAAGCCCCCCTCATGCAAGCTCACCACTATCCCTCCATGGAGGCTCACTGCCAAACTGACCAACCAAATGAGTCCCGTGCTAACGTGAACATTGCAGGTGCCGATCATCCTGAGGTAGTGGATGCTGTGGCAAATAAATATGTAGCGTTCCACGGCCATTAGAGTCAGGGTCATCTGGGCCGTGAGGACAAAACAACGTATGATACAGAACTGTGCAATGCACCAGCATCCATAGATCCGAGTTTGCTTCCGCACGATAGAAGTCAGTACAACCAAAGCGGTAAAAAAAGTTAGCCCTATGCCACAAGCCGATATGTTTCTCAGCAGAAGGAACTGTGGCTGCCACAAGAGGTGCTTGAATCTCACAGTCAGAAAAAGGAGGAATCCGTTGGCTGCAGAAGACAAAATGACACAGGCAAGAAAGACAAGAATAAAAGCCAGGAAAGTTTTGTCTGAAAAAGAGAAGTCCCAGGAGAGACAGGTGGACATTTCATCCACGTCTTCATTAAAGCCGACTGTAGCCGTCTCGTTGGATGTATTGGAGATAGAGCCGGTTGAGGAATTCAGAGGTTCAGCCATCACTCAAGGTAGAACACAAGCTGCTGTTTGAGAGGATGGAGGTCTTCAACGGAGTAATTGTGAGGACAGGGGGGGAGGAGCCATGAATGAATCAAAGCTCATTGAGGAGAGCATGTTTGAATTATGTCATCGGAAAAAAAATGCTCTATTAAAAAATTCCTTCATCATAAGTATTTTGTACCTTTACACAGGCTATATTCAAAAGGTATAATCATGATTTCCTACCAAATACCTGTTATTAGCTTTCAAATATAATGGAAAGGCATATTTTTGTAGTGATGGTTTACTTTGGTTCACTGAATTATACATAGGCATCTAAAGTGCATTAGTATCCTATTGAAGGACATATGGAAATGATTGTACGTCATGCATTTCAATATACCAGAACATTGCATCTGAATTGATGAATATTGACATATTTTTGTTCGGCTTCAATTCTAATTCATTACTGAGACTTTTCATGCTGTGAGGAAATCGAGTAAATCACAGAATCATTAAATGGATCTGTACAAGAAAGGTAATTTACACACAACTGCTAATTTCTCCAACCATTTAAAGACCCTTTCATCAGAACGTGAAAGAGCATGTGAAAAGAGGTTGCAAGTGCTCAAATTGGCATAGCACTTCTGACCTTTTGCACTCTTCTTCCAAGCATCGTAATTCAAAAAGCTCCTGCAAAGAGAAAAAAATAGAGCAAAGAAAAAAGCAACACATTGTACCATCTAGGCAGCCTCAAGATTTAAACAGCGACTGATATTTTTATTTGAATTAAATAAAGTCTTGTACATTTCACAGCTATAGGTGCCTACACAGTAAGCAAAACAAAATCTACTCTCTGTCCGTGTGCAGAACCACTCCACAGGGTAGCTCAAGACAGTCATGTGAATATAGGTGAGGGGGTAGAGCTGTGGGAAAATAAAAATTACTCCTCCAAAGATCGACTGATGTGAAAAGAATTAGATGAGGTCCTCAGTTTGTGACTTCAGGAGGCATTTTCATGCAGATTCCTTCCAAAGTCTATTTCTGAAAGAAACGCGACAACATATTTCAAGAAATGATCATGCTTTGAAGGTGGATAGCTGAAGTTCTTTGTAATGAACACAGACTTGATTCATTATACTTTAGAGATATGTTAAAGCTCCGAAAAGTTTTGTAATGGCACTTTTCAGTTAGTGATATACTTTGGAAATGTCTCTTGAATGTGCAATGACATCCTCCATCTTGACTTTCCGCGCGTTGCTCCACTTCCAGAGGCTTAAGACAGAACAGCATGGGAGCTCTTGATTCCGACCATGTTGTCTACACTGACAGACCGCCTCATAGACGATTTACTCAGGTCTTTGTACCTGTCCTCGCACAGCCTGGAGATGGCCTAGAGAGAAAAAATAAAAATGTAATGTCTGAAAATTGTTTATAATGTCTCAACACCTATGCCACTAAGTTGTTGCTCATCATTTTAGCCATGGATGCACACTCATTTGTCTTTAACAGTATAACTAATGTGTGCTTTTCTTATCTATATTTCATAAGTTATATGAATCTTCATTACTGCATGCTTTTTTAACCTGCTATGCCTTTTTGCTGTAACAACATTTCCCAGCTGTGGGACTAAAAGGATTTCTGATGACATGTAACCAAAAATGTAATCCATTATAATATCTAAAGCAACCCTCCCAACCCTGGTTACTATTTATACAAAACAAGGAGACATGCCAGATTTGGAATGCAGCCTTGGGCATCCTCACCTCCAGTTTTTGGGCCCGCTTGTTGCTCAGCGGCTCCAGAGGGAAGCTGAGGTTGTTTTCGTCCGCCAGCGAGCGCAGGTCGAAGTAATACTTGGCGTAGACGCTGGCCGGGACGTTGATGTTGAACTGGAGCAACTCCAGGAAGTGACGCTCCATCTCGTTCCTGCAGAGAATCGACATGAAATGAGTCCCCTCGAGTTTAGTTGCATTGGACTGCAGCAGCAGAACGGTTCATTCATGGTTGAAAGAAAACACTCACATGTCCTCCACTGTGATGTCTTTGAGGATCTGGCAGTAGTCGACGTTCCACACAGCCTGGTCGTCCCAGACCTTGGAGGCCAGCAGGATGGCGCCGAGAACGATCCGCTTCCAGTTACAGGGACAGATGTCCATCTCAGCGTACGTCAACAGCCTTTCCAGGTATACCTAACACAGAACACATCCATCAGGTTATGTACATATATAACAGTAGCAGGAGGCAGGAAATGACTACATGTCACATACACATTTTGCAATACTTCTAGATTTTTACACTGATCCTTACAATGCAAGAGTTCCTGAATCTCTTAATGCTTCCAGTTAAACATTTTAATTGGTTTCTTTGTTTAAATTACCCTTTTTCTTCAAGCTCGTATTTTTCTTTTTTCCTGGTTTTCATAAGTTGCATGGAAATGTAGCTTGTATTGTCAAAGTTATACTTACACTGTCTGTTATGTGTGATTGCACCATTGGGAATGCTTGGAATTTCGCTGTACTCTGTGTAGTGACAATAAAGGAATCTAATCTAATCTAAAAAAACGTCACAAACATACTCAGTTGCTGTGAATGATCCGGGCAAGAAGTGGTCATTGAATGGACTTTGTACAAGGAAGCTTGCAGGGAAAATGTGATTGCACAGTTGCCTTCTCACATGCAGCTCCTTTGTGTAATGTCTGCATAATTTCAGGGTTGCAGTAGATGTGAAAGTGATGGAGATTAGAGGGTCTGAATCTGCTGTAAACTCACCAGAGTGACGATGGCGCACTCAGCAGTGAGCTGCGCCGAGCTGAAGAGCGTTCGTATGAAGCGGTAGATGAGTTTGTGTTCGGGGTCCACCACGGAGTAGTCGTCTGGAACCTTATCCCGCTGTTGGGCAGAGAGTCATTAGTCAATCGGCACAGAACAAACGGTAAATGTTCTCGGTCTGATCAAAAGCCTCAACTCACCGTCAGAGGGTGCTTCTTCTCATCGAATATGTCCAGCGTGCGGTTGGAGTCTCTGCAGGAGAAGGACATAAAGCAAAGTTAAATATGCATATTATAGGATTGTTTTCCCCTTGTACCAAATGGCATACCTGTGGGGGTTTAAATGTGTTTTCTCACTTCAGCCTTACACTAAATGGCATTTCAATTATATGATGACCACATCTATCTATCTAACTTACTGCCTATGGCTTATCGGAAAACCATTATAGGTTGATAAACCATGGTACACATTATTTTTTGTTTTAAAACTGATTGACTACCTCACTTACTAACTACCTGCCTCACTGACTAGCTACCTGCCTAACTGACTAGCTACCTGCCTAACTGACTAGCTACCTGCCTCACTGACTAGCTACCTGCCTAACTGACTAGCTACCTGCCTCACTGACTAGCTACCTGCCTCACTGACTAGCTACCTGCCTCACTTACATTACATTACATGACACGTTACTTGTTAGACGCTTTTATCCAAAGCGACTTACATACTCAATACTGTGGACAATCCCCACAGGAGCAATTTGGGGTGAAGTGACCACCTTATCCCAACACCAAGGCTCTATTCACTGCGCCACACGCCACTTACTAACTACCTGCCTCACTGACTAGCTACCTGCCTAACTACCTGCCTAACACGACACTGAAGTTGGCTTCCGATTCAGAGCTTCCGATTCGGCAGTTAAGGGGAAAGTTAAGGGAAATTTAATTTACAGCGCTGAACGAACACTCCTCCGTGTTTGTACCTCTTAAATAGCTGCATAGCCGATTTATTTGGACTAGATTATCCCAGAGTCTAAAGATTCTTTATAACACAGTTTGAGATTTGTGAAACCTTTATTCTATTTGTGAAAATACAAAAAACGGAGATGTTGCTGCTTTTTTTACATCTAGACCATATTAGACCAGGTCCTGATCTAAAACCCTAAAAATCTAAAAATGTTTGGTTTTTGTGACCAGTTAGACTCATTAAGGCCATTGTTTCCCTTTATTATGCTATACTCTGCTATGACAAGTGCAACTACGGAAGTGGATTGGAGTCTTTCAGAGCCTGTCACAGTTCCAGATCATACCAGTTTAAAGCTATATGTTCATTAGTAATCATAGTTTTTCTATGTCAAAAAAAGTATAAACAGCATGCAACAATATCAAAACTTGCTAAACATGCTCATGTCTTTATTATATTTGTGTTGCAAAGGTCATGCCACAGTCGGACAAGCCTAACTTGTTTAAGAATGAATACATCAGGACCTGGTCCACTGTGGTCTAGATGTAAAAAAAGCAGCAAAATCTCCCTTTTTTGTATTTTCACAAATAGAATAAAGGTTTCACAAATCTAAAACTGTGTTATAACGAATCTTTAGAGTCTCTGGGGTAATCCAGTCCAGATTTGATGAGTCTAGGTATAGTGGTTTTAGATCAGGACCTGGTCTTAAGTGGTCTAGATGTAAAAAAAACAGCAAAATCTCCCTTTTTTGCATTTTCACAAATAGAATAAAGGTTTCACAAATCTCAAACTGTGTTATAAAGAATCTTTAGACTCTCTGGGATAATCTAGTCCAAACAAATTCGGCTATACAGCTATTTAAGAGGTACAAACACGGAGGAGTGTTCGCTCAGCGCTGTAAATTAAATGTCCCTTAACTTTCCCCTTAACTGCCGAATCGGAAGCTCTGAATCGGAAGCCAACTTCAGCGTCGTCTGCCTAACTGACTAGCTACCTGCCTCACTGACTAGCTACCTGCCTCACTGACTAGCTACCTGCCTCACTGACTAGCTACCTGCCACACTGACTAGCTACCTGCCACACTGACTAGCTACCTGCCTCACTGACTAGCTACCTGCCACACTGACTAGCTACCTGCCACACTGACTAGCTACCTGCCTCACTGACTAGCTACCGGCCACACTGACTAGCTACCTGCCTCACTGACTAGCTACCTGCCTCACTGACTAGCCGGCCCCTAACAAAATTGTCCCATTATGATAGAGATGAAGATGAAACAGTATTAAAAACACAACAGCAGTGGAATTTATGATATATAACAAACTGTTCTTACCTGTTCTTTATGTGATAGTACATGGCCAATGCGACACTGGAACAAAGAGAAACCGACAGTGATAAGCAGAGAACCACTGGTTGTGATTTCATCCTGGCTGCGTTTTAAATGTCTTCCAATATCCGCCGTAACTTTGCCGGCTGCTATGTATCACGTTTGTCGGAATGGGACTGAAGGACATATTGATATTTTCTCTGCATTTTAGTAAAGAGGCCGATGTAAGACATTGCTAACAACGGGTTAGCGTGTCAGCTCGAAGCAGAATAGCTGAAATAATAATGTTTTGAGAAGTGAGGGACAAAGCCCATGACTCTTTCCTTGTCCCATGACCACAATTTGCTCAAAAGGAAAGCAGCAAACAAAATTACAAAAGATAAACTACTTCTGTGAAGATATTTCAGAGGCGAGGGAGGGTCACTTACCATTTGATCGTGCTCTTGAGGTTGGGCTGGCTGACGGTGCTGTCATCTATGAATATTGTTGAGCAGGAACTGTACTTCTTTGTCAGCTGCCCAGGGGACATCTGCAAGGGAGGAGGGAATGGAGCATGCTTACAATGAGTGGAGGGGTACCTGTTAAAGTTTGGATGTTTTAAAGTGGGGCTGTATGAGGTACTTTACCCAATTCAGTGTTTTACCTACAGATGCTGGAATTAAGAATGTGCTGCGTCTTGATATTGCTTTATTTTTGCTGCTCCCACCATCACAAAAGTACATTACTTAGCTTCAGATTACGGATAAGTACCTTAATTTAAGAGCCCCACAGCAATACATCCTTTTAAACATTTAATTAAGCGAATGGCATTTCTGGTTCAAATTTCGCCCAAGTGTAAGACAAACGTAAGCATCAAGTACACGCAGACCTGTCACTTACATGATTCAAGTAGTTGCTTTTCCTCTTCTCACGCACTGAAATATTAAAAAATAAAATAAGAAGTCAGTGGGTTTAGGAGATTCAGAGGGTGTAAAACAGATTATTGGTGATGGCTTTAGCAGGTAAATACTGACCGTCTGTCTGCGACTTGTTGAGGAAGAGGGTGCTGGCTCTGGGGTGGTCTGATGGGTTTGACTCTTGGGCCAGCTCTGTAAGAGGAAAGCATTAAAATACTGAATCGGTTTGTCCCAAAAGTCTCCATAATGATGCTATGTTGCCAAGTGTCCCAAAATAGCAGCCAAGTGATTCACCACCCACCGTCCGGGAGCTCCCTGTCGCTGATGTGCTGCAGGTAGGTGCCAGTGTCCTCGCTCACGTCCTCGGTGGTGGTGATGGGACACTCCTCCAGCTCCACCTCCCTCCTGTGGATCTTGGGACTCTCTCCAGGAGAGATGCAGCAAGACACCGAACCTCCCATCTTTGACCTACAACAGTCCTGCTACAGCCAGCAATGTTTCCCATACAACTCCTGCAGCTTAGGTTTAATCTAAATCCTCTAAGTGGCAGTCAATGAAAGAAACCCCAATCTAAAGCTGACTGACTCTTCAGATAAAGCATTTAGTTTACTAGGGCCCAATCTAGCCTGTATTTTTGGCAGCAAAGTGAAGAATCCTGCTTCAGAGTTGAATGGGATTTAATGACAGCCAACTGGGTGTCTGCAGTATGTGCAGGACAGCTGACATTTTCAGGGCGTGTGCGCAGCATAGCACTGGTGCACTTTAATAACAACAACACGCGTGAACTTAATACTTTTTGGGCGTTAAATGACTAATATTAGCTCATTTTATTGAATAAAAGCTAACATACAAAGTCACAGGCTCCTCTAGCTCCCTCCATAGCTACCGGCTAATGCTAGCTTCCGCAGCTCAATCCATTCCTGGCTTGCATGGAATAATCCATATTTTACTGCAGTTACAGTCCCTGTCACACTTAAAGGCTTATCTACAAGAATACACTTTACATTACCCAACTGGAAACAACTCCTTGGATCAATAAATACGTGAAAAGATAACGAGTTTTGGAATTTTTAAGAGGTAGCCAACGTTAGCTCTCATCTCGTCGCATTTGCAGGAGACACGTCTTGGATGTCAAATTCAACGCAGCACTGAAAGTTCAGATGTAACTTCCGGCTACTGATTTTCAAAGTAAAGGTCCTCTTGTATTTGATGGTATCATGGTCTTAACATTCTTATTTAGTGACGTATATTTTATATCTGGCAATGTGTGTGCTAATTATTCAGTTCAAAATTAAAACCGTTAACTTCATGCAAGGACATTTTATTCATAAAAAAAGCTATACTTTTAATTAAGTTAATTTGCTTATTTTGTTCAAGTTTTACATTAATTCAGAATAGTATTACTTATCGTATCTTAAAAACCTGTAAAAAAAAAAAAATACAATACAATATGCATCATGGTTCTGAATTGGAAACGCCCCTCATGTCAGGTTTAAAAGTGTATGTGATGAAGCTTTTATTTCCAGATTTCCATGCTTTTATTTTGTGTCCAGGAACGCAGGTAAAACGGAAACTGTGTTGGTTCTATGTGTTGTGGTTGTGAGCTTTACAGAACTAGTGGGCTTCATCTGCAGGCACCGCCCCCTTAATTAAATAGAAAACACGGCCGTTGAGAAAATCCTTTGCGTGCACGCCCATTTTAAAACCAGGCTTGCTCATTGGTCACTTTTAGCCAAGCTGTTACATGATTAGTTGAAATTGCTCATTGATGAGAAGTGGGCTGGGAAATTAGTCTACAATGTTTAATAACGCAAAACCTGTGAAGTTGCTTGTTCCTAAAAGAAACGGGAAATGTTATGATGATTTAGAAGAAACAGACGACGGAATGATTTAAAAATAAATTGGCACTGAAGTACATGCAAACCACCAGAAGATGGAGGTATTGACTCAGTAAAAGAGCCAGAAGCCTTACCAAAGAAAGTCAGAAATCAGGAAGCTTGGAATTTTGAACAACCGAATTTCAAATGAAATGTTAGAAATTGGGTCAGGGAGACTATTACATTATTCAAGACCAATATTTATTTATTTATTTTACATTTGTTTATTTTTGAAGGTTGATCATTCTGGTCCACACTAAAATGCAGTAGAAGGCGGTAATGCACCTTTAACGCTGGTTGCCAACCGCTATAAAATCAAAAGAAGAAGAAGAATAAGAACCATAGTGCGCATGCGTGAAGTCACAGGTAAAATACACCATTGTTTAGTTTCTACCCCTTTTATAAAAACATGGCTCTGGTTCCGTACGTAGAAAATCCGTTACCTGCGCTTTCTAAACTCCATAATTCATCAGCACAGTTTCGCTTTGCTAACCATGACCTCCATCTTACCCAGGACTGGAAGAAACTCGGGGTAGCAGCGGTTGTTTGGGATGCGGTAAGTGACACATTGGTGTTAACATTAGTAGCCTACTAACATCTAATTATTTGACTAAAAGTACATTACGGTTTGTTTCCCAGGCTGTTGTTATGTGCATTTACCTGGAGATGGGGAAGGTGGAGTTGAAGGGGAAGGAGGTCATTGAACTCGGAGCTGGCACTGGATTGGTGGGCATTGTTGCAGCACTGCTTGGTGAGTTCACTGTCCAGGAAATATGAATACTGGCCATTCAATGTCCCATTTTTAACCGACATCATCATTTATTCACGCCTTTTTTCCCTAAATAATATGCAAGTACAATCATATTGCTCCCCGGGCGCTGTACAATAGCTGCCCACTGCTCCTAGTACTAGGATGGGTTAAATGTAGAGAACACACATGTCACTGTGTGTGCTGTGTGCTCTGCATGTGTGACCAGTAAAGAGGGTTTCATCCCTCCAATTCTATCAATTATATGACATAATGGAGACATGTGAAATGGGACACCCCAAAAAGCTATAGGAAGCTTGAGAATAGGGCCCCAGACAAGAAACATTAAGTATTTACATGATATAGCAATAATACATATAGCATTGAGAGGTCATGTAGAGACAGTACAACCCTTAAGTCTGCACTTTGTCCTTTTCTAAAATCCTTATTCTTCTAATGCAACCTTTCTAGGTGCAAAAAGAGTGACCATCACTGACAGAGAGCAGGCCATGGACTTCCTGTCTGCAAATGTGAAGGCAAACCTACCCCAAGACACCCAGGGATCAGTGGCTGTGTCTGAGCTGACTTGGGGAGAGGGCCTTGAACGTTACACAGCAGGGGGGTATGATGTGGTGCTGGGAGCAGACATCGTGTACCTGGAGGACACCTTTATTCCGCTGCTGCAGACTCTGGAGCACCTGTGTTCGGACACTTCTGTGGTTCTACTGGCCTGCAAGATCCGCTACAAGCGAGACACAGACTTTTTGAGCATGCTGAAGCAGCGTTTCACAGTAGAAGAAGTCTACTACGACAAACAGAGGGACATCCATGTGTATAAATCTTGGAAAGTGCCACCTCGGAGGGATTTGTGACATGAGTTTTCACTCATTCATTTGTAATAATTTACTGTTTTTGCATAATAATCCAATAAAATATTCAAAGATTACCAGAAACACATTTATTAACAGCTGCCAAAAATGTAAATATTTGAATAGCTCTAACATAATGCACTGTTTTGTACAAGTTGGTGCTGACATTTAGAAAGTGTGAATACAAAATTAATGATAAGCAACATAAAAAAAAGCATAGTCATGACTATACATAATACAACATGGCATTCCATTGTGATGACATTTGATCACGGTGAAGAAGTCCTTTTAAAATTGCTCGCACTTAATCCTCTTCTTGATAGGTGCAATCCAGACATTTTTGATGAGATTGGAAGCTCCACATAACTAAAACCGTCCAATCAAATGCATGATAACGCCTCGATCATTCATAAGCAGCAAAACACCCATGTACACTTTGTGATTAGCAGTGTTTTCCTGGTGTGAAATGTGGTAGGATTGCTTAAGCGAGGAAAGTGCATCCCACTTCCTGTAAACAGAATTTGGAGACAGCCTCTTGCTTATTCCTTCAGAGACCTGGACCCCGCTACTGTACATAGACAGGTCCAGATATTCTTATTACACACCAACCTGAACCCCAGGACTTTTCAATTATACAGAATTCTCAATGTGACATTACATGTTCAAAGACAGTATAATAAACTAACAAATAAAGCAATCTCTGATTCCAGTGACGGGCAATGAGTTTAAGAAATATGGAGACAAAGTATTTATTTCATTGTAAAGAAGTAAGGCTCATTGTTTTTGATTTGCACTAAAAAAGAATCTAGGAATGAATGAAATCAAACTTTAAAAAAGCGGTATTTTCCGATGATGTTCCGACACTTGGTTAGGACTACAGAATATATTGAGTGTTATGAACACTGTAGTGTATTAGGGGTTAAGCCCTATTACGTGTTCTAAAAATAACCCGGATGATATTCCCATTCTTAACAGGCACGTTTTTAAACTCATTTGTCTTTCATACAAAAAACATTATTGAAAACAGTTTTGTTATCACAAACTGTAGTTTAACCATTTTTTGGTTTACATACTTGCATGAGCTGCATTTCGATTGAATTAATCTGTCCCGAAATCAAAAACAATGAGCCTTCAGTAATATGTTTGTGAACATGCATCAGAAAGAAATCTGTAACCTTAAATGAGAGCTTTTGACTACTTTGCAATGTGTCTTTAAAGCTGCATTTAACATGAAAACCATGTTCAACCCAAACATACTGGTTACATTTTGTGTTCATCCCGTATCAAGGCAGTCCATTTAAAAAATAAAATGGCAAGCAGATCATCTGATACATGAAACAAAACGCAGCTAAAAAAAGATCAAATGTCTCATGACCCGGCCTGTCTACATTTCAAAGCGTTAAGTAAGTAACAGACGTTAATGCGAGTGATAGAGAGCGGTTTCAAACGTCGCCTCTCCCAAAGAGTCTTGGGGAGATTCACCTGTAAAAAGGTCCTTGGCGATGGTAGTGCAGCCGCTCCCTGTTGCTGGTGTGTATCCAGGCACCGGTGACTGGAATGCTTCCCTTTGGTGACTTGGCAAACAATAAGAAAGGAACATCCTCATTGTTCATTCAAGGACCCTGTAGATGTTGTCTCCTCCACGTCCATTCTGAACATTCCTACGACTTTTCATGAAGTCAGAGAGTGTGTGTTTGAGTCAATTTACTGCAGTTTTTAAAAAGAAAGCACAAGAGCAGAAAAAGGGGGCGTGGCACCCAGATGCATGGCTCCTGTGCCGAGTCTCTGTACATGGGGACAGACGCTTGCTGTTGCCCCCCGCCCCCCACCCCTCTGGCAGGCACGTGCTGATGTTTCTACTCCGATTTGTGGCAGTATAAGTCTTTAAGGGCTTTCAGTTCCTCAATAAGGGTTTTGTTCTGGTTCTCCAGCACGGCCACACGGTTCTCCAGACACTTGACGTACTCCTTCTTCTTCCTGCGGCACTCGCGGGCTGCCTCCCTGCGTGACAGTAGGATATGTGTGAGTTTATGTCTGTGGTTAAGGTCTAAACATAAGCTACAATTACCTGTATGGCCTAGCTTCTTATATTTTGCATGGCTATAACAGTAAAATAAAGCAATATTTACATGAAATACAAATCAAATTGAATAAAATAAACTTGCTGATATTGAATTTATTTCCAAATGCTGCAATTATGCGGATGTGAGATGTATTATAATGTATTTAAGATCCACATTTAATTCAAAATAGGGTGTACTTGCTTTATGATTATTATTATTATTATATGATGATGGTGGCTTGTAATTGTCTAGAAATTACAATGAAATAGTTTATCGAAACTGATTCTGGGACAAGATATCGTCCAACAAAAGCAGTTACTGTGACAGGCCTAACTGTCACACCATCCTGAATGAATCACACCAACTACAATACATTTACTAACTGACAATAATAGTTTAAAGAGCAGCACCTGGTGTCATTTCATTTACTGAGCCTACATTGACAGTCAGCTGAAACCTGTCCTAAAGATGGTTATGTGACACTGAAGCATCTCAGGACTTGCAACCGTTTGCCTGGAAACAGCACAGCGTTAAAAAGAAAAGTACAAAGTATTAAGTGAACTTCATGACACCCTTACCTGTTTTTCATTAGTCGGACCTCCCTTTTTCGCGTGACTTCCTCAGTGCCGCCTCCTCCTGTACCCATTGCAGGTGAGGTCGCCATGACAACCCCCGATGTGATGGCGCTGGTGGGGGCTGTGCGGATCTGATAGGCCTGGACGTCACCAGAGGCAGCTGACAGAGAAGAGTCACAGAAATTAAAACAAACCCACTTTGACAGTTTTTCAAAACTCATGAATTCTCCTTTATAAGGCTTCAGCAGAACATGTTTTTAATAGTTTCCCCACCTTGTACAACCACTTGGTTGCTAGGCACCAGGATCTGCTGCCCGTCGCTGGTCTGGGCGTATTGCAGGATGGTGGCCCCCGGCTGGGCCGCGTTGGACATGGTCAGCGTCTGCAGGCCATCTGTGCCGTTATTGGCCAGCTGGATGGCCCCACCCTGGGTAATGGCAACTGCAGAGGGACATAATAGTGTTAGAATCAGTCTCAAATTAACTTAAACTCAACAAATCCACTGCATAGGATAGAGAAAGGGCAGTGCCTGATAGCAGGGAAGCTTGCATATTTCAACACAAACCACTTCCTGTTTTCTCAGTATGTAAAAGTACTCACTGTACTGGCCATTGCTGGTTTGATAGATGGGAGTGGGCATTGTAACCGTGGTGATGGCAGGGACTGAGTCGTCCTCTGACTTCTCTTCTTCGATTCGAGCCACTGCGGGAGGGTCCGACGATAAATCGTTCAGAATCTTCCTGTTGAAGGGGACAATCGCAGAAATATATCAACAAACTTTTCAAGGTTTTTGCATAAATGCAACAATAATTGGATTAAATTAAAAAGCATCAGTTATTATCTTTCTAAATTCAGACATAAAAACCCCAAAGATAAGATGTTACACAGACCTATAAGAAGGTCTTCTGGACAAGATCTCTCTCCTCTTCTGACAATCTGTCACGCTGTCAACAGATTCCTGAGAGTCCTCACTCTCAGCAACAGTTGAGATCTGCAAGCAAACAAAAATCATTAAAGTCCTATTTTAACAGCTTCTTTTTTTGGGACATTGTTACCTGAACAGTTGTCATTAATAACAACTGACTCGTTGTTAAATCAATGCACAGTGTTTTAAAAACAATAGCAAAAAGTCCATATTTGCACTTTTCAAATCATAAAAGTTAATGTTTTCAGGTGCAAAGCAACTTTTAGAATTCGGATCAAACATGTTAGAAAATACTGAACATTCTTTAAAGCTAAATTATGATGCACTGTAACAAAACAAATATCAATGCATCTCACCTGTACTGTCTGGACTTGTGGAGACTGGATGACTGAGGGCTGAGCAGCTTGTATCACCCCGTGCACTTGCACTGTCTGACCGTTCGGTAACTGCACTAGAGTCACTGTAGGACCACTGGTTGTCACCTGGCCAGCTGCTATAGAAGCCTGCAACCATGACAACCCTGAGTCATTCCCTATCTGTGTACAAAATTCTCACAAGAATCAATTATTTTCCATCAGGTATTATGCATCTTATATTGAAACGTGTACATTTATTTTGTAAAGATTTACCTGGGCCAGAGTGATCTGCTGGGTCTCAGACTCCGAGACAACTGTTTCACCACTTTGCTGTGTGTCTGAACCAGCCTCCATTGTCATTTAAAATCTGCAACAAGTAAGAAACTGCTTGTCATCATGTTTAAATAGGACTGTGCGGCACAAACAGTGAGAAAGAGGTCTTTGGTGTACAGAAAACACTCAGGAGGTTGTGCCCTGTCCACCAGGCTTGTTGATGGTGTAAAGGAGGGTGTGGCTTAGCTAAACATGCTAGCATACAATTCATAGGTAAAACATCGTATACGTCTTCGTAAAATAATGTGGGGCATGTTGTATTGACGTTCATCAACAATATAACATACATGTGCATATTTTAAACATGATACAACATTTTAATAAAGCTCGCACATTCCATAAACACAGAATGCTAAAGCTAAGTGCCTGGCTAGCCATGTTCTCGAGTGTTACCAACGTACAGATAGCATGTACTAGCTTCAGCAGTATGAGCTTCATTGATTCTGTTAGCATGCTAACCAGCTAGCTAATGGAAGTGCATGCTAGTACATTTAACCGCCATTTATTAAACATTAATCAAGTCTCTATTGCAACTCTTTATTTCCATTTTTAACAGCTTGTTTCGCAATATGGCACTTTGCTGTGGAATTAGACAGGTTTTCAAATTAACATTACATTGAATTAACTAATAACGTTAGGTTGCTAGCTGTGAACATTTATGGAGGGAAATGTCTGCATGCATTGAATGCCAGTTATGTTTGCAACTAGAGATGTTTTCTCCCACTTTCACTTACGAGTGTTTGGAATATTTGTACGTAAGGTTAGTATTAGAATGCATACATTTACTTGAACAATTGCTTCTGTAACTTATTTATAAACAATGTATTAAAAGAAAAAAAACATTCAAGCCCACTCCCATATTAATACCTATGTCTCAGTTGTGCTGCGAGCCTTGCAGAGAGAGACTGACTCATTTTGAGAGCCTCTGCAACACCGCCGCCATGATCTCTTTGTTGGCATTGAGCGGATATTAGGCGAAAATAACTTCTCTGGGCAGCCATCTATCTGTTTAGCAAACATCGGATGCGTATCCTCTTACCAACACAGACTCGCTTCGTCACTCCCGGGTCTACGGAGCTCCACTTTTATTCAGACCGACACGTAAGAGACCGCGTCAGGCTACACCTCCGTCGCGTCACCGAGAACAACAACGAGGAGAGGAGGACGAGGGAGACGACGACAGCGAAAATCAGCTCTGTCGACAGGACCCGACCGAGATACGGAGATATCCGGAAAGTTACGGAAGTTACCGAGGTAAGGCTGAAAAACCACGGAGATAGCCGAGAGAAGTGCTTGAGTTTGTGCAACTCATCTGAGCATGCGCCAAGTTTTTTAAGTATAAATCTATTTAAAAAAATAAAATAACTGACATATATATATATATATATATAAGGCATTTTGGGGAACCATGGACATGTAATACATAGTTAACTGCTATCATTTTTAACTGTGATATGAGAAACTATACTTTTATAATAATGTAATGATTTTTGTGTGCAAATAGATTTTTAAACAATGCGAATGTTTTAAAGCCTTGCAAAATGATTTACTGAAATTCAAACATATAAAGCTTTCTGACTATACTGTTAATCAAGAGATGTGAAACAGAGGCACCTAAACACACATATTGATTTCAACAACTAATTTACCATTACGTTTACAAATACACTAACATTTCATTTCAAAATTACATGAAATATCGTACCTAGAATTATTATTTGAATGGGTCAATTCCATAGACTGGTCAATTCATTACGGATCACATGTTCGATTTTAAAACGTTTTTTTCTGTAAATATCTTGTATATTGTTGAAATTGCAATTCTCTTATAATCCACATGGTGGAAGCAAAATCCTTCTTTATTTATTCCCTCCATGATAGTCAGCATTGCCCCATTATGTTACACTTGGCACATGTCTCATTTATCCCAGCCTGATATTATCTGTGAATGGCACTGATCTTAACTGTGACACTGGCTTTGTCCCACCAAACCATATTGTGATTTTAATGACAAACCAGTGGGCTACAGCCCTGTATTACTTGTTATGTGTTCTCTTTACTGCCCTCGTGATTCACATTACATTTGCTTCTCCTTGGTCGTCGAAGCTGGCCATAAAATGTACTCATTAACTGTGTCACTTGGTGTATGTGAGGAGGACCGGTGCTGTAGGAGCCAAATGGGTTCTAAGCTGTGGCAGCTGGTCAAAATCCTGCGGGGAAAATGAGACTTCAACCCAATTTACGACCATCATCTCTATGTGCGAGGTCATTTCGGAGGCCTTTTAATACGCACACACACACACAAGTCAAACATACCCATCTTCACCTATCGAGTGATTGACTACACCACTGGTGCAAGCATACTCACTGGTGACCCAACCAATATTGTGTCCTCTGCCATAAAACCTGGATGTGTAGGCAACAAAAGTATTACATTTAGCTCCAATAATGTACCGTGCAGTCATCTTCTCGTCATTAAAACCCTTTTATAGCAAATATCATAAATATGTGTTGCAATCCAGCCTTCTTATCCGTTTCTGAGTCCATGTCAATAACCTGATTGGACATTGATTTCCCTTAATAATGACCAGCAGCTAGGATAGCCTATAGGCAGACCATAATTAGCCTATGAGTGGGGAGGTGTCATTAGTTATCACTGAATGTGCACTTGGCTCTGCAAGCTGTGCACATTCAGATCATTTGCAGTGTTGCTTTTCCCTCCCATGTGAAAATAAGTCTTCAATCTATATGCATGTTGTGCACATTTTATCAATTTTGCACAATTCTCATTCCCAAGATACACTTATATCAAGGTTGCCCGCAATAATAATAATAATACCATAATGTAAAAAGCTTTTGCAATTTTCCATTAATGAACATCTGCTATCATTATTTATGTAAAAGATGGAAAAAAATTGAATATATTCACATATCTGTCATATTTTGGCCCTTGTGTTTTATTTAAAATGTAGTCCATTAATTTTCTGTGTATCCACTAATCTTCTCCGCTATGAATCTTGTATAAATACATTTTAATTCTGCCTCTAAATCCAAAGCTTTTCATGTTTCTCAGTTGAAAACACATGAACGCACAAACACAATCAGCCCGTGCTTGCATTATTCACTTCTTTATCACATCACCATCACATTGGAGTGCATATCAACAATGTCAGCGCGCCTGGTGATTACAGCAAATGTACAACTCGGACTGCTAATGCTGGCGAGTTCTGGCACGGAATATCTGATTGCACGCTTTACCAGCAGCAACTAACCCTGGCTGTAAATCACTGCAGAAAACACCCACAAACAGCCGAGTAAAAATCATGCCACAGACGTCCAAAATGGTGTAGGAGGAGGAGCAGGATAGGAGTTTAATCTTCAGAATATGAAGTAGAGACCTGACTCCAATCCATAGCCCTTTCCTTTCCCCTTAAACCCAGCTGTCAAAGCCCCTGGCTTAACACAAGCCTCCAAAACCCCATCGACAGCAAGCCCTATGACACTTCTTCTCCCCCAATTTTTCTCTTCAAGTCCTATTTTCTCTTTCCGTATGTTTCAAAAACATTTTTTAATCACAACCTTGTCTAAATCATCATCTTCGGTGTGTGTAACAAGCACACACAATAACATGCATGACATATTCCGTCAACATTTAAATGCAGTCTTCAATCAAACCCTGTGGAAATATCATACCTGCCACTCAAGCAGGGCATTATGGGAGATATGGGTTCATATGTGCAGGAGGGAATATGGATACAGAGGGGGGAAAACATGCAGTGCATTTGAATACCACTGACCTTATATGCATGCTTTTCATTGTACGTGGAATTACCTGAATCGCATATGAACCAGTGCACCTGGCAGACGTTGCCATGGATACCGGGCCCCCACAGTGTGTCTCTTTCTCTCTATCATGCACACACAAGCGTGCTTCTCAAACCTGAAGTTTTCTGAGATATCTAGGGACATTTTTTGAGGTGCAGTATGGAGCTGCAGCTGCGAGGCAGGAGTTATCTAACACACCAAGATTGTGCTGACCCAGACCTCTTGCTAATCTCGGCTGGAGGCAACACCGTGTATTGGGCGATCTCAATCAATCCGTCAAGGTGTCAGCTCCACCCTCCCCTCGCTATCTCTGCCTCCTGCAAGGATTTTTCACCCGCTCCCTTCCCCCTGCTGCACCTTCCAGCTAACCATGCCTTCTCTTCCCCTTTCTTTTTCAAAGGTTATACTTAAGGGTGTTTTCTTGATACAATACCCACACCTACGGAAGGCTATTTGTGCCAGGCATAAGGGGGGGGAAATAAGGGGATGGAGACTTTTTTTAATATTGGCATTTCACCAGACAAAATGTCAAGTATTAGGTCAAACTTTAGTTATATTTGGCTTACGTAGTAGTTTCTTTTATTTTCCAACGGTTCATGTTTATTCACCACATTTTAACTTTATTCTTTGACATGTTTTTTAACTTAATTTTCAAACTTTCTTCTCCAAGGGCAAAATAACCTAAATCTTGCTCTTCACATTTTTCTCTTTATGTCTGGCCCTTCCGTACACATGCCCTTAAGTACATTGCAAATAGTTTTTGGTCATTGTGATTATTCCTCCTCCAACTAAATCCACAGTCCTTGTTCTGTGCAAAAATGTATTCTGCCGAAGCAAATATGAAACTTTAGCAGTCTTAGTTTGACAAATAAGGAGGGACACTTCCGAAGTTAGGGTATTTTATTCATGATTTTCAGAAGAAAGATGCCCTGACAAATCCACCAGCACAGGCAGTGAAAAATAAAGAGCTTTTTGAACATTAAAGCATGGAGACATGTCACAGTAGTGACACTAAATACAAATATGAACCTGAAAATGACCACAATAGGTGTCGGTATTGGCAGATACTCTGATTTTAGATATTTCCAACACATTTCAGATACAAATAGCAAATAAGAATAACATATATTAAAAAAAAAAGCCTAACAGACACTTGGCAGTGAAGAGTGCGAACTTGAATTGTTCATCTTGTTACTCTCAATATTTTCAGCTTTGCAGCATGTGTAGTTTTCTCCTTTGAATGCCACAGAGTTTGAAGCTGGTCTCAGGTGTTTCTTTATCGGCCGTGTTTGTCTTCACACAGGTAGACGGGCTCTTCCCACTCTTTGCCACGTTCGTCAAAGAAATTGGACTTCTGAAGCCATCTCGTCTTGTGAGGAAGTGCCGGCTGATACTGGGCTTCTGTGGAGAGAGATAACTGCACATTCAGGTATTCAAACAAACACCTAAGAAGCTCTTCAACGTAGATATTACATGTTTAAAATACTCTATGATGCAGCCAAGCAAGTCGATTTAAAGGGGACCTATCATGCAAAATGCACTTTTTTATGTCTTTTATACATAAATATGTGTCCCCGGTGTGTCAGGGAACTCACGCAGCGTCAGAAAATAAAACCCTCTCTCTTTTCCTCCGTACCCAAATCTCTAAAAACGGGGCTACAACGGAGCTGATCCAGATTTGCGTCCGATATGACGTCATATCGGCAATGCAGACCCACAGCACTATCAGAAACGTTGCTATCAGAAACAATGCCCGACTGTTTTGGACGTAATATGGTCGGTGCATGTTTACATTAGCATCGCTAACACTCAGAGCTAACCTGTACTGGAGAGCATGTGTGTGAAGAAGCAGGAAATGAAAAGGAACTCACCTTGTGGTATAACCGGCAAGAGAGAAAGCCTTTGAGCTCCATACTGTTTCAGAAATAATCCTTGATAATCCATGATATGGCGTTTCATCACGGCAGTATCTGCCGGTAGAATCTCCCGCATGAGCAGGCATAGGCTCCGCCCCTCTTTTTGATAAACTTTTTTTTTTTAAAGCTTTATACCCAAAATCAGCACTTTTGAAACAGGAAGTGAAATAGAGGGATATGAGGCATGGCTAGAATGGGTGATCTGTTTGGTATTTTGAGCAAAACACTTCATAGACATGTTTTTTATATATTTTTAAATATCTGAGACCTATGCTATTGCCTAAAAATAGCATGATAGGTGATCTTCAAGCTCTCATTGACGACATGTGTCAAGTTTAACATCAAAATAGTCAATTTATTAAATGTAAGCATGTTTTCTTTCTTAAAACAAATCCTCAATGCCTTCTCTTCCTTTGGTGAGCTGGTATGAGGGTGTTAAAGACAAGCCACACACATGGTTGGCTAGGTGTGTGTGTGTGTGTGTGTGTGTGTGTGTGACTTGCCGCAGTGCTACTTCCTGTCATAACATGTCATTCTGGACACTATTACTCCCAGCAGAGGCCGACTGCCGCTCACTCACACACAGCGTATAAGGTCATCTGTCAAACAGAGAAGCCAAGTGTGTTTGTGTGTGTCCGTGCAGTTCGAGAACACGCCCGTATATCTCCTCCATCTGGGCTTGTGATTACATATGTTATATATGTTGTTTTTATATATATATATATATATATATATATATATATATATGTGTTAGACCCTGGGAAGCTGTCATTCACACAGGCAGAACACCGTCAGCTTACAAACCCCGCTCTCATCCTTCACCTCCTCTCGCTTGTGGAGTTCAAAGGTTGCCATGGCTACCGGCATCCCAGTGGGAACACAATGTGCTCTGTCCCCGGAGCCATCGGAGCAAGCTTGCGTGGCAGGTGGGGAGGATACGCTGACCTTTGACCCGTCAAGGTCTCGCTAACAGAGAGGAGAAGAGGGGGGTTAGCGAAGCAGGGCTGCGCCGAGGTTGTAAATTCAACTGATCCTCGCGCCGGCGTTGTGGGCGGAGTGGCCTTTAGCTCCTGAGCCCGGAGACTCGTGCCGGCTGCCTCCTGGATTTCAGAGACCCCTGGGCGCGCGAGATAGCCGACCCTCTAATCCGCGAGTCTCTCTCACCTTGCCTCCTCCGTGTTCCCCTGATAGTGCATCTTTTGTGTCCGATCTTTGCAGCTGTCACCGCGGTGGCTTGTAAGGATGATGCCGGCTTTGTGTGTGTGTGTGTGTGTGTGAATCTGAGACAGAGGCACAGAAAAGAAAAACACATAAAATAGTGAAAGATGAGAGACGTGCCTTTACAAACCCTTCCCCCCCATCCATAAAAAACCCATGGGGCAGGGAATGTCACAAATATCATACATTTGAAATATTTATGCTATGTGTCAGGGTATTTGAGAAATTATCCAGTGAGGCTATCAGAGGTATATTAAATCAACAGAAATGTACCAGTTGATCTTTAGAAAAGTCAAATCAGATTTCTTTCGTCCATTCACCAGCTTTTTCCATAGCTTTTAATCACTTTTAGAATTTTTTTTATATTCTACACCCTATATCCCCCAATGGAGACAATTTCAATAGTGATAGTTGAAGAAAAAGATTGTAAGTAGAGCAAGAGATAAGAACATTGTGTTGAATTAATATCTCTATCTTACTTTCATGCTCAACATATTGTCTTTCATTTAGTAAATACTACTAAAGAAAAATAAGTATCTCATCAAGTTGCTCTGTTTAGTCCGGGTGTCAAAATAACGCTTTTTTTACCTCTTATCTGACAGAATCTAAATCTTTCATCGCCTTATGCTCGTAAAAATCGATTCAATTGAACATTTCCTTCTTGCAGTGTTTATTCCAAAAAAATGTAGAATAAAATGCTTCACTTTCAACTTTTTACCCTCTCGACTGCAGGAATTTGACTTTGCAATCATGCAGCGTGCATTTTTTATGCTCAAAACTTGCCACAGCGCTCACTCCGCTGTCTTTCCAAAGTCCGGATTTTGCAGAAATATTTGTGCAGAGGCAGAGCAGCCAGAATGTGTGTGTGTGTTTCCATGGCTGTGTATGCATAGGGGAATAGAAGGGGACAGTCAGGAGAAGGGTTATTTACTGCGCGGCCCAGGCGACCTGTCCGTCCTCACGTCCGGCCCCAGCAGATTAAGATGCAGCCGCTGGCGTCTGCCAGAGCCGGCTGAGATTGATGGGGAACACGGGGGCCACAGAGGCCCTGCAGAATTCTGAGCAGAGCCTGTGGGTAGCAGCCAGCCATGCTGCTAGCAGACAGCAGCTCCTCTTCTTCCCCGCCCGCTCTCTTGTCATTCTTTTTTCTGACTTTTCTTTATCGCTCTGTTGCTCTTTCTGGCATTTTTTCTCCCTCTGTCACTCTGCCGCTTTCTGCATCCCTGTTTTTCTGTCTCTTTGTCACTCTATCGCCCCACTGTGCCCCCCCACAACCAGTCTCGCAAACCCACCACCCCCCCCCTCCCTCCCCCCCCCCCCCTCCGGCTGAAGACGCTGTCTCAGCAGCTTTAGCAGATTTGGATGTCATGAAACTGCAGGTGTGTCAGCATCGTGTGTGTGGGGGAGAGGGCGCGAAAATGAGAAGGAATATGTTCTCGGTAAATAATTCTCTGGTTAAGATGGGTAACAGGAAAGTTGCCTGTGTGTGTGCGTGTGTGTGTGTGTGTGTGTGTGTGTGTGTGTGTGTGTGTGTGTGTGTGTGTGTGTGTGTGTGTGTGTGTGTGTGTGTGTGTGTGTGTGTGTGTGTGTGTGTGTGTGTGTGTGTGTGTGTGTGTGTGTGTGTGTGTGTGTGTGTGTGTGTGTGTGTGTGTGTGTGTGTGTGTGTGTGTGTGTGTGAGAGAGTCCTAACATGGATCAATTGCCGCTTCTAATCTGTCTGCACCAGCTGAAGGAAGAAGAAATTACCTTAGCGTGTCAACATCTGCATGTGTGTTTTAAATGATTCTAATGTTGCAGTGATGGAATAGGGGATACATGAGAATGGAAGATGGATGCTTGTACTTGTGTGTGTGTGTGCAGACGAGTGTGTGTATGCTGAACAAACTGCACTGGCAGGGTTTTTGTTGGAGTCCCCAGGGCAGAAGACGCATGAGTCAGCGGCCAGTAGGATTTATGGCCAATTGATTAAATTAGCATTTGTTCTGCTACTGGGGCAGCAGCCTGTCAGTATAAACATACAGTGAAACACACACACACACACTCCCACGTGGGCAAACAAACATGCACCTGTTCACAAACTGCAGTAAAGGAACGTGGAAGGAATGAAACAAGACAATGAGGAAAGGAGAAAAGAAAGGAGACAATTAGCAATGGTGTCAGTAAGTCAACATGATTAACATCAGGATCACTGGGATGTAAATACTGGAAGAAACACACACTCGCTACAAGCCTCCTTCCTTAGCAGCTCCTTCATGCGATGCAGTGTGTGAGCAAGGGGGTCGCACACACCGGGCTTGCTGACAAGCCTTTTTTTATGACATTCATCAAAGCCATCTGCCATTTTCCGCTCAATTAATTTGTTATGGGAAGTGGGATCAATTAAGTGCGCACTGTAATGGCTTTATATCCTTGTTTCCCTTTTATAGCCCAATATTTTCTGTGCTCCACTCTGGCATGAAAAGGCGAAATCGATATCCCCGGCTATTTTCCCCTCTCGTGGACTAATTTGTTTTTGCCACTTTCTTCTTGGCACGATAAACCAGCTGTAATGAGGGCTTATGGCGAGGAAACCGGCACTCGAGCCAACAAGCGAACTGGGCATGCTCCGTCCATCCTAGAATCTAGTGATCCAATTTGGATGTCAAGATTTTCCTACACTTAACTTAGTAGTATCAAGAGGGATTGACCTTCGCCCCGTTATCAGCCGACACATTGGTCACCCGTCGTGGCGGCGAGTGGCTTAAGCGGGACGGCGATAAGGACAATGGGCGGCTCGTACGGGATGGTTGCTTTGACAGTGACGGGTGGCGTGGTGTCCGCCCGCGACGCTATTAGTACGAGTGTCACGAGCCGCCGTTGTACTCGCCTCCTCACCTCGACCCCTGCGATGTATTGATCGCATCCCCATTAAGCCTGCTGATGGGCTTGATGATATGATGAAGAAGTGGGGGAGTGATGTGGGTGTGTTTAAGTGCGTGCATGTGCATGACTTCCGAGCAGGTTGAGGGACCATCATTACTCCTGGAGCCGGCCTGATGACATTGCCATATTGATTTTGACATCATCTGCTTGGGATGTGCTTTAGAGGCCCGGGTCTTAAACCAAGGCGACCAAAGTGTCACCTTGTTTGTGTCAGCAGGCTTAAAGGGCCACCAAGGTCCCAACTCTGCGTCCATGAGCTTAACATTACTATGTTAATGTCATATAGAAAGTATGATTGTATATGCTCCTGCTTTAAATTGGTTTTACTCTAGCTGTCAGGGAAATAGTTCTGTTTTTATTTGCCTGAGTTCGGTGATAGCAGGTTTTGGTGTTTCTTAACCCAAATACAATGGAATTTTGTCCCTGGTGCTCACACAACCTGTTCTAACCGTACTCGAGTTCCAACAGTCAAATACAGATTGTCCGAGGCACCCTTAAGCACCAGGCTTTCAAATCCAATGTAAAACCATCCATGTCATTATTAGATACAGTCAGAGCAAATGTTTAAGCTTTAAGAGCAAGAAAAGTCAAGGTAGGGCAGGTGGAAGGGGAGAATGGATTAGTTAAAAACAGAAAACAAAACCAGCATCACTTCAAATTGAGCCTGGCTTTCTTTAAACCAGTGAGAACAGCAACCAAACCGATCTAAAACGGTTCCTTCTTCGGCAGAGAACACTGTGTTTGTGTAGTCTGATCCTAATGTTGAAAACTGTCAGTTCCCCTTTAACAAAGCAGGGAAATGTCCGACTACTAATGTTTGTTCTGCTGCAGGTTCTCCTTCCACTCCAGAGGTCACAGTCTCCCATTGTTTTCAAAAGTGCATTAAAGCAGTTGTTACCGCACTGGCAAATGTAATTCATCACTTGATGGATGATAACCCTTTTAATTTTTTTTTAGCCAAACATGGATTTGTCGCTCCATAAAAACAAAATCATTTCATTTGTATTGAAAGTAACTCCACTCTACTGGAACTGCAAGTGAAAGAAATCAATGCGCTTCTCCACCTAAATTTGCCTGCCACTCCGCCTGAAGTTTTAGTTTTGACACTTCATTGCAGCCAGAAGAAGTATGTAACCGTGCACTGTAATAGAAAACACAAAAAGGTGCCCATTAATGGATTTTTGGAAACAATGGGAGGCTGCGAGCTCTGGGGGGTAAGACAATCCTGCAGAGGAACACACAGCAAAACCAGTGGTGGGCTTATGACATACCGTATACTGCATGCACGGGGAAATAAATTAAACTGCTATATCTTTAAATATCTATAAATCAGTGCTGCATTGATTAAATGAGGCATTCATTTAATTACTGTAAACAAATGGAACCAATTACCAGCTTCAACATGGCATTTGTATTGTTGGCCATTGTACGGGGGCAATTGTGGCCCAAAACACACACATTAGTAGAAATGCGCTGCATGATGCATTTTTGTTTATGCTGCGCTTTTTGTAAACCCTACCCATGTTTCGTCAAGTTGGCGAATGTTTTCTAAATGCTGCTCATGTGTTGCCAGGTTGTGAAGATTTTTTTAAAATTTGCATAGTCACACATGTGTTTTTTAATCATTGTTTTTGAAAGTGCAGCGCGTTTCTCCTCATGTAGGTGTTTTTCTGTCAGCCTCCGTAACAGTGTAAAGAACACAGAAGTAATAAGCAAATGAATCAATACTATCATGCTGAAAGTGGGCCGAGCAGCAGAGATGAAGGGTCATCTTGCTGGACATAAGTTTCATCCATAATCAGGCATCCAACACGGGCTGCAAGCGGTAGGCGGGGAGGGGAAGGGGAAGGGGAGGGGCGAGACTTGGCTGCCTGTCAACAGCACCCGCAGATTAAAACTCCATCGATCCAACTGTAATTTATTTATCAATTCAACCAAAAATTAAACATTGACCTCGTTCTTTGGAAATTGTAATCTCGTCCGACGCGGTGTCATGAATACCAAGTGAGGAGTCAAAAAAGTGGGGACCTTTTTATTCCGGAACAGTGCAAAAAAAAAAGCATCTTTCTTCCCTATCGCTTTGGAGTTCAAAAGCGAGACTATTAAAAGTTCTACACTGCAGCTCCCGCTTTGCTGCATCTCCCAAACCCTTAGGACTTCCACTTCTGACAATAAACAACTCATACATTTCTCACCGCCGCGCCAAAACCTCCGTTCCTCTCTCCGCCATTCGTATTCTCGTCACTCCTCGCACTCTTCTGATCTTTTCCTCCCTCTCTGGCTATCACTGGGTGCTGTCTTCCTGGGTGCAGTTACACACTGTAACTTTCTTATCACCACATCAAAGCCTTGTCTCTTCTCTACGCACGAGCCCCCCGTCTCTGCCCTTCTCTGTCCCCCCCGCCGGGTACAGATGTGCAGAGTTTCTCTTAAAGCCCAAATCCTGCTGACTGCGATAAACAAACACTCATCGCATCATTATGAAAGCTCCATCCTTCCTCTCCTACTCCTGCCCTTCCATCTTTCCCTCCCTTCCTCGGACGGAGTAATAAGGTTACCTCGCTCACGCTCATGTCAAACAACCTCTCCTCCCTCGTACCCTCACCTCGCGCCCTGCTCTCTGTCGTCCTCCTCACCCCTTCCTGAACCCTCCCCATGACCGGCCCTGTAATCCAATTAAAAGCACATTAGGGCCAAATGAATAGCGGCAGATTTAATTAGCAGCTGACGAAGGTTGGCTGCCTGGCAGTCGGGTGGGCTGATGGGGCGCCGGGGCACATGGGGGGAGACGAGCGTTGTTCCCCTTCACCCCCACGATGTCGAGGGGTGAGGAGCGTTAGCTGATGAGTTGGCAAAGGTTTTGCATGCGCTGCTACTGTGTGTGAAATACGATTGACTAATTCAGCTTGTAACTGTGCAGGGTTTCACACAAAATTGTCCTTAAGGATAGATTCAACTTCTTCCAGTCAATCTCGAAACACTTCTCACATACCCATGTGTACGTGGAGCTCTTCATGGCCATTATGGATAAAAGGAAGACTTACAGCAACTGACTAGTGTGATACTCAGAGAGTGCAAACCTCCGTAAAAAAAGCTAATGGTAGCGCACTCATTAGGTGGTCCTTTTTCCCAAGTTGGAAAGTGATAATGAGCTTTAACACTTTCTGTACAAATATAATGGAAGCTACAGAAGAAGGTAGTTTAGTTCTTAACACATTAATAGCTTTTACAAGTTGTTGTTTTTCCTAGAAGGCGTTCACGTGAATCTTCCCAGCCGGAAACACATTTCTCCTCCGAAATAACAAGAATCCCGTTTCTCCAAATTTCAACTGAAGACAAAACTTAATTTGTGTATCTGCCCTGTGATTCAGACCAATATGAAGGGGTTCTTCATTGGCCTATGCTACAATGGAGAATAGGCCAATGCTATGCTATGCTTAAGATGCTAACAATCAAACAAACGGAGAATAAATACACATCAAAAGTTACTATTCTTAAAATGCACAAATGTGGCATATCAATACTGTTTTCAGTATGTTACATAGAAGTCCACATACTTCTACAACACAGCTAAACATACACACTGTGTCTCTTTATTCTCGTGGTTTTGCCTTGTTAACTAGCTAGCAACAGAATTTGTCGTTCCTTAAAGTCTTTAATAAATTGTTGCTGCTGAAGAAGGGAAATCGTCTCCTAGTCTATCACACGACATACGACACATCTCACTCCTTTGCTTCCTAGCCTTCTCATCCTCCCCTCGCTCTGGAAAGTGGATGCAACCTTTCCTGCCGCAGCCTCCCAATGTGCACAGTCAGCAGAGTAGTCAGCGTAACCCACTGTGGCATTTGCATCATGCCCCTGTGTGTGTGTGTGTGTGTGTGTGTGTGTGTGTGTGTGTGTGTGTGTGTGTGTGTGTGTGTGTGTGTGTGTGTGTGTGTGTGTGTGTGTGTGTGTGTGTGTGTGTGTGTGTGTGTGTGTGTGTGTGTGTGTGTGTGTGTGTGTGTGTGTGTGTGTGTGTTCAGCGCCTAATGAAGAGAGACAGTCTCTGCTGGGGTCCCTTTTTTTTATACCGGCCACCAGGGGTCTCAGGTACAGTAGGTGGACAGTTGGTGTGTGTGCCGCTCCACGCTTGAATGCCTGATGTGTGTGTGTGTATGCAAGTGTGACATTATTTATGTTTTGCATGCATGCAACCCTGCTTTTGAGCATGTACTTGCATCCGTGTGTGTGTGTGTGTGTGTGTGTGTGTGTGTGTGTTTGTGTGAAATGAGATCCAGGTCCCGGCCTCTCCATTTCTCTCTGCAGGTAATAAAAATATAGAGTGCCCTCCAGATCCCTTTATAGAGAGAGAGTTGAGACCGCAGCGAAATCTAGGACAGGCTCCATTGATTTGGAGGCTACAGTATTACTAGCCATCACAGCCAAGGCAATATGAGAGGCCTTTTTTAAATCACACAGCCACCCCGAGCCCAGAGGGACAGAGAGAGAGAAAAGAGGGGGATGGTGGGGACGGATAATTGGGAAAACTATCCTTATTTTGTTTCCTTTCTGTGCCTTACCCACCTCAATGCTTAGATTTTTTCACAATTTCTTCTCACATTTCCTTTTGAACAATGTGGTCTCGTTTTACAACACTGACTGGAATCTCCACATCTTTAAGGAGACACAGGAACATGAGCACTGCATTTCTTTTTGTTGTTTGGATGGAAATTTACATTTTTATTTAAGTGAGTAGAGTGAGCTCGCCGGGGTGTGTTACACCACTCCTGGGTCCATTAAACCTGTTAAAAGCCCATTGTGTCATTTCCCAAATGTCAATCACGGTGAAAAAAAAGCCGGCTCTCAATTTGGTTCTCATCCAAATGCCATGATTGGTACCATTTCAAGACTTCAAAAGGTGTGGACGAATGAAAAAAAGAAATGTTTTGACTTCTCCTGGATTCTCTTCCAGATCTCGGTGGAGTGTTCTGGGTCGGGCCAGGAACCGACCCCCTCTGTCTGGCTGAATAAGATAAGACCCTGTCATTGTATCCCTCCACTCCACAGCCCTGACCGCATCAAATATTCATGGGCCACAGCAGACTCTTAAGTAAACTGGCCAATTTGTTGCGGAAGACGTGCATTAAGATTGGCTGGGCCGATATGCGACTGGCCCCCGGGGACGTGCCAGACGACTGCCATTTTGGCTCTCCTGTCTCTATTGTTGCCGCCCGTCAGAGCGGTGAGGGACAGGGCGGGGGGGGGGGAGCAGCACGTGGCGGCCTGTGTGACGGGAACGGGCTGGGTGTGAATGTGAGGGCGGGTCCGGGAAACAGGAGTGGATGGAAGATAACGGGAGGTCACGCGGAAGCCGTCTTTCATCCGGATGCATGTTTGGGGAGAGTTAAGGATAAAGAGAGTCATGTTTGAATGACAAAGGATATGGAGTGGTGGGCTGAGGGGGGTTTTATTTCGAATGAGACAAAGGACAAAGTGTGAAAACATATGGATAAGTTGTCTGCAGATGAATGGCAACAACTTAATAGATCATATCACAGGGGCAAACAAACAGAAAGTACATGTGTCTCAGCACACAAACACTTTTGAAAGATGGTTCCGAACAAGAGATTTCAAGGATAGCCCATCTTCACATTATATCTCCCCGAGGACAGAAGTTGACAAATCACTAAAGCGCATTTTTATTTTGCTTTATGGGCGCAGGAGTTGAGCGGTGGCAGGGGATAGACACAACTTTACGCTCGGCGATTCCCTGTAGGGCATCCGATGGAAATGAGCTGAGAAGGCTGTGTGCAGGAACGTCTGTTACAAAGGAAAAAAACAGAAGAAAAAAATAAGTAGATGAAGCTCATAAAACCCTAACTCGTAAAACTGTTGAGCGGATCTGAGAAGTGAGGGTTCCTTCAGGCGGTTGAGGTAGGGAAGGGAAGGAGGGAGGGGGGGGGGTGTAATCCTCAATGGCAGCGGGGGCGAGATCACGATCTGTGGCCGCAGAGATGGAAGGGCGCAGTGAGGCTCTGGCACCGTTATTAGGTCACTTCCGCAGAGAACCGGCGGGTGTTTAGAGAGCGACCCGTTTGCCGGGTGACCCCTGGCAGCCTGCTCGTCATCTGGCACCGCTGAACTCTGGGGGATTGGGCGAGGAGCTTGTTGTGAATATCAAATGTGACATTCTGCCTTTCAGAGAGGGGAAAAAAAAGATAGATAGGGAGTAATCATTTGACGTGAAAACTGCCACCGTTTACTTCCACTGGAGATAATATCGTTCTTTGTAGCATTTTAATTTCTCCTTCTTGAGTCGTGGTTGAAATTTGCTGCACAAAAAACTGCATTTAAATCACGTGCGTTGAAAAAGGGCTTATTCCTTACATCCTCTGAGTGGTTTGAGTGGTGCCTCAATGGGCTAGGTGGTGAATGAGGCCATTTACATGCTAATAGCCATGCGGGGCAATTTTCTTATCATGTATGTAAATTAACACATTTGCCGGATCCATGTTGGCCAAATACAAACAGTAAACAATATGCTGACTTGGTGTTAACGTTTCACTTTATTTATTCATACGGTGATTAAACAGTGCCGACACACATGATTCCGTTGATAGGCTCGTTAGCATTAATTAAGTCTAATTAGGAAAACGAAGCGATCTATCACACCTGTAGTTTCTTCACTATTCGCTGCACAGAAATTAATTCTATAATAAAAGGCATATGGCAAACATATGCATTCACATGCGTGGGTGTTTTGAGGCCTGTATACAGAAGCAGTTATTAAAGTAGGTGTAGAAAATGTATGAGCGGCAGGGGGGAAAAAAGAGCCCAGTGTGTGTGTGGGTGTGGATGAGGATTATTCTGAGCTCTGCCATCTGTAAACAGGCGGACAGGTTTGTTTCCACAATGATGAGACAGAACACAGCATAAATAAACATTTTAAAGTCAGCATGCTATAAATGAGAATTGTTTTTCTTGCTGTTGTTGTGGGTTTGCGTGTAAGGAAGGAAGAGTCTTTCCTTTTTCTGTGTGAAAGAGAGTGGGACCGATTGCATTCTATGTGTTTTTGCCCTAGGAGCTTGGGCATACATTATGCAGGTATACCTGAATGGCCTGTGTGAACTTGGCACACAAACCTCAGCATAATGCAGCGATTCGAGTGTTGGTGCCGTATAGTAATAAAACTTCCGAACAACAAAAAGCATCTTTTCTTTTCCAGCTTGCAAGCACATATTGTTTGCACAGCTTTAGACGCCCACAGAAGCACACGCAAACACATATAGACAGCTTAAAGGTTGTTCATCATTTGTCTGACATTATTATAGATTCCATATCTTTTTCCAGCTCTTCATTCAAAGCTGTATGATGTTGACATGGGCTGAATAATTCAGAGGTTTTTTTAATGGCAACTGCACCATTTTTAGCTACTTTAAAAAACATTCCCCCCCCCCAAAATGCATCTTGACATAATAGATTTATCTTTGAAACCCTATGAACTTAATGTATTTATGTCTGTTCGAGCAAAGTCTGGCTGCACTGCAGTACAACACAACAGTACTGCCTGGGCCAAAAGCAGGCTATTATAGCAATTTGGCCAGATTTAGCATTATGTAATAATTGCATAAGTACTGTAGATGCTAGAATATCTTAGTCTTAGTAATATCTATATCAATTTTTTTTTTATATATAACAAAACATGGCTTTTACTTATACTCACACATTTATATCCTAATTATTTTTCCGTAAATTATGCTGTTTATTTATTTTTTTGTTGGATATTTCCCGATGTTTGGTTAGCTTCCATTGTGCTTTCTGTCATTTATTTTTTTCTCTCTTTTTCTTATTTATTTAAATGCTTATATTTCCCCCCTTTTATTTGTATTGTCCTTTTTGTATCCTTAAGTAGGAGGGAGGTCAGTTGCCTAAGCCTCTTGACCTTTCCTGTCAATCTTTTTTTTTTCCATTATCTGGAATTCACGCGGTCTTATGTGTGCGCAAAGAATAATAGAAACGAAATAATCTCTACCTTCTTCCTCCTTTTCTCAGTCCCATACAAATGCACATGAACAAAAAGAATAATAAGTGACCTTGATTATGCATAATGTCATTTATTTCCTAGATATTTGAAAAGAAAGTCCTAGTGACGAGTCTGTCTGGATGTGTTCTATCATTTGAATAAGTGACACATTTGCGAAACATGTGTGTATTTGAATAGGAGTGTTTCAGTATGAGTGCCTGTGCAAGAGTGTGTGTGTGTGTGACCGACTCAGAGGTCATTCCCATAAAAAGTGAAGGGGACATTTTGAGCGAGAGAGGAAATCCAATTAGGACCCCGGTACAGTCGTAGTGGCATTTAACAAATAACTCTCCTCTGTCGGAGCCCCGGCACACTAATAATAACACACTCGCTCTTAGTTATAGTCTTATACTGTATTATGTCTCCTACATGCCTGAGAAGAGTTACGTTTCCATTCACGCCCATGATGGAGGCATTAGTCAACACATACTGTAACGACCAATCATCAGCGGTTTTTATCCATCATGTGTTTATGCACACACGCGCGTAGGCCCCATCCATTCCTTGAAATACGTGTATTATCACAAGGTGGATAAAAAAATCAATGAAAAGCAATATTCCTATTGGATTTAGTTTATGCCATCGACCTATTTCTGTGAGGCGGTGCGTAGATCATGCGCTCGGAGGTGAGTGGGTGACCTGCTAACCTCCATCCAGGGTCACCGTATTAACGCTCACTGCTGCGCCACAGATAGCAGAAAAATAGATTCAAGTTTGAAGTTTGTTGGCATTTTAAAACACTGACTCATCCAAACCTCTACCGTGAGAGTCCCCCAAGACCTATGCTGGGTCCCATGTGTCCACCATTCCCTTTTCTTTCTGTCTCCTCTCACCCAAGTGTCTCTACAATCCATCCCAACGGTGCAACATGACACCCTGGCAGGAGCCCAACCTGGCAACTCGTGGCACACTCGTCAGATAATGAGTTCCCATAGGCCGGAGATAGGGCGCCAAATGTGTGTGTGTTGTCTGAAGGTGCATGTGTGTCTTTTCCTTGTTAAAGAAGTACTGTGAGATAGTGCTAGACAGGGAAATACTTTAAACTTTAAACTTCAAATCGCCCTAGTTTGGTCAACCCCCAGCAGGATGTGTCTGTAATGAGGGCTGCTTCTTCTGCTCTCTCCGTCTTGCCGCCCTCTGTCAGCTTCTCTCTTTCTCTTCCCGTCTCCGCTCTCCACAGTCCGTGATACAGACAACAGATCACTCCCAGGAGACCTAGCCTTAAAACATTATCCATCATGTTGACAGCAGCACAGCTCAAGAGTCTTAAAGTGATGAAAATATCATGTACTACACACAGATAAACTCCTTCTTCAAGCTCTTCCGCGCTCGGTTTTTCTGTCCTGTTGCACCACGTCTGCTTCACTTTTTCTGACAGAGCAGGTGTTGCAGAAGCAGGTGATGTTTTTTCGCAAGTGTTGAAACAAAAAAAAAACAGTTTTCACGATGCAAACATTACCCTAAATCCTTTTTTAGCTGACAGATATTGGAGTACCACCACTCTGGCCAACAACAGCAGGAATGCTGTGATATGGGACGATGGGCAATTACTGGCAGTATGTCATCCTGCCTGTATATGTCCTCGTAAAAAATAAAGCTGAACGAGGGTGGACAAGAGGGATGGGGTGAGATATATGAAGAAGAAAGGGAGGATAGGTGACTCTAGAGGGGGTGGAAGTGTTGCAAAACCTCATAAAAATTCCGGTTGACATTTGTTACAATGCAAATCTAACCTTACTCAACATTAGTTGGACTCCAATGGGATACATTGTTGTTTATTCCATATGTCTGATTTCAGTGGCCTTCACTCAACTCCATCTCCCGGAAGCCCAAGACCATCAAAGGATAAACGTCCCCAGCTTGACAAAAGAGGTAAGTCTAAAGCCTTTTTCTTGGGACAACATCCGGAAAATTAGGTCTAAATTGTCCGTAGTTTCCCTTGTAGCACACAAGTAACACTGTTTAGGCGTTTAATTCCTTGAAATACTGTGTTTGGTTGAGTTGAGCTGCTGGATAAAGTGTGAAGGAGGCAGGACATGATGTTGTTTTACTTTAGGGTTAGGGTTAGGGTTAGGGTTGGCCTGCAAACCAGTCTAGAGTTGGTCTATTGCATGACATCAGGCCCTCGTTTTTCAGCAACTGTCCTCCATGCGCTTGAGAATTGGCAACACCTCTTGACTTTTGAAACATTCTCAAAGAAAAGTTTTCATACCACGCAAAATGTGACCTCCAATATTTGAAGTTTGAGGAAGTGCGCTTGGTTATCTTGCACCACTCTCAGAGTCATGCAGGACAATCCATGAAAAGACGACTTGAGTGCACCTTGTGCTTTTTTTTAGACATTTCTGAATGCTTTCAATTACGACTTCTCCAAGGTCTGAGCGAGGCTGAATGAAGCTGAAGGTAAGGGAGTGGGCAAAAAGAGAGATGGAGGACGAATGTGTCGAGGTGTGTGACGACTCTGTAAGAAATGATAAAGAGACAGAAAAGAGAGACTGCTGGGTTTACTACACCAAGGCCGACATGCTTGGATTTATGAACATGAGAGCGTGTGTGGCCCTGTGTGTGTGTGTGTGTGTGTGTGTGTGTGTGTGTGTGTGTGTGTGTGTGTGTGTGTGTGTGTGTGTGTGTGTGTGTGTGTGTGTGTGTGTGTGTGTGTGTGTGTGTGTGTGTGTGTGTGTGTGTGTGTGTGTGTGTGTGTGTGTGTGTGTGTGTGTGTGTGTGTGTGTGTGTGGCCCTGTGTGTGTGTGTGTGTAAAGACTACAAGTCCTAACTCCACTGCCGACCTTGTGAAACTCCTAAAAGCTGTGTTTGAATTCGTTCAATGCAATGACACTGGCAATTTCCACCGGGTTTATTAAGTGAGGAGCAATACACGGATATTTTAAGAGGGTCTTAAAAGACAGATCTGCCCTCAGACACTCATACAGCAATAAATCATGACTGTGCGATCTTTGAGGCATGCGGGAGTTATTTTGTGATTAAATGTCACAGCCTCATTCTTTGATGTGCGCAATTTTATTTCTCTATAAAGCATTTCCTGCTTTTTAAGTGTTGGATGTTGGTGTGAAATGAGTGGTTTGAAAAAAGGCTCTTGTCTTTGATTCAGACAATGACTAAAAAACAATACTTTTAAGACAGCAAAACACCAAACTCAAAGCGTATTTTCGTGCAGTTTACATACAAAGTCCATACAAAAACACAATTAGCGTTACATTTGCGTATACCATTTGTTTGCACGAGTTATACATTCATGGAAGACATTTGCGTCATGCGTTGTTGCAAATGTTTTTGGAGATTGGATGATTAGAAATGGAGAAACACAGCTATTATTATTATTATTATTTTTTTTTTAAAAGCTGAGGGAAAATCTTAATTAAATGTACAGTTATGTAAATGTATGTAAATGATATGAATAGGAATACATCCTGACCGAATCATGCACAGACTGATATGCTTTTAGAATGACATGTAAGCAGAGATATTGAATAATAATAATAATACGAATGCTACATGCTTACAGCTTAGAAGTGGGGATAGTCTATACTGTCAAGGAAATACACAGTAGTAGGAGGTGCTGTATATATAAACTGACTTTAATACTCCATTACCAAAGCCTGATCTGTGCATAATGATAAGCGCACAGTGAAGTCAGTGAGGGGGAGGTGATTAGTCTATTCACAGCGCAGGGAAGGAAGGGAGAAAAGAGAAGCGAATTGTCACAATGTGACAGCGGAGCAGCAACCTTGAAACCTTAGGTGGGCGAAGCGAGGAGCCTGAGGGGGCTTTATGTTAGTGAGCGAGAGCGCGGGGGGGATCATAGGCCTATTGCTGCACAATGACAGGAGCCTCCACGCGGGGACAAGGGCACATGTGACTTCAATTCTGTCCCGCTTTATGCTACTGAAGGGACACGGCCCGCGCATCTTAACCCCTGCTGTGTGGAGAGCGTGGTGGAATGTGGATATGTGGTTCATTACTTCACATCTCATCTCAGAGCATCACACACGTGGGCATGCATGCACATTCAAACACATGCATTAGCCTGGTTTCATAACATGTGCTGTGAGCATCCTGCAGGTGTCAATTCTGGTTATTTTTGGCACTACTTGTTTGTAGATCAATTGATGTTTTTGATATATTCAGGCTTTTCTCAGTCATTCTTATGTTGGCCTTTGTGTTTTGTTATGGCAATGTTGAAGAATACATTTTTTGTACCAATATATAAGTAACGGTAATGGTCACGTTATCCATGTATATCACTAACGTCTGAAATGTCCAAATTGACCAATAAGAATCAAGTATTAGACCAAGCCGTGTAATACATATAGAAGTAGGCTAGCTCCTGTGACCTCACCTATAGCATTCTTATGAGCTTTTGCAAATCCTAATGTGGGCGGCTCCAGCTGTGGACATCTTGGCAGTGCCATCTAACACTAACTTCATTCAAAAAGAGGCAAAGAGGTGGAGCGTTGTTGGAGCTAGGGCAACGCAGTAGAGCAGACAGCTAACACTAAGCATCTTGCAAGCCCATCTGTCACTCAGCCCACCTGAGTGATATAAAAAGGGATAAATTAGCAGGCAAAAACGTATTTTGTACCAGGCTGTGGACGTAAAACAGGTTTATTTCTGCTGTAAAGTTGGGTATTTTATGGGGATAAACCCGCTTTGGCAATTATGGCATTTTTTACTACCGGATGTTGCCACTTGGCACACAATTGCTCTCTCTCATTTTATTGCTATGGTGCTCAAAAAATCCCTGCATGAAAATACATCCAGAGTAGCAGTTAATGTATGCAATTCTGATGAAATTACCCTTAAATAAAGTAGAGAAAGTAGATTAATTCTTACCTACTGAACATGTAAAAAATGTGTGGTTTGTAGTTTGGACTAAAAGTGTATCTGCGTCATTTTTACATTGGCCTGCACAGTAGCAACCCAAAATATGCACACACACACACACATCCCTCTTTTCCCTTTAGGATAGCATCCGCTGGATGAAAGGTGCCGTCACCCCACCTCCCCTAAACCCTCCCCTCTCTCCTCTCTCAGTTGTCAAACATCAAAAAGAAGGGTGCTGTCTCCAGAAGAAAAAAAACTCACCCAGGGCTCAAAGGGGAGGGGTTTGTCTTTTTTTAAATTTTTTATTTCAGGGTGAGAAAGAGAGAACATGTCTGACTCTGTGGCTGTGAGCCTGGTGCCTTATTCATGCCCCCCCACATGCTCCCCTTGTGTGTTGGGCGAGGACAGGGATCCACTGATTAGTGAGAGAATGTTCTAAAGAAAGAGAGAAGGTGCCGCCGCCTCTAGCAAAGTTACACAGAAGGAGAGAAGTGTGTGAGTGCGTGTGTGCGTGTGTGTGTGTGTGTGTGTGTGTGTGTGTGTGTGTGTGTGTGTGTGTGTGTGTGTGTGTGTGTGTGTGTGTGTGTGTGTGTGGTGTGTGTGTGTGTGTGTGTGTGTGTGTGTGTGTGTGTGTGTCGGAGAGAGAAAGGTTGAGAGACAGAGAGATTGCATGCTGCTGCAATGATTAAGTCATTTCGCATACTCGCCTTTGAGTGTTTTGTCTTTGATGCTGTAAAAAAAAAAAAAGCCCCTCCCACACAGACATCATTAAGGAACAGAGGAATTGTCTCTCAAGTTGGATGAAGAGGATGAGGAGGGGGGGGGGGGGAGCATGACGAGGAAGGGGGGGGGCGGCAAACAATTCATCCACAAAGACACAACACGACAGATTTGTATCGCAGTCTTGGCATTTTGTTGTCTTTGTTGTCTGTTTGGTTAGCTAACGGCTCTGCTGCGTTACTGAATTTAACAACAATGCATCATCTTCTGAATCATTCCTAAAGCATATTTTTACATAATGCATTACCTCCTGTCTGCTTCATTCACGGTGCACCCCACAGTTACCGCTATGAGAGGTAGCAGCGGCGCTGGTGGTGCTTAAATGAGTTGTTGTGGTACTAGCAGGTGTAATATTAGTCAGGTGGAGGAAGGGAGTAGTCAAATCTTTTATGTAAAAGTAGCAATGCCACAAAGCAGAAAATACTCAATAAGACTTTGATAAGCAGAATTGAACTGTCAGTATTACAATAAATAAACAAAAGTAAAGAATAACACCTTTATATTAGTTTTGATTTGCTATCAGGAAGCCTTCATTGTAGCATGTTTGTACAGTGTATAACATCCTTAGGGAAGTATTTTCCATAGATGTAATAATAGCAGCAGAAGAAGAGTAGAAGAAGCAGTAATAGTTGTACAGCTCAGTATTAGTAAAGTAATAGGAGTAGAGGTAACAGTAGGAGTTATAGAAATAGTAGTATTAACAGCAATACTAAACTATAATTGTATTAGTAACAGTGGTAATACTCTAAAGCTGATATGACAAGTGGTAAAACAGCATTTTTTCAGCAATCTATATTTAATTGCATACTGCTGTGTCATAATAACATAGTTGCAATATGCTTTTGTTATTATATTTCTGTAAAGATTGACATTTTTTTTTAAAACGATTTTGAGGAAATGTCTTGATACAACTGATACAAATGGAAAGTCTCATGTAGGAGCTAAAAACATAAACACATGGGGAAAAATCCAAACACACTTCCACAGTGAGCAAGGGCTGGTAGTTTCTTACTATTTTCTTGATTTGGTAATATTGTCCTTAAAGCATTAATTAATTTAATTGTACCAGCAGTGCCAGAAACATGCTGCATGGATTGTAGTTGTAGACGTGGAAGCAACATTTTGTCTCAGACACACCTGTCAGTGTGTGAGCAGCACGCCATCACCGTAACTGATTGTGTTTACTTGTCCCTGTCCTGAGTGCAACTATTAAACCATACAATCTACATCAAGCGGTCGGGGCATTTGACACAAAGCACCGTACACTTGATCATGTCGGATAATCGGTAGATTGTGCTTTTGATTAATGTGTCAGTCAGGGAGGCCATGAATAACATTACTGAGTATGTAGGGGCAAAGTTCTGCTCCGTATGTGTGGTGCTTACTAACAGAAAAGTGTTTTGATATTTCTAATGCTAAAATCATCCCTGAAAAGTGATATGACAGTGGATGATATTGTTTAATGGCCACTAAACGCCACTTTAGATGGTAAAACCAGCAGGATAATCCCACTTGATCCAAATAGCAGGTGCATCTCTCCAGTAAAAAAAAGTGGACCATGTGACAGAGAAACAGAGGAGGGGGGGACATAACAGGTTTGTTTGTCTTCCTTTATCCCAGGCAAGATGAGAAAGAACGCTGTTAAGTCTGATGTTGTTGCTTCTCTCTGCCGTCAAAATGAAAGACTCCTGGACTGACACACAAAAGGGCTTTTTGAGATTTTTTGCAACTGCAGGAAGCCGCCTCTCCCTCCAAATTTGCCACTTGACAGTGATGGAGTGCCTGTCTAATACAATGATGTGTTAGTCCACATGTGTGCATGGGGAAGCGCACCCGCAAACACAACTGGGAGTGTGTTCAAAGGCTCGAAAAAGCTGTCTGACAACATCATTAGTGTGTCTGTGTCTGTGTGTATTACGTCTCCTTTCTTCCCGCTCTTACCTCTCTCCCCCGCTGTCTGTCTCTCTTGACGGGAATCGTGGGGAGAAACAGGTGGAAGAGTATTCATAGAGATCATACGTTCCCTCTGTTATGTCTCGGAAGCAGATCAATGTGCCGCGGCGGAGATATGCAACCGCAACTCGGTGACAATGGGAGATAATTCCCGCATCGCAGACGTGGAGGGAATCTAAGTCTGGGCCCAAGTACAGTATTTCTCGCAGTGGAGCTCACGCTAACTCTTCTGCATCAACTTTCTATAGCTGTTGCATGGACCATATTTCTCCAAACAGATGCTGATAAGAGATTTCAACTTACCTTTTACTATGGAGGCTATATAAAGTGATCTGATAAGATTCCCCAAAGCATATAGTCATAGAAAGCTTGGAAAGGAAACGGCGCACTGAGAGCCCATTTCCTTTTTCTCTTTTCACTACGTCTCTGCCACTTTAAATGAGTTTGAGTCTATTAATTCCAATGGGAGACATACGTGAAAACATAGATTAAGACTGATTCCTTTGCCCCTTAGTCACCAAAGTAAACATTGGACATTAATGCTGTCTTAGGCAGAATCACAGCAAGCACAAACTCCCCCTGCAATCTTTAAAACAGCGGTAACTCGATTGAACCGGTCGAGATTTGGGATCCGTCCTTTTGGGATGCAGCTGCTATTGTGTGCTATGTAGCTAATATTTCAGGCAGAACAAGTAGAAAACCCAGTTTCTCAGTTAATGACAGTACGTTTCATCATTTTTTCCGCTTCTGATAGGCACTGTTGGCTGCAGACAACTCCTCTTGCCTTCATGACAACAGGAAAAGATGATACAAATCAGCGAAAGCAAACAAAAGCGTGCCTGTGTGCACCTGTTTCATGCAGTTTCATTTGCAACCATCTCACAAAACTCAGTCTGACAAGAATTGAAACACACGATAAAGAGCAGATCAACACAACAGAAAAGAAGAAGAAAGGGGAAGGAAGACGAGGAGGTGAAATTGTGCTCTTCACCGCTGGGCCTCGTGCCCCCTTCTCTCCACATGAGAGGGGGGCCTCTGATGAGGTGTTGATTGCCTGTGGGCACAAGTGGTTTCTCCAAACACTCTAAAAGTGGCCTATCCGCTGATTAGATTCAAGTGTTATAACGGCAAATAGGCCCCGACACTCGACTATACATTACAGCGTTGAGATAGACCTTGAAGCGAGTGCTTTCGTTTAAGCGGCGTCTCGTAAAGACCCGGATGGACCCTAAGGTCATTTGAAGAAGTATTCACATCCAAAGTCACAGACATAACAGAGTGTTCAATTACTACAGGCCTGTAGGATGCTCTAAAAGCAGAGATGGGTCACTGTGTCAGGGTGTGAGCCACACAAACACCCTGAGTTTTCCTTAAGAGGGCTGCAAACTTAGGGAATATAAGTACGACCATACACTTCAGTCAAGGGCACTCTAAGGACAGAAAAAGTGGCATTTCTTCAATGTATGGCATTTGTTTTGTTTTTCAGGAGCTCCAACAAGCCGTTTAGGACAGAGAGTGAATACCTGGTGAATACACATACTATACGGAGATGCTGTATGAGAAACCAATGTGATTTTGGAAAATTGCACAATTTAAATCTATTCTAGTAGACCTCAACAATGGAAATATGATCAGTAGAAATGGCCATGCCATGGGACCTTTAAAGGGGCCGAGTTATGCTAATTTCAGGTTCATAATTGTATTTTGTTCGTCTACTGTGACCCCCTTCTTATATTTCCAGATTTTTACCAAAGCAGAAATCTGTCTTTTGTCGTAATAATGATATTACCTTCTAGAAACATTTTTATTTGAAGACAGTAGTATTTCGAGAGAAAAATCATAGACCATGCTGGTTTAAAGTAAGAGTTTTGATAGAAATATGTATGTAAGTAAATTATCCTTGACTTTGGAGAATACAAATGATGCAAAAGCACCCTTTGATTGTCTGACTACTTCACAATTTAAGTCTTAGTCAAATTGTTGAGATCCATTTTAGGATGACATGGATTCCTGTGAGGATTTTCCATAAGTCTGTATTCATAATGGCTCATATGGGAATAAGATTCACAGTTTCCAAATGCAGATTTGAAGATCTGAAAAATAGACAGGTAAAAATGAAGGACGGTAGATATTCTCTGCTGCACAGTAAGCACACAGTCATGTCCCGATATGCAGCCAACGCACGTACACCCACGAAGCCCAGACTGACATCTGTCTGCAAATGTATAGCCGCACACACACACACACACACACAAACATGCACGCGCTGTCTGTGATGCACATGGCGGCGATGTACACAGACGAGACATGAATATTTAAGAGGCTTCAGTCTGCATGTGTTCCATATAAGTCACCATCAGTGTCTCAAGAGCTGGTTGGAGGGCAGGGGGCTGATGAGCACCGTGTGTGTGTGTGTGTGTGTGTGTGTGTGTGTGTGTGTGGTGTGTGTGTGTGTGTGTGTGTGTGTGTGTGTGTGTGTGTGTGTGTGTGTGTGTGTGTGTGTGTGTGTGTGTGTGTGGTGTGTGTGTGTGTGTGTGTGTGTGTGTGTGTGTGTGCGATGGTGGGCTCAAAGTGGCCATCTTCATATATCATATAGCTCCTCCTTGCCAAGAGCACTGCTTCTGTCAAGTGTGTGTGATGAGCACCCACAAGACCTCTCCGCTCTTCACCCCTCGTGTGTGTGTGTGTGTGTGTGTGTGTGTGTGTGTGTGTGTGTGTGTGTGTGGTGTGTGTGTGTGTGTGTGTGTGTGTGTGTGTGTGTGTGTGTGTGTGTGTGTGTGTGTGTGTGTGTGTGTGTGTGTGTGTGTGTGTGTGTGTGTGTGTGTGTGTGGAAAGAGAAAGAAAGAGGGAGAAGGAACATCATGTACATCTGCTGTGTTCAGAAAGCAGGTCAGTGGGGTAGGTGCTGTGTGTGTGTGTGTGTGTGTGTGTGTGTGTGTGTGTGTGTGTGTGTGTGTGTGTGTGTGTGTGTGTGTGTGTGTGTGTGTGTGTGTGTGTGTGTGTGTGTGTGTGTGTGTGTGTGTGTGTGTAGTTGGACGGGAGGCTTGTATAAATCCTCCTAGAGCAGTGAAGTTAGTCAAGCTTTTATTTTTTATTGCGTATACCATATTTCATTCAGCTATCATTACAATATGTCTAAGCCAGGCAATGGCACATAAACAGATGGATATTCAGTGTTTTCTATTGAAACTGTCAGATAAAGCTTATTTATGAGAATGCTTAAAAACATTGGGTTTATTGTGAAAGAGATGATAGCATAGAAAAAAATCATAATGAAGATGTATTAATCTCTGAATCTTAAAAGAAATACAATGTATGGCAAATCAATCTGACTTTAAATGACTATTACGCTCAGGCAAAAACAAAATTGACCCAGAAATGTGTTGAAAAAACTCACTAGTGTCATTCTTGTGTTCACACTAACACAAATCACTGAAATGCTTCCAACCATTGCCATAAATTGGACTTTTACAGAGGAAAAGATATGCAGGTCGATGTGCGCTCGCTGAGACGCAGCCACACGTAAAGGGTTAATGACACGACTGGTGAAGCCTCGCTTTCCACAACACTGTATGATGGGTAAACGACACCCCCCGCGGAGTTTGACAGTAGCTCGCAGCGCTCCGTCACCTCATGTCCCCTCTCAGTGTGACACCTGGCACTTGTGATGTTATGCTATATGCGCACAAAAAACCACCACACATGGCTCCTCTCACTGATGCGGGTGCATCTGAGGTAAAGTTGATGAAATGAGAGAGACACCGTCTGGAAAATAGGACACTGGCTAAAAAAATGCTGACGTAAAGCTAATACTTATTTATAAGCTACCTCGAGACTCGCTGTGATACAGTAACAGTGTAAGGGATATCAACATGACTTCAATCAGTCATTAAGTGTGTTTTCCTAAAATGCATACGTAGCTTTTTTAGAATAAAGCCCAAATTAAGGCTGCCGTAAATACTCACTGGAGCACAAAGTGCGTATTAATCCACAGCTAAAAATACTCCCTCCTTAAGTAAGGTTTGCTAAAAACTACTCTGCTCAGCTGTTTTAGGAAATGTGCTAAGCAGTTGATATGGTTAGTTACAAAGTTATATATTTGTGATGGGAAGTAGGAAAGTATTGGGACAGGAAAAAAAATTGTCTTTTTGCAAATACATTTATTAATTACAGACAAAAGTAGTGTCCTTTCACTTGAGGTGTACTAATCACATATTTATATATAGAGGAAAAATGATTATATGTATTAAAAGAATGTACTTTATAAGGCGAAATGGCCTATACACTTCGTATTATAATCCCATTAATATTGCAATGTTGCATTATCTTAAAAAAAGTATTTTACTGTTGTTGCTGGTCTTAATTGAGCTACTTTTTCTACTAGTGTGTATTTAAACCTGAAGCAGATCTCTATAATATGGTAGTGGAGTGAAGTACTGTAGCAAAATGTAAAAGTCCATATGCATCACAGTGTATACTTGAGATGCATATTATCATTCCTCACTGGATTTTGACCTGAAACCAGCTTTCTGGTTGGTGTAAAAGCCAAATATAATTAGCATAATATCCCTGAGGCTGTATTAGACAGGTGTGCTTGTCTTCTCATCCAACCACTGTGAAAAAATCTCCATTAAGTCAGACCCCCAGCCCTAATGTTTACCTACTGAGTGTAACACTGTAATATGGTCCCTGTATGAGAACAAGCTTCACTATATGGCAGTTATGAGGCGGAAACAATCATGCGATACATGGCCCTCGTCCGTTGGGCTCGGGTCCATTGTCGCAAGCTTCTGTTACAGAGCAATCTATAAGTACTTAGCTGCTAAGGAAATTAGCCGCTCCACCGGCTGGAGAATGGAGAAATCATTGTGGGGCCCGGTATGCTTCTGTGCGCTTGTGTAATTGTGTTTCTAACAAATGCACTCGCCAAGTAGGGGGCTCCGGACCTTTTTCCTCCATCCAACTCCTCCTCCTCCTCGCGCGCACCAGCTATCCGCGCACCGGGGCCACGCTAGCGCACCGCAGCCAACCTCATTACCGTGTGATTATGCGAAATCAGCAGAGAGGAGCGAGAGAATCAAAGCCGCCACTGGAGATGAGTGAGTTGTACAGTAAGTGTCCCTGCCCCACCGGATTGGTAGTGGGGAAAGATTAGAGAACTCGCTCCCAGAGACTCGCGAAGATCAAATTCTCTCTTAGTTTGCCTCCCTCTTGGGCGTCAAATGAGTTTCAGTGATGAGACAGATGTCGAGGTCTATCCTCCAGTTGCTGTGGGGATGTGAGGGGAGCAGGTTTGGGGTAAGCTTAGAAAATGAAGGAGATCCACACTATGATAGCCATAAAGAATTCTGGGAGCCTTGCAGAGAGGAGTGGGCTGAAACATTTCATTTATATTCAAGGACAGCTGCAGCCGAGGAGTGGGTATAAAATCGATGCGGGGGCTTTACCTCGTCTCATCCTTACTTTTTGTTCATGCTGAAAAGACGGCTCACTGTTGCGGGCCTCAATAGTGGCTGGAATGATGTTAAGGGGGAATTGAACATTCATACACAAATAGGAGCATGAATGCAAGCAAAGGTACACACACAGTCTGGCTCAGCAACCATCAGTGTTGTGTGAGATAACAAGACCGTATTGAGGATGACCGGAGGGGCGGAGAAAGGGAAAGGAAAGGCGGATGAGTGAAGGCGTAAGAAAGTGGTCACGCTTGGCTTCCTTTTGCCATGTAGCTGCCCTATCTCCCCGCCGCACTGACCCTCTCCACGGCTAGCTCTGCTGCCTTATCAGCGCTCGCCTCGGTCCCTCGGTCTTTCTCCCCTGGCACCGCATGGAACGCCACGCTGCATGCAAACGTGACGCCAGATATAGGTTGAGTCACAGAGCGGCACTATCATCTTCCTGCACGGAGCCCGACGGCTTGCAGTCATCAGGCAGTTCAAGGTGCAATTTAAAAAAGTGTCTCACCCTCAGGCTGACAGACATATGTTGATGGAGTACACACGCACACACTACAGTATGAAAACACACGGTTAAGTGCGGCCTTTAATTTAAGTGGTAGTTGCAGGTAAAGAGCTCATCTATATGCATTTCTTTAGCCTAAAGCCGATGGCGGACACACATGCAAACACACGGGCAGAAACACGCACGCACGCACGCGCACACACACACACGCACACACACACACACACACACACACACACACACACACACACACACACAATGGCAACAATACTTATTGAAGCTGACAGGGGCCTTATCCGCTTAATCCAAATTTACATACACCACTTCCGCTTGGTATTCCAACAAAAGCATTAGCCCCCTCCCTCTCCCATGCAAATAACCCCAACATTGGGCTTTCTGTCACTGGTGGGCTTTGCGTGCCAGCCAGTTTGGACTAAAGGTCCAAGACCTGGAACTGCTAAAAGTCAAATGTAAATCCAGGGAATAAAGCAGGAGGTACAGCTGCAATGGGCGTTTATTGGTGCTCAATGGAGGGGTTGCGACCCAAAAAATGGAATGCACAATTTCCTTTATTTGAGTTGTCCACTAGACGCCTAAACAGGTTGAAAGCTTTTACCTTATTCTCCAGCAATAGTTATAGTTTGCTCTGATTGGTTATTTTAGAGTCAGTCTGATCATACAAGCCATTTTCTACAGCTGCTGGCGGTGTTGTAGCAAATGCAGTATGTGCTTTTAAAACAGGAACAGGACAAACACTGTCCCAATCAGTCATTAACAAATGCATAGATCCTGGCATGAATAATTTGGAGTCCCTAGTAGCCCTCTTTGGGACGTGCAGAGGGGGGTGCTGCCAAATCAATAGCCATAAGGAGTCTGGCTCTCGTTTGCTTTCAAGATCTACAGCCAAAGGACCCAGTCATCAAAAGTTAATGAGCTATTTAGATCATGCTGTTTCCTCTGCTCTCTACTGAGAAAACACGGCTGGACTAGGGGGGGAAAAGATCCCATAGTGCGAGTGTGTATTTGTGATTTTATTTTAAATGTGATTTATGTGAGACCTATAGATCTACAGAGGGAGATTGGCAGCTGAGGAAGAACAAAGCTGGGAAAATGCATGTGCAGTTGTAGTCGCTTTCATTCTAAACGGCTGAGATGGGTCGCAACCCCTTCTTCTAGCCTGTAATGTGAAACAAAGGCTATTGTTGACCCTCCAGTGTAACACTATGATTGGCGTTGCAGTAGCCACATTATTTTTGCTCTCAAAGCAGTACAAAACATGTATCCTTGCTTTTCCACTTGTTAAGTTCAATTCTAGAGCTAAATAATTGTTGGTAGTGTAATTTATATATGTGTGAACTGAACACTGAGAAAGGTTCATTTTCTCTGCAATTTGGTCCAAGCCTAAATTATCTTCTATGGTAGAACAATATTTCCAATGGTTTCCAAAGCCTTGGTTATTTTTACTTGTTCCTTCTGGTGGTTCCTTGTTAAGGTGGACATTTATTGCATTTCCCCATGATTTGAATCCGGGTAGTAATGATGCAACCAACGTTCATTAGGTTGATTGATGCTGGTCTCACTACTGGTTTGTTACTGGCTCCCCTTAAAATGATGGTCATTGCAGACACTTCCTCCCTTGTTTCCCACCTTCTCCCCCAGCCCCTTTATGTCTTCCCACCTCCATTCCCTTCCTCCTGCACCTGCTAATGACGCTGACATGTCACCCAGGACTGCTGCCTGGTTCCCTCGCTGGCTGTTTCCCTGGCCACTGGCCTTGTTAAAGGGATGGCACATAAACGTGGCAGAGCAAGAAGAAGTTATGGCTGTCTCTGGGACTCCTTGTAGCTTTGGCCACAAAATGAGTGTATGTGCAGCAAGAAAGAAATACGTGATCATTACGAATTCACATTATTCCCACTGTGGCTCTTTTGGAGACATGGGGAAACAACCCAATAGACGTATAAACTATATATAACTCAGGGCGGCCAGTATTCCCAATCCAAAATGTTATATGTGTTCAATATCGTCGCTGTGGGAGCATGGTGTAACTTTTCTGGGAGTGTTACTAGAAGAATTTGACCACCTTGCCAGCCAAGACGCTTTGAAAAAAAGGAATCAAACTTAGGAGAGGCTAGCAAAGCATTGATTTTCAGCGTGTACCCAGTGGAGGATCTGTTGTGTTCTCCACAGATGAACATTAACCTCCAGCTCTCTTTGAAATACTCCCAAAGCCCAGAGGACTCAAACCTCACCGGGGACGATTAATTGGTCAACCCCTCTGTCCTGCCAGTCTGCCCAGTCGGCTTTTTTATTTGTCTCCTTCCATCTGTCTGTCGGCTTTGATGCCTTTCCATCTCCAGAGCCTTTTCCCACAAAAAAATAAATCTTGCAGCTCTGAGAATCCGGCAGCAGGGGTTCCGAGAGAATAAAGAGATTGGAGAGAACTTTGGCCTGCTGTTGAGTTTGGCAACTCTTCAACATAAAAACTCTAAGAACTAGCATGCTGATCAATGACCACTGGCTGGGAGACTCAAACTTGATCTTTTCTGTCTTCTGTGTTCTTTTCAGTCATACTTTACAGGCCTGAATGATAAGACAACTTTCTTCTTAATTGGCTGATGTCAAACTGTGCAGATGACGCCACATTCTCCATTGACCATTCAAATTGCTGCTGTCCAACTTTTACTGTTGTTTTGTCTGTTGTTGTCAGCTGTCATTTTAAAATAGTTGCAGCTCCTTTAGTCATCATGTCCGGTCTATTCCTCATTACTTCCACGTATGGCTTCAAAACCGCCTTAAAATATATGATGTCCCAATGGGGTCTAACTGCCTCAGACTTCTCATCCTTTTGGGCACATTTCTTCATGCAGTCAAACGTTGCCGCGGATATATCTGCAAATCCTGTTTCCTGTCTACTTTTTTTTCATAAAGTGACAGAAGATTTACATTTTTCAATTAAGATTGATGATCTTTTTGACATTCCTTAATTGTGACTGGCCGTTACAAATAAACCTACCCAAGGAATAATGGAAGAAGTATGAAGTATAATGAAGAAACCAGACAGGTAAATATCCCCCACCTGTAAAGAGGTCTAATCAGCCGGAATAAGCGGAAACACCTGTGTGTGAACAATGGCTCTGACAATATGGGGTAAAACAAATGGTAAACCCATGGTAATTAGCAGCTGAATTTAACATGTGGCCAACTGAAGACAGGAAAAATGTGTTCCGGGATGGAGCTAGGGCCCACTAGGGATGTTCATCGGTCACTGATGAGCGCTCTCCACAGGGCTGGAGCAACAGCCACTGAATTATTGAACACAGCGGCGTCCCTAAGGTGAAGCGCTGCATGGAAGTCTTCCGTCTCCGGGCCTGACAAAGAGAGGAGAAGGCTTGATGAAACATGGTGGGATGCTTACAAGCCATCCGTCACGGCGCCTCCCCGTTCACACAGAGGCGGGATTGGATTTCCGGCCAGGGGGATTTGTCGTGCCGGGCAGGGGGAGTGGGGATTGAGCAATACTTCAGCAGGATGGCGTGATAAGAGTAGCCATGATTGTTTCCAGAAATCTTCATGAATGAAATCTTTTTTAATGTCAATCGTCCCCCTTATATCTGTGGTGGGGAAACATTTATGTGCATACATACAAATATGTGGGTCTATTTTTTTCCATATGCACACATACGAGTAAGTTATGCGTCTGCGCCCGTGAGTCTCATGCCTGACCCAGTGCACCAGTAGTAATACCATCAGAGCTCTCCCGCTGAGCACCTGTTTTATTACATTACATACCCCTGATCCTCAGGCTGCATATGAAACCTGATAACAAGCCACAAGCCTTTGATTTACCTGCCAGAGAGACCGGCTTTGGGCTCATGTTGTCGGTAAAAGCTGGCTCCACCGAAATCAATTGCTAAATCTGCAATCTAATGGTGTTGGTGAGGTAGCAATATTGCATCAGATAATGTAGGCTTGTTGTCGAGGGGGGGGGGCGGGGGTAGGTAATCTTATCGTGCTTATTGTGTTGATGCAGAGAAGCGAGCAGGGTGATTTGGGTTATAAAGCATAGGTTAAGGACGTATATGCAGGCATTGCAACGATACGGTTTCTGATGATAATCTTTGGATAATAAATAGATCGGTTTGCATCATTTACACAGAGATTCGATATGCAGATTTGTTGTTGGTACCTTCACCATGGAAATATGCCCGTTATGTTGGTCTGTCAGAATGTTTACAAAAAATAATATTGGCAAGATTTTTGTGAAATTTGGTGGAACTGTGTAAAATGTTATAATAATGGATCCGAATGGCAGGGCAGAAACACACACTGAGTTTAATTTTCTTTAACATCGCGAGATAGGGCTCTTTTGCCATATTCATAATCGGAAAAAGTTCTTCCAGACTGGTCAAATGTAAATTCTGTTGTATATATTTCATGACTTACATGATCTTTGCTTTACATTAACAAACAAATAGTGGAGTAATTAAGTAGGCCCATACTGTAACACATCTTCTTTGTAGAAGTTTGAAGAACGACTATTCCCAAATGAACAAATTGGACCCTCCATTTTATGTACCATTGGCCTAAAATACAGCACTTATTTTTAGTATTTTATTGTTTTCCCCATGCTCTTTTTGTCCTGCAGCTTCACATGTCAAACAATAGACAATAAGTTCTTCTATCTCTTGAATGAAACACCCAAGGAGTGAGAGCACCATCCATTTGTCTCCCTAAACAGACATCTCCAGTGCACCCTTACACACAGAAACTGACAAATACACAGCTCCTTACACATGCCAACACCTTTCCCATCTCCCCCCGTGTCCCATGTGAGCAGTTGCATCAGCACCGGGGCCTCTGACTGTTGTCATGGTGTGAAATATCCCTGTAACCTCAACGGGTTTACCCACCCCCCCCCCCCTCCGCCTGTGTGTACCTCGCAAGCACCCTGCTACCCAGCCAGCTGCTTTCCACAGGTGTTATGAACAGATACAAGATACGAGGAAACAAACACAGGCCAGCCTCGTCCTACCTGATGGAGTGTATTCTCAGCGAGGCTCCTGAACCCCTAGATGCTTACTTTTACAGGCTTTTCAGACAGGTGCGTCACAAATTGCCTAGCAACCGCACCTGGCGTCATCATTGTGACCCTCGGGAGAATTGGCTGTGCACAAACACCGGCTAAATAGCTTTAAAACCACCAGGTTAAGAGGAGAGACTTACCTGCAACAAGATTGTTTGTAAATCAATTCAGAAAAGGGGTGAGATTGACTCGAGAGAGTATCTTGATGGTACAGAAAGGAGTGGTCATTTTCTCAACATTATTCCTCGGTTACAGTTTAATTGAAGAGAAAAACCCATGTATTTTAGGAAGAGGACTAAATAACCATGTGATCTAATTTCTACTTATCTTATCGAAGCCCCCAATGTCATTAGACTGAAGATTTTGGTGTTGTTTCTTGACGTAGAATGTATGTGCGTTACTCAGTGACATATAGTCGTTTAACCCGAGTTAACATTGTGAAACAGTAGTTTACAAAACTACTTGGTTACTACGTGAAAAAAGATCAGTGTTTGGAGTTAAAGGGGACATATTATGCTTATTTTTAGGTTCATTCATTCATTCATGTACAATAAGGTCTCTATTCTTCTCATACTGCCTCTTTTCACCCTCTGTCTAAACTAAGCTGTGTACGGAACGTCATGTGATTCATTTATGTTGCAACATGTGATGTAATTTAGCAAATTTAAATAACTCGGAACATGAACGCCAGTCCTGTGGGGGAATGTCCGGTGTTTATTTGACCTATCCACCACCCCTTTCTCCAACCTCTAATTCACTTTCACTGTATTTGTACGACGTCCAATGCTTTGCCTGTCTCATGGGTTTACATTGGAGTTATTTGAAAGCCCAGTCGTCCTCACAAAGACGCTAAGAGGTCCTTGTGCATCCGTTTCAAAAGGCTGATCTCACTGCCCATGGCTCTTTATTTAACACCCTATAAGTATGACCAGGCGGTAAAGAAAGCACGAGCTCCATCAACTCCCAATTAGGAGAGCCCTGATCCAATGGCGGGAAGAATAGAGGCTAAAGACTGCAGCGTGTGCAAGACAATAAAAGAGCGAGGTAGGAAAAATAGATGTAGATAGAGAGAGACTCGATGCAAAAGAGCAGGAATCAGCTAATGGTCAGAATGGGGCCCGGCTGCTTCCTGAATTGTTAATAAACCCTCTCAAAGACCCTGATGAGAGTGATTGATTGGAGCTGGCCTGTAACAATGTGAGCCTCTCCAGTGCACTCAAACTCATTTACCTTTCAGCGTCTCTGCCTTTGTCCGACTGTGACTTTATCTTTGCCGATCCCCAATAAGAATTTATGCAGAGAATATTAGAGTGAGTCCAAACTGTAATTCATCACCGTATCTCACCAAGGCTCCTGTAAAAGTGCTCAATCGTGTGTACCTGGGATCGCTATCGGCCTCTGTTTGTGCTGCCGCTGCGAAGATAACCATCATTGTGTACTCGAACGTGTGCTAAATGGATATGCATGTCCACCGTGTGTACTTTATTGCATGCGATTGTGCGCGATAGCTATCGGTTTGTGTTTGGGCTCCTGTTTGGTAGATAGCTATCTCTGGGTGTGTGTTTACGTGTGTTTTTTAGTGTGTTACACCCCAGACACGGCAGGTAAACACCATCACATGGGGCCTCCTTCTCCCCCGTTCAGATACCGTCTCTCATCTTGTTGACTTCACACACGCCTCCAGATTTGTATTTTGACAAGCGCCGATCATCTCGCTCCGTTCCTGGCATCCGACGGCAGCCAAGATCTTATTAAACAGAAGGGGAGACGGGGAAGAGGAAGTGGTGCGGAGCAAAAACAGGGAGAAAACTTCCACAGTGAGTTCCTTTCCAATAAGAAATCCTTACAAAATGATGCCCATGTTTGCGGGAAGGTCACTTTTCCGAGTGTGTCTCAAAGGCACTTTAACTGAGAAAGAGAGCAAAACAGAGACACTTAAGTGCAGGCTAATGTGTTGTCAAGGCTGAAGCGACACGCCTAAGATGGAGAGGATAAGATAGGAGGCCCTGGCAGCATTGTGGATGCGGTTGCCAGGGAGCTTCTCGGAATAATCTATGCACGGCGAGATTGGAGCGGAAGAGCCAAACATTATTCAAACATAGGTGAGGAAATGAAAATGGCCAGTAAGAAAAGGAGAAGTGAATCCTTTTGTAAAAATATTCCTGATGTACGTGAGTCGGATTTGACAGCCTCTTCTCAAGACTTTTGGTTAATGCATACCCTCGACTAGCCTAGCATCTTCTCCTCCTACCTTTGTGCCACTCATTCATTTTACTCAGGTGTACTAAAGCCGAGGCCAATCTGTCCCCGAACCATCCATCCACTTCAGCCCCCATCTTCACTCTGTCTTCTTTCCACCCCCCCCCCCCCGCTCCTATCACTCCTCCATCTCATCTCCTTCCCCGTGCTGCCTCCCCCGCCTCTTTCACTCTCACCTTGCTATCTCATTTCTTCTTCTTTTCTCCCTCTTTGAAATGCCTGTTGCTGATCCGTCAGGCTGCCGGCGGAGTATGTTCCCACTCGTTTCTCACAGTGAGTAAAGTCTGTCTCGGAGGAGGCTGGGAGGTAGCATCTACTCCAGTAGGGTACCAGCCAGTTATTAATTACTCCCCAATTCCTCATCTGTTCTCCGTCTGCCGAGAGAAGTAATTACGTCTCCCCCCGTTTCTACCCCTCGTCGGCATCAGAAATGACGCGATAACCAGAAACCCAAATTACTCCTGCTGATGAGACAATCATTGAGTGAGAGAGAGCACGGCGGAGATTTTTCAGCCCCACCGTGCTTCACCCGTCGGGGTAATGGCACCTCGATTCGGTTTGGGATGTCTCCCGGACGCATTTGCGGGGCGTTTCCAATTTCCACTTGGAAACACTAGAAGATGGAGGAAGAGATAGGCAGAATTAAATGAAGATTTTCATTTCATTCTGTTTCTTGCTCCCAATAAGCGAGTGCAATCATGAGGCGGTTCCAGCTCCAATCAGTGTTTTGCAGCTGGAGAGGAGCGTGATGGAAGAGGGACATTAGCACCGGATGCTCATCTGCTACAGATGACAGAGGGAAAGAAAGGGTGGAAAAACAATTAAGGAAGCTTTCTTTCTTCCTTCATTCATTTATTTCCTTCGAAAAAAATCTAAATGGGTGGTAACAGGTGTCTTCACAGGTGTGTTCGGGTACATCTCGGCCTGTGTTTGCCATGCCCAAAACAAACAGACAAACCCCACAGAAAAGCTTTTTTTCATTTACATTTGCAAATCAGTCAAATGACTTTCTACAATCTCGCGTCAAGATATAAAGTGTCCTTGAAACACATCTGCAACTTTCAATTTTTAATACATGCAAAATGTATTCTGAACTACATCGTGGAAAAGCATGTGATAGCATAGCAGTCGCAGCACAGGTGTGATTGATTGGGCTGGAGCCTCGTTAAGGAAACGGTTCCACCTGTGCAATCAAGATGGCTGCCGTTGGCGCTATTGCACCTTTAAGACATCAAGGCTTCGTGTTTTATCCAGCCTGGTTATCCATTCAATGCCTGCTCCTTTTGGTGTTAGCGAGCACAACCAAAATAGCCTAGCTTGCTGATAAGGCATGCCTTTTTCATGGATGACATTTAGACATGTAGAAAAAAAAACACATAATGCAATTAGTTAGACTGAATTCCATCAGGGTCTTGGCATTGTGCATGTTAGCTCCCCATCACACTGTCATGGCTTACAACTCGTGAATAGAACCGAGCTGTGATTAATGCTATCAATAACACCTGTGCTTTTCCTGTTATGTAACAGATGGCACAGCTTGAGCAGTACGTTTTCAATCAAGCAGATTACTGTTTTTGAGACACAGGAGCGACTCCTGAAAATCACATTCTTTTAACAAACAGCAAATGTACGCATTACGCTTCAGGTTAAGATCGTGGTGTTGGATCAAATAAGAAGTACATCTGTGATGTTACTCAATGTCCTTTTTTGACATGAGTATTACATAACGTGGAATGAGAGTAACTCAACATTGACATATGTAAGACTGGTTGCTCTTTGTACTACGTAACCTTAATTTCAAATGTTCTCCAGTCGTATAAAGCAAGAGGTCGTAAATAATCCAAATGTGTTCTTTTGGAAGAGGAGGCTATTTTCTTTTCAATATTCAGCAAACATTTGAATGCAATGCTCTGACATACAACAACATGACACTTGATTCAAGAAACACCTTGTTTTCTATGGAAACAGCTCTAGAAACAACACATTTTACTCACAAATTGGACTTCTAGGAATCCATAATAGACAAAAATAAGGTTTTTTCAGTAGCCACATTTTCGGCTCCCCTATAGAAACCATGTGTCAGAGCCAATCGAGACATCTCCAAACGCCTCTCCCCGCTGCTTCCCTCCTCAGCTGTCAAACTGCAGTTTAAAGGGAGCAGAAGAACCAGCAGGCTAGAGCTGTTCTCTATATTGTATTTCAGTACCTGTCAAGTGCTTATTGATTGGCTGCGGTGGATTAGGATGGCTACGTTGCTGCAGAGTGCGAGCGTGCAGCGTGTGTATATATTTATATATCAATGTTAGTCCATGTGTGCATGTGGATCCACGCTGGAGGTCTCTGAACTGACAACAAACCCTCTAAAAAAAAATCCCACCAAGTAATCCCCCGCCCTCGTACTTTATCTCTTGTCTTCTCTTCTCTCCCATCAACCCCTCGCTAACGTCCCCTAGCCTCGCCGTCTTCGGTCCAGAATGATTTGGATCCTAATAGTCTTTTTACAGCCGCCGGCTAATGTTGCCATGGGGGAATGTAACGGGGCCATAACGAGACAATCCCATCCCATATGCAGAGGATATGAGGGGGAATTTGTCTGCTTCAGCGGTGACAGGAGCAATCTGTACTGTGGGGCAGTTCCAATGAAGGGCCCATCGAAACAGAAAACCCTCAGTGTATTCAGGATTATGGTGTAGGAGCCCATTGAAAATCTAATGGACTAGTCACATCAAATAGACTAGTAGGAGCATGCTCAGATGAATACATGTTTGCCACCGCGCACACACACACACTCACGAGCCCAAAGAGAAGCTATTACTGCCAGGGGTTGGGCTATTACTCTCTGTCCAGTATGTCAGTGTGTGTGTGTGTGTGTGTGTGTGTGTGGGTGGGGGTGGGGGGGTGTGTGTGTGTGTGTGTGTGTGTGTGTGTGTGTGTGTGTGTGTGTGTGTGTGTGTGTGTGTGTGTGTGTGTGTGTGTGTGAGTCCCAGCCATAATGTATCCAGTCCCAGAGGGGTCTGAGTACAGTACGACCCTCCTAAATAATTACCACAGCTCTCTTTATATAAGAACAGGGGACGGCAATAAAGAGACCTGCGATATTGCATTGTGCATACTACACCGTGTAAAGAGTTTAAGGAGCAGTGCTTGGAAATATGCCAGGTGGTCATTTCATAGACTTGCAATGAAAACATTTAGGCAATTTTGAGAGCGGCTGCTGCTTTATCATACACTCAGTCTGTCATTGGATGAATATTTGAGGCTCTTATTCCCCAAATGTAAAGTAAAAGTTGATTCCATTTTCTCATTAGTTAAGTTACATGAGTGTTTTATAAGCTTTATGTTTTATATTATAAATGTAAGTCAACATAAAGCCCAAGTTGAAATTAAAACAGTTCATTAGCATGTATGCAATTTGTATACATTAAGAGTTTCAATCCAAATGATACAAATACCATGCTAACGTTACAGCTAACATGTTAAAGAAAAGTCAACTAAAGATGTTAAATGAAAATAAATCAACTGAAAACGTTATTCATCCCATATGGATGCCTATATGTTAGATTAAAACAAAGTACTAGCCAGCACGTTAACGCTAATATTGGTTCATGTGACAGCAAAATATAAGGCAATATTGTTTATGTGAAGATTGTTATTACTGGGCATCCTGTCCTTCATTAATATTAATTTCCACAACTTAAAAGACTCACTCTGAGTCTTTAACGACAACAATACTAATAATAAGTACAGTAATAAAAAGTATAATAATAACAAGTGTCCCGTGGAGGCATGCACAATGAACAATAATAAATGTTGAAATGATATGGTGCTTAATTTGATCTAACTTAAGCATTTATTGGATGCTCGTATACATGCGACCACAACAGCTCAAAATGAAACAATCATTGTTTTGTTTCCCTCCAGAGGGGCCACTCCCCCAAAGAGGTCACATGGGCTGTTCCTCCAGCAACTTTGGCCCGGTCTTGTGCAGAGAAGGTCATTTATGTTATTTTGTACACTCTTTTCCTAGTCCGACATATCAAAGTCTCTCTTAACTTCAACCATTGCAGAGGTTTAATAAACCAGAATAACGAAAAGCATTATACACTAAATGGATTCATCCTCAAATCCGAGCCTCTCCTCTCACCTGCTGACGGTTTTAATGAAAATTCACATTTTGAAACAGCCAACATGAATCTGCCTTTACGGAATAACTGTACTTTTATAGGCTACTTAAAAACATTGACATGAACAGGATGTCTTAGTAACTTCTAATCATTGTTATAACTGCATTTGAATAACTATATTTCAAAGTGGACTGTAGTTTGGAGCTGCTTGCTTTCATTCAGTTTTTATTCCACTCTGAAAGAACCGAGTGATTGCTACAACCAACTTCAACATTTGAATTTTCTGACAAAATTCTTCAGCTGTCATCTACTCATCTTTCCCAATCTCCCCAGAAGCGTGTCAATCTTTATCCTTTCTGTCATTCAGAACGGGGGATATTAAATATAACTGCTTCAAATCACATTTTATGGTAATTACCTGCTTCTTTTTCACATAAAAGCCAAGCGTCATATTTCATTTTTAACAAGTAAAAAAAAGTTTTTTCAGGAGTGGGTGGATGTTTTTCAGGAAAACCCGTCCTAAAATATGATTTAAACACATTTCTCTAAGCCCGGTCCCCAGGCCGCTTTAGGAAGAGGGATACGTGCCTGCCGACATGGCACATAGGCTGTCTGCTACCTCCGATTCCCCCCCCCCCCACCACTCATAATCTGCGTAAGTCATCCTTGATTAACCCCTCCTGAATGACTCTAATTAGAGCCAATTAGCCCGGGCAGAATGAGACGCTCTCCTACAGATGAACGCAGTGGAGAGGTGGAAGGATGGATGGAGCGGGGTCGAAGTGGAGGTGTGGAGAGCCGGGGACGTGCAGCATGAGTGAGGGATGGAGGGGCTCGGGGCGTGGAAGAGAGCCGAGATGTGGTGGGAGGCGAGATGGTTGAGAGAGAAATAATGAGGAGATGAAAGAGGGGAAGGGTGGCAGGATCTGAAGAAGCCATGGCTGCTGGATGGCTATCCATGCAGTCAAGCAGTCATCAAAAACACTTGTAAGGGCGGGATGTGTCGGAACTTTCTAATGGGAACAACAAAAGAAGCAGTTGAGCTGCTTTATGGGCCTTGTAACATGTATTTCACTTTGCAAGTACAACTTATATGACTTTTTATACCTCTAAAAGGAAAATATAATACAATTTCAGCTGCAAAAGAAAATCAAAAACATCCATAGAGCAATGGAAATAGCCTTGATTCCAAATCTGTCCATTTTAAACAAGTCGTAGGGCTTTCTGTACGGTTGCGATCACAACAATATAACATATTGGTAGAAAGTGCCACTTCAGTTATTCCCCTGGTGCTATCATGGTGCAGAGACGACTAAAATGCACATTAGTCGCAATAACCCAGAAACGCCGACCAATCGGCGCAGGCTGGGCTTTTCGGATCTTTAAAAGAATTGTGACTACTTTGGGAGAAAATCCAAATCTGTCTCTTTAAATGATAAACATATCCATCCGCTAGCACAGAGTACTTTTTCTTGTTTTTAATTAGTGTTTTTTGCCATCTCCGTACCTTTAACCTCCTCGTGCGTCCATCCCGCCTGCCAGGCAGCCCGGGTTGCTCGGAGGCCTACCCCCCATGGTACTGGTGCCAGCCCCCCCCCCGGCCCCCCCCTGCTATCAACCAGCAGCAGGGGTGGAGAGGCCAGACTGAAGAGCCCACTCAGCCTGCCCAGTGATTGCCTCAGTCTATCATCAACCAGAAGATTTCTATTATTGCAGATGGATGATTGGTCTGGCTAGCTGCCGGCCTGGCAAAGCAAGCTCATTTTAGAGCGTTCTGAAGTGCGAGCCCCACTGTACTGAGGCAAACGGGAGGGGGACAACAAATCGGAAAAAAAGGGGGATTCGGTGTTGAAATAATGGAGCAGAAATGGTCGTAATGACAAGGCACGCTGAGGCCGGAAGCATTATGCACAGAGGACGAGGTTGTTAATGTGGACTGCCTGTATTTCCGACAGCAATTTAAAACGCTAATGGGGAGCGCTTTTCTGCTAAACAAATAGACGCCCCGCTCTTAGAACAAGGAGTTTGTTTACTGTTTGCACGCCGATGCCGGATCAACCCAAAACACCGTGGCGGATTCATTGCATCTGTGTAAGCGTCATGCTTTCCTCATCACTCAGTGACAGAGATGGGATGAAGGCTGCTTTCATGAAATCAGTTTATGCATTCGAAAGAAGCCTTGACCTGCTTCAAAAAAAATTCAATAAATGTGGACTCTGTGTGTGTGTGTCTTCCTTTTCTTCACTCCTCTGCAAAGATGTTGTCGGAGCAGTAAAAACCCCCTCTTTGCTACATCGAACAAAAGACCCAGTGTGTTTAAAGCACAGGGTTACTATCATATGACTATCATATGGCTTCGCTCCTTCATGTTGTTCTTCTGCAGCAAATCAAATTACCGCCACACATTTCATCTATGAATATGGGCTATTTAAAGAACTTCATGGTGTAACTTCGCAGCATTGGCTTTACTTTGCCGCCTGACCCGAGGTCAGTCTGCTCGGTTGTCGGCGCTCCGGACTCTGCGACCTGCGACTCGAATCGATAGTCTTAAGGGAATTTACAGTATCTGACTACATGGCCTCTGCACTTGGGGGATTGGAGAAGTACAGAGGAAATGCAACCCTACATGTTTTTTATACAGTATTGATCCCTGCATCTAGAGCTTTAAAATTGTGTATTACAAAACAGGGGTAAATGTACGATGCTCTTCTATTACTTCTGATGTAAAAAGCCCCTTCCTTTACAGGCAGCATATGGATGGGCTAAACACTACCATATAAGTATTATAGGAGCAAAAACTGTTTTTTCATGCCAAAACATTTTTTAAATCTTGGTCTATTTTGCTTTCATAACTTGTCTTCTTTTACACTAGTGGAAAGAACATCCAAAAAACACAATTAGGTATAAAACACCTGAACTGTTGAAGCAAAATCTGTTAAACACCTGAACAGTTGAAACAACATCCCTAATATTCATCTGGCTGCTACTTAAAAAATTATGTATCTATTTACCTATATATCCTATTTCAATAACTTGCATATAGACTCTTATTGCACTATTTCACTATTTCACTTTTTTAAAACTATTTTTCTTTTTGTATTACTATTTAATATTTACTTGCACTATATTTTTCTGTGTTTTGTGTTGCTATGTTGGAGAAGCCTGTGACACAAGATTTTCATCGGCATAACTACACCGTAGCTATGTTCGTATGACTAAATAAAGAACCTTGAACCTTATTTTCTACACTTTTCTCTATTTGCGTCTTTACATGTATCCTTAAAGTCAACATTAGGTAATGCCTCATCACGAAATCCCCCTGGGAAGCCTTGTAGAGACATCTATCAATTATAATCGAACTGATGTACCTGTATTATCTTGCGAAATGTATGGAATGCATGTAGGCAAAAATGTGTTTAATGTCTGTTACAGTAGATTTGCCAAACTTTCCAGTTCATTTGAAACCTGATTTTTAGATCATTCAAATCTGAAATCATTGTGAAATAAATGTGTTATGGCTGTTGTGTGAGTGATACAAAGAGGTATCCCAAATTCCCTCAGACTTTAATATGTCAGAATTCTGAACCTGTCTTCATCCAGTGTACCGATTTCTGTCCAGAAGCATTAACAAATCAATGACTAAGATTTCAGAAAATTGTGCTTCGTTTTTGAACACAATTCCGGACATGTATGATCTTCTTTGAGCGGAGCTACTTTACTCTTTGCTCCCTTTCCCTCTCCCTGACTTTCTTTTCGTCTCATCTATTTGCGGAGCAGAAGCTCTTTGAACCTGGAACGCGTCGGTGGCTCTGCGGCTGTCACCTGCTAGTGTCACCGGCGAAGATGTGAAGCTGCTTTCCCCTGAAACGCCGTCACAGGGCCACGACTCAATCATTGCATTTAAGCAAAACAAAGTGCGACAGCAGCAACTGCGAACGAGCCCAGAGAGAGAGGAGCGGCGGCGCTTTCGTCTGCAAATCATTTTGCTAACACCTTTGAAGTGGTGACACAGCTCTGGAAAATGTAAAGACGAGCTCCCGATTCACGGGATGAAAGTGGAGTCGGCTTTTTGTCAACTTTTGACCTCCATACAGGCGGGATCACTCGGGGTTCGGGCCAGCTGCTGCTCCAGATGCTGCTGCGCTGTTTGATAAACGACAGTGAGAGTTCTCTCCTGCGTTTATCGAGTTGAGCTGAGAAAAGGAATCTGAAATGAACTGAACTGAAAGAGAACTGAATCACAGAAATCCATTTACCCGGGGAATGAGTTGTTTGTTTCTTCTGGGTCGCGGGGGTTAGCTTCAGGGCAGCAACCAGGCATGGTTTGTCTTGCTTAAGGACACTTCAACAGAGAGGATTATGGGTATATAGACCCATCTCGTGCATGAAAGAGACTGTTATCCTCAGTGTGACCTTACTACAGGACTTTGGTATCCATCTCAATAATTAAAAAGACATAAATATTTGAAATGTGTTCCTTAAAAACACTTGACCTTGCCTAATCTGAGGTGACCTCTCCCTGGTTGACCTCTCACAGCTGTCAGTACTGGTCACTATAGACTGCTGCTCATGTGAAGTAGGCTTTATTGAATTGAGAGAGGTTAAGACATGCAAAGCGCTAAGCTGCAGATCTTTGGCAGATGTTATCAACCAATCAGCATCCACCATAAAAAGACAACCCCCTTTCCTTTTTTGGAATAATGCTAATAAAGGTTCCTGTTCTTAGCAACTTAACCACTACTTAGCAGGAAAGAATCCATATTGCGTGACTTAACATCTGCTAGGAACTCAGCGTTTTTAAATGTCTTATTTGTACGATCATTATATCTGTACGATTTAGAAACCAAACAGTGCCATCATTTAGAATAATTTTAAATAATTTTGGGATCAATTGGAGACTATAACCCTTCCACTTGGGTAAAACAAAATTGCAAATTTAGAGAGTAGTTTAAATAGGTCTTTAACATACAATCATTTTAAGTATGATAGTTTGTCCCATTTGGCATTGCTGCATGTAAATACATCACAAATTAGCCTTTTATTTTGACGTTATGAATTATAACATTGTAGTATCACAGTTTGTTGAAGTAAAGCTAAGACAGTCACTGATTCATGCTCACCTTGGCTGAATGTTGGCACACTCGTTCTGGATCACAGTTGGCTGCACAATAAGGTATTTGGGGGAAATTTTTGGATGAATTCGGCTGAAAATCAGCTCTATTTAGCAGCACTGGTTCAGCTTAGGGCTATTGGCAGGACCTGGACGCAGACTACTGTGCTTGAGCTGATTCTGGGGCGCCGGACATAAATAAGTTTCAGTAGTTCTATTCTTGTATCTCGGTATTGCATTTAGGTGACTTTCTCGTCATCTAAATTTCCGAATGGAGCTTTCCTGACATGCAAATAGGCCAAAACACCGTGCATTACCAACAGCAGGATAGGGACATGACATAAATCATCACTCCTCACCGACGAGTACATTTAGCATTTGCATTGATTCCCCGTGAGCATTGTTTTCCAACGCTCCAGCCTCCTCATTGAATTCAGCTCGGAACCTGTGAATCTAGTGCTCGCTAAGCCCATACACTGATCGCTGATGCGGTGGGCGTGCTGTCAATATTGGCCCATTCGCTGTGAGTGAGCAAATCTCCCCTTGACATGGCCAGCCATGCGAGTAATAGCTAGGATTAAGATAGGAAGGTACACACATGAATATACAAAATGCAGTATGGCGCGGGCGGATCTGAGGTGGCAGCCGGGGGAAATTACAGAGGCCTCAGATGTGCGGCGTGCATAGAAACAAGATTGACTGGGAGCTCGGACATGAAAAGACTCATTCATCGCCGGTGACCCTGATGACGAATGACGCTTTCACATTCAGAGCCATTATAAATCTATCAAGGTAATTTGGAGCGTTGTACAGATCGGTGTGAACAAAGGATAGAAAATCATGCTTGATTATATGTTTCTGTGACTCAGTGCACCTGCGACTGCTTGATTCAGATAATGTAAATGTCATCTTTTGCTGCAAACAAGGTCAGACGCCTGGCTATAGCTGCCGTTGCCATAGCTCCCTGTAGAAGAAGTGTGTTATTCCTGACCTCACTGTTTATGCTAAGTCACCTCTTGAATCATACATTCTTCCAAAGGTGGAATAGACATGCACTGATATGCAGACACCAACAGATGAAGTAAAGACTGATTAGCGCATTTAGCTTGTCCCAATCAGAGTGGGTTTCACAGTGTGCTAATTAAAGCGGACTAATACCAAAGTTAATTTGCTAAGGGGTGTGTTCTAAGGGGCTTTCGTTTCAAGACTATGAATCGCGGACTTTGAAGAATTGCTTTTGAAGTTGTTTCACTTTGATAAGACCCTGATCTACTGTGCGCACAAATCTCGTCTCCTCAAGTTTATCTCAACAGACTTTTTAAAATGTCACTAGTCCCTGGTACTTTATTTTGATTTTGTCAAGCACATATCAGACTTCTGCAGAAGAAGAGCTCATCCACGTCAGTCCATTCCAAAGATTGGATGACGTTGCAATAAAGTGTGATTACTGCCCAACCACAACGTCTTGTGCCATTAGTGGCTCCATTTCGCTCATCCTACCTTATCATTTTGTCTGTCATGGACTTTAAAACGTGAATGAATCCGCTCACTAATTGGTAGCCTGACACGAGGCATTGTCCTTTGCCATAATGTGACAAGCTCTTACAAAACGTTCCTTTCATTGGCCTTCAAGAGAGGGCCGAGGCCAGACAGAGACGCGACTAAATGGAACAGCGGATCATCGTGCACATTTTCAGCCGACACTGATGTGACGTTACCTAACAGGCAGGAGGGGAGATAGAGGGGTGAGTGGGGGTGGGGGGAGACTCTGGGAAAACTGACAGGGATTAGGCCCTATTTGTTTCACTTTTTGCCTGCTCCTCCCTGCCTTCTTGCAGGAAAGAGAGTGTGCAAATGGGTATTTCCGTCTCCCACTCATCGTCGCCTAATTGGCACTTAACAGCTGCCCCTCATGGCCTCCTCGCTGGCGGTGTTTCCACTCGTTCTTCCCAGCGTAGGAAGCAGCAGCGCCGCATCAAACATCACCCAGCTGAGAGGGCACTTTCCCCTGCACCCTTTACTCCCCCCCCCCCCCCCCCCTTCCACATTCCCTTCCCTTGCAGCTATCTCGTGCGGGAAGCATTTGCACCCCAGACAGCCCCAAGCGCTCATTATCGCTTTTTCTCAGTCGGCCTGTCGCTCTGAAATCCACCCCTCGCCGCCCACCTCCACCTCAACCTCCATATTTCCCCCCCTTCCCCCGGCTCTTACCCCCCGATGGAAGAGCAGCGTGAGGCATGAAGACGTCAGGATATTGAAGATGTTCAGCATCCGGGCTCCGAGCCAAAAGGCACGGTGCATACGGCAGACATATGGCCACGTTTTTCTAAATCTTATCTTTATTTAACCAGACCCATCAATCACAAGGAAATTCACTTTTCCTCGCTGATGGCCGGGCAAAAGCCAGGCTCAAGGACAGATGTTGGAGGAACATTTGAATATCCGTATTTCCTCTAAACATAAAGGTTATCATAATACTCTGCCGGAGCCATTTGAACTGGAAGAAAGTGCACCGGATTTGCGTGACTGTTATGTTGAAACACATCCGAGCAGATGTCATATTACGCCAAATGAGGCAAAATGAAGTAAAGCAAAGCCCTGACACTTAAGGTCTGTGTTGCAGGAACATAATGGATAGACAGGCGAGCTGGGGATTGTCTTGCTGCGAACATCAGGTGCTATTTCCAATGTTTATTGACTTTTGCTACTTTAACTATGTTATGTTAGAATAAAACAGCCTCGGAAACAAGTTGTGGTTTATGTTTTGACATCACGGCCAGCAAACGTTCCAAAAAAAGCTCAGGAAAGTTACTTTAAAGTGAACATTTCCGATAGAATGCCGTTATGAAGTTTTAACCCGGCCAATGTCAGCTAGCCATATTAGCATTCCCACATGGGGGACGGCTGTGCGTTGGAATAGAAATGGGCTGGTTCAGTAAGCAGGGGGAGTGGAGGTCCCATTCGTCTTGTCCTGTTTAAATACACTGGTTAACTCCTGCCAACAGGGAAGCCATTCAGCAAAAGGCCAAGGGCATCTGTCATGTGTTCAGCACATTGATATTGTCCCCTTCCATCTCCCTCTCTCTTCCCCTCTTTCTCCCTATCATTCTCCCCCTCTCTTTGTTTATCTCACCACTACTCTCCGTCTGCCTCTCTCCCCTACTACGTCCCCTCCTCTTTTGATGAAGGGAGTGAATATGCAGGGTACTGACATGATTAGCAGCCTCATATCCCCATGATGGATGGCGCCTGCTCCATTATTAATATAGTAAAAGCACCAACTGCCAGGTAAGAGCAATGTCAGCATCCACAATATAACGCTGTGTGCCCACGGATAATGGTGAGCACTTATTTTTTATCTATGATATGCATGGGCTTAGGCCGAGGAAGACGGAAAAGGAGGAGGAGGAGGAGGAGGAGGAGGAGGAGGAGGAGGAAGAGGAAGAGGAAGAGGAGGCGGGGTACACAGCTGAAAACGAGGCTTTCAGTTTGGGTAATTCCCAGTGATGGCTGCATGGGTGGTACACAGCAAAACAAACAATTCAATAAATATCTGCCTTTCTTTCAATGCACGAACTTGCTTCAAACAAGTGCAGTCCTAAAGATCAGATCAAATCAAAAGGAAGGTTCATTTCAATGGAAAAGTAAAGTACCCATAACTTTGCTACATATAAATCAAGTCAGCTCATAGTGTCCGTAATAACATTTACAGTTGTATAGGTATACTTTATAGTTGATTGTTTTATCTCTTATAGGATTATTCGGATAGATGGAGTATAATTTATAGTTTTAGTTCGACATGTGTAACCCTGCCACAGACATAAAAACTGTCAGTTACAATTGTAGGCTCTTAAGTTTTATTATACACATGAAGAAGATATTACAGCCTCATATGTTGAGGATTTTACTACTCGGCGGCACTTTTTAAACGGCTAGACAGAAATTCCATTGAGGGTTTAGAGATTGTACTGGGGTTATTTGGAATCTTTATCTTGGGTTTAACGACCCTGTTTTCCATCAATTATGCTTTAGTTTGAATGCTTTAAGTACTTTGCATTGCATCCGTGTGTTATCGAGTATTAATAACCTTTGAAATGTCAAAATTGACCAATCAGAATCAAGTATTCGACTAAGCCGTATCATTTCTATTGATAATGCTCATTTATTCAACTAATAACATTAAAGAAGTGTGCCCTGGTGTTTTGTAATGATGTTAACACGGTGCTTGGATAACTCAGTTCAGTAAAAAAAAACATTGCTAACAAAGATTGACTCGCTTTTATTGTTAAATCTATTTGTTTTAACTGTTTTTGTGGCTTGGCTAGTCCGAAGAGCCACATCAAATATGCACTAAAATAACAGGATTTATCTGTTTAATATTTTACACTCCAGTCAGCCGTGTGGAAATCGGCTAAACAGGACAAAGAAGTGCCAGACACTCTTTTTGTTGTTTTATAGTCAGCTGACCGACCTCAACCCTTTGTCTGTCATGTGTTTTCAATCTGTCTAACTGTAAGCTTTTCATTCCTGAGTACAGCACAGGAAAATGGGGATAGATGGAGCACTAAAAGAGGGAAATGGTATTCGAAGAACTAGAAATATAAGGGGCAGACGTGAGGAGCAAGAGGAAAGGGAAAAAAAGGGTGAAAGAGAGGAAGGAGAAGGAAAGAGAGATGGAGTGAGTTGTGTCAAATGGATAAATGTCAGCGGGAGCTCCATCGTGTGTCTGAGCTCGGCTCCCCCTCCCAAAATGCCATGTGTAAATCGTGTAGCCGGCGCCCTCGGCCAGCCTTCCCCTAGCACTGTAATGAGATTACAGACCTCTACAACACTGTGTGTGTGTGTGTGTGTGTGTGTGAGTGTGTGTGAGACAGAGAGAATACTATTGAGCCTGCGTGGAAGTGAACAATTTTCTAAAGGCTTACACGGCGGCGAGCGAATAAGCGGCATTACTCACACCACCAAACAAGACGTATCGAGGAAGATTTGGCTACTTATCTATCATTCCTCTCACACACACACACACACACACACACACACAAACACTCGGGGGTCTTTTTTTCCCCTCTTCTCTTGCGCTGCGTAAAAGAAGTGCAGATGCTGATTTACTTTATAAATGTATGTGAGTATGATAAGCTGTGCCATATCACAAGACATTTTATTTGACCTTTAACCTCTGTGTGGAGGTTTCTTTTGTAATATAGTGCTAATATGGTATTACAAATATAAAATAAACACCCATAATCCTAATTAAAGGTACAAACAATATTTAATAATACACTCCACAGAAACACAGCAACTGCATATTATAGGAGATTAAAATATTGTTAAGTTTACTCATTATTTAAGCGTTTAGCCCCTATACAGCGATATGTCATCTACAGTCTAAAGCATCTTATTTTAATAACTGTTTACACCATATAGCACCCTATTAACACGGTGTCCAGCTCCTGTTAGTGAGCACATGATGTTTACTCCACGGCTTCTCCTCTCAGACTAGCCTTTTAGACCTTCTTCCAAATCTAATATACCCATCCATAAATAGCTCACCTATCGAGCACATACTCGGCTTGAGTGACGTGGCAACGTAGCCAATCCTGCTCGCTAAATCTGCCTAACCCCGCCTCTCCTCGCTCCACCGCGGCTCAAACAACTCCTCCACCTCCCATTCGCCTTAAATGGACACGCAGGGGAGTTGATTGACAAACTAAACGACGCCCCTTCGTTTACCAAGCCCCTCCTCTTGCCCTGGCTCCCTATCAGTGTCTAGTTTGGCAACACGGATACGCATGGAGCCTCCATCACCCCCTGTCTCTTTTACGCACCGAGTCCGATGATGCGCGCAGGTACAGGGACCCTAACCGCCACGTTTCCAGCGACACTCACCGATGAATCTCCTCTTACATGGACTAATATGAAAGAAGTGGATGCAGAGGTCTGACACAGCCGAGAAAGGAGGCACGTTTCTTGTGGAGCATTCTGGTTTTCCATCCCCGAGCGTCAGCATGGATGTCTTAGCGAACCACAGTATCTTTCAGGAACTTCAGATCGTGCACGACACCGGCTACTTCTCCGCCATGCCTTCGCTGGAGGAGAACTGGCAGCAGGTACGTGTCAACTTTCGACCCTCTAGCCGGTGTGCACCACCTCCATCACGGGGCTCACTGACATGCGCTCGAGATGCAACTTTTCCACCTAAAAGCAGCGTGCATGCATGAGATGAAATGTCCCCATCACTCATATATGTGATCATTCTCCCAGAGATGGAAAAGTGGATAAGATGCGAGCGCACCCCGGCGCGTAATAAAGCTGTCAAATGCGATTTGGGAAGATGAAGACCCGAATCCCATAATAGGGACTGAATTGGTCGTGAATAATACATCTGCATCCCTAAGATTACTGAGTTGTGAACTCCCCCTTTGCATGGAGGGAGAAGTCCCCTCACTTATTCATTATAGATACCCTAACATGTCTGGCTTTGAAGCATATTTAAATGCAGTGGTGGCCAAAACGTGTGAAGGCAGCGCAGACAAAATAATAACTGTCACTGGCATGTACGCGTGCACATTTTTTTTTAAAACCCATCTCACACTCACACTTCCTCCATCCAAGTTCAGAGGGGTGAATTTGGATAGATAAGCACGCGGCCACATGGTGATAGATGCGTGGGGAGGCGCACCGGCACTTTGCAAGGCCATTATTGCCCTCAAACTCCCCACTTTTGTGTTAAAGTCAGCCCAAAATTCCATTGTGGGAAGTTTATTATCATACCTAACTGTGTATTCATACAATATAAGTCTTAAAAATGTAATTTATACTCATATATAGGCTTTCTTTTTGCATTTTCTTGCGTAAAAATCGTAAAGATCTGCACTTTCTCAAAAGTAATCTACATTTTTCAGCTATATCTTTATTCGTTTACAATATTAATGAATTACATGCTTAAATATGAGCACCTCCTTTCAATTATAACAATACATGTCCCATCGAAGTCATAATAATGGCCATGCATCATCATGCCCACCTGCATTGCTGCTACTGCTGCTGGTGATGATGCTTTCCATGCTGCACTTGACTGACCGAGCAAAAGAAAAAAAATCATTGCATGGAAATTCGATGCCGGTATTGTTCATGCAATAGGAGCTGGAGCTTTTCCCCACTTCTCTGCTCCACGCGTATGAGGAAGGGAGGGAGGGGGGAGTGACAGGGGGGAGAAGGAGAGAGAGAAAGCGGTGCGTGACCGCGGATCCATTCGTTGTGGCCAAGCAGCCTAATTGGCATCCTACTGTTAGCATCTTTTTATAACAAGTCTCCAACTCCCAGCTACACTGTCAGTGGATTCTGAATTGTATGGGGCCATGTGTGCAGTCCTCTCCCTGTTTCTCACCCACAGCCTGCATATCAAAAAATCGATCCCTAATGCAAATGGAAGAGAGACAGCTGCGTGTGTAGGCAGGGGAAGCTGTGAGGACTGGAAATGTCTCTCCCTGGCCATTTCTGCAGTTTATGCTCCCCTCAGACAACGTCCATTTTGTAATTCGGCAAGTTTTGCAGTCATTATCTGTAGAAAATGTAATTTAATATTTTTAATCTAAGCATTCATCTACTCCTTTTTAGAAGCTGTGGTCTGCTTTCATCGTGTTTGGTCAAAAATGTCACTTTAACACGTGATATCGGAGATAAACTCTTCTCTTGAACATGGATTCAGTGTGGGATTGACTTTAAAATGTCACAGCTTGATAGCATCTATAATCCTGCATCACATTTCTCTCACCTTTAGCCAAATGTGCCGATTTTAAAGCATACATATGTATTTTCATCATGATCCTGATTCAAAGTAGTAAGACAATTAAAGAAAACACAAAAAAAGGGGGGGGTAATGTATATTTCCTAGAGTTTAAATAACAGTTTTTCTCCGATGTGCAGCCTTTGACTCAACCCCCTTGTGCCTCGATAGGAATAATTGGAGTAAATATCAACGTTTTTTGGAAAACAACCCATATTTGGGCTAAGAAGATTGCACGGTGTCCTTGTGAGCAAGAGGATTACGACTCGCCCCACACTTTGAAACCCCCTCTCCCCCGCGCAGCAGAGAGATGTTCTTGGCAGAGCGGTCCCTGCGTTCATTGTCGCCACACGAAGATGCCAGCGAGCCCTCCTGAATACATGAATTATGAGTTGTGGCTAGCCTTAAAAGCTCCACGCGACTGGAGCAATCCCCCTCTGTATTCCAGGCACAATTTAGAATTTGATGCTTTTATGGCGCCTGATGCTGAGATAGGAGGCCGTTGTAGTCAGACCCTAAATGGCTCCCTGAGATGCGATGGCAAGAATGATGACTGTGTCCCCTGTTGGTGTCTGTGAGGCATGATTCAGGCGCTTATAGGGGGATGGGGAGCAGAAAGAAACAAGGAAAGTGTTTTGGAGGTCTGCAGATGGTACATTTGAGGCTGCTATTTGTTCCATTATTGAACCAAATAGAGCCAAACTCAACTGTGCTGTCTCGCTTCCAAATCCCAGTACAGTCGGTTGTTCAGAGTTGGAACAAACAGAAGGGCTGAGCTGGATTTGGAACAAGCATAACTTTATACGTGGAACTAGAGAAAAGTGTTATGCATCTTCGTAGGGACAGAAATTGCTGTTTATGTCGGCTTCCTTTAACGTCCTCTGTAACGTTCAGGTGCTGAAATATGAACGGCAAAACATCTGGATTGAAATTCATGTCTTTGACATCTCATCCAAAGCACTTGACCCTGATGGATAGGACGTAACGGGACACTGCAAATGGCTGTCTGTCATTGACCCCAGGACACACTCCATACTCCTCCAACACATATATTATCCCTGAGGGGCTCGACACACACATGTAGACTGAGTGTGTGATGCCTACCCAAGCGAGAACTCTGTCTGTACGTCGACGCACGGTGCATTATGGGCTTCCATACTGACTGCACGTGGCTTTTCTAAATGTGGAAGGAGCGGGACCTCCATATGCAAGCTCACATGCATCCACTCTGGCTCACAACACGCACATTTCCCAGGCAGGCCGCTCCAGCCTCAGCGTCTGGGGGTGGCGAAAAAACGTAGAGGTGGAGGAAGTTGCAGAGCACGCACATTCTCCCCGCTGCAGGGTTTCGCATTTCACAGACCGGTGGGCTCGAAAACCCCCCCAGGAGCGCACTCGGGAAGACAGTCGGAGAAGAAGAAGAGAGGAGTCCTTAGGAAACGGGGGGGGGGGGGAAGAAGTAGGGATGGGGGAAGAATTTAGTAAAGAAGGCCCAGAGAGATGACCCTTGTCCCGGGCTCTAGTAGGGTCAGAAAGGAGATAGAATGTTCATTGAAACATTAAATATCCATATGAACCCATACACTGCCGTGTGCACATCTGCGTACATGCACGCCGGCCCGTATGTGTCTCAGTGTGTTATGTAATCCTCAGTAGACCACAGCTGCTTTCTCACACACAGCAAGCATGCCAGGGAGCGCAGCCAAGCGGCCCCCTCCATCCTGTCTGCGTCTTTCTCCAACCATTCTTCCCCCCCCCCCCCCTCTTATAGAATAAGCAGTGTATGGATTTTTGGAAGCTCTGCAGGGCTGTTGTGTAAACTTCTGCATTTCTTTCCCCGTCACACTCCAGGTAACAATTATCCCTAAGTCACTTTCTTTGCTTGGCAGAGCATTAGCTATAGGAATTAGCGAGTTCTGATTCATGTATTTCCTGTCCATGTAGGAAGCTAAAGTTAACCAACCAGCTAAAAAAAACACCCCCCCCCCCCTCTGTCTTCTCCGTGACCTTTTACTCGCTGCTGTTTGATGTAATTTTATGCAAATTCAAATTAAATCAATCCTGTAACGGGCACAGTTCAGTATTCTGCAGGGCAGGAGGAGGAAGGACAAACTGGGATTTAATCTGATTTGTCTCAAAAGAGCTCCTGGTGGTGTCTTCAGTCTGTGCCTCTGGCTTTATTAAAAATGTCAACTGGAAGTATGAGATTCCCGAAATCAAGTTTGGACGCTCTCCAAAGAAGAAACGTAGTTAATTCCCTTTTAGTTTAACTGACATGTGGTTTAGTTTGTGTTATTCACATGAGGCCTGTATTCATTTACAGACATTCCTCCCAGCATTCCATCCAACCTCATGACGCTCAATATGACATTGATTTCTCACAGCGTTGTTTTGCTCGCGTCGCTGTCAGAAGATCTCGAGGATGGACACCGCGTACTGTACAATCTATTTGACATGGCTGGGCATGAAAGGGCGCCTTTGTAGCATCTCTGCTGGATGCCTGTGAGTGTTCCCAGGCACAAGGTTATTACTTTATGCATCGATTCCGAGAGAAGATAAGTCGGCCCGTTGGAATAGAGGCTGTAATAAAAGCAGCTATGAGTTCATCTAATTGGTATAAACAAATAAATGAGCTAGAACGGCAAAAAAGCAATTTGGCTCCTGAGCAGCAGCCGTTATGCTAACAAGACAGGGCTGGCTGTTTTCTAGGAAGTGTAAGTATAAGCTTGTATTTATTCACAACATCCTCTTATCTGTGCTAAATGCATACATCCTTAGAATTCTTCTGCAGGATTCTCCGTGCATCACCTCACACAGGTTTGTTGTGTAATGGGATGTGCGAGCGACCCCCTGACCCAGTAACATCCATCCTGCAATAAAGCGCTTACTGAACTCTGCCACCTCTGTCTCATCACTCAGGCGTCTGAGAGGCCATTGCCATTGATGGGTGCCTTCCATTGCTTTATGGGCGTTGATGAAAAGGTTGGAAGCGCTGATGAAAGAGAGGACGCGTTCATTTGTCTGATGCTCTGGTGACTGGCATCAGAGGGAGAAGAAGGTGGTGTAGATGGAGGAAAGGGAAGGGGGAAAAAAGGCAGTGAGAGAGAGGAAGCGTGGTGTTGAACAAGCACATCGTTATGTATGGCTTCCGTCTGCAAAACGCTCTGCCACCCCAGGTTTGATTAACAGTGAGAAGAGGAGCCAGTCATTTTTTTCGCCTCACACCAGCACACATGGCTTGGCAATGACTTTCACATCATTTGAGGCGAAATCGGGAAGCCGTTACAGCACCTTACAGTGATCCGACATGCTTCGCTGCTGCCATCCGGCTTGCCATCCACAGGCAGAGAAGAGAAAGGAAGAGAAGTCTCAGGCGCTCGTTTTATGCTCTGGAACCACCAGCAACTCTGTCTCTCTTCTTTTTTTTCTTTATCTCATGACTCTCTCTGCTCTGTGTCTCTTCCTTAAATTCTGAGAAGTCACAGCTGCCTTGTTTGATTTGCCCCGCTCTAACCCCTATTTAAAGTCTTCTTCTTCTGCAAAAAAGTTGGAGAGTTATGCAATCCAAATGTGGCACAATGCTGAATAAATGCTCATTCAAACAGAGCGTGTCATAAATAAACGGCACCAAGGCATCAATTCATGAAAAATATTCGAAGAAGAGCCATACTGATATCAGCTCTGCATGATACTCATTTTCAGAATATGCTATGTATGCTGAGACTGTGGCAAACTTCTTTGACTTTTGATCAGGTAAAAAATAGTTCTAGAGAGGCCCTTTTGTGCCTTTTGGGGTTTCCATTTCCTGTAGTGTGTTCTATAGGTTTTCAACTATAAACATTGGTGATTTACAAAGTGCTAATTCAGTATCTCAATATTTCTTTATTGGCTTTTTTAAAGAGCATCGGCCACTTAGCCTTCATGTCCATTTAGCCGGTGGCACGATTGACATAGCTTGTTGTAATGGCTGTAATGATATGTATTTCAAATGAATTAATATCCATGAATCACTACAAGTATGTAAAGGCTTCAGATGATAGCTGGTTGCCGTGGTTACCTCCTATCTTCCAACTTGGATTGCAATGTATTTAATCTTCCATACTGCTCACATATTTGGAAACCATTGGCTTTGAGACTTTCAAACCATGTCCAGGCATTTTATTGCCATGGCTGGCTGTGACATACCAAGCGGCACATCTTACTGCCTACCTGTTGCTAGGCAGCCTTGGCAAAGAGGAAGACCAGCTTTGGCCTATTTGTTTGTTTAGCTGTCATTCTGGGAGGCTAATCCCACCCCGAGGGACTCATATCCATCCAGAAACCAGAGATCCAGCCATGTGGACCATCCCTCTCCAAAGATTGAGCGAGGGAAAGGGGGGAGAAAGAGATGGAAGGTGGGGAGAGAGACAAGGGCAATTTGCCCTGAGTAAACACCACTGCTTGTTGTTGTCATCCGAAGCCAGTCATCAATCACGGCCCTAAGCTCTTGGTGGTGACAGCCGCAAGGACGCGACGCGCTCTGAAACCGCTCGGATAGTTTATAAAGCAAGACAGTCATTGGTCAAGACCACAGCTGCCCAATGCAGGCCTTGGTCCTTTAGGAGCGTGTGCTATTGTAAAGGTATTTTAGGAGAATGTTATCTTTGCTTGGAGTTCCATTCAGGATGTCTACAACAATATCAGTTGGCCTAGAGACAGGGGTATGAGTTCAAACTGTATTATGTAAGCTACACCAAGTTTGTGTGTTTTAATAAGTCACATGGGCACGTGCTTTGCATGCCAGACGCAACACTCAGCTGCAGTTGTCCAACATGCAAAGCAAGTGGTGTTTTTCCACCTGGTATTGCTCTCTGCTACAAAGCACTGAGTTGAGATGAGTCAGGACCTTTTCCCCCTTTCAATGTCGCCTTCCTTCCTATCTGTTCTCCAAAAATGACCTCATTACCCTTTCCTACCCTAACCCTAATCCATTCCCTCTTTGAGTTTCGGTCTACTTCTTTTTGTAAGCCTCTGTGCCTGCAAAAGCCACTGCCAAAGGAGTTGTGTTTTCGGGTGATGTGATATTTCAAAAACCACGTGGAGTAGGAAGGACATTTGGTAGAAGTGTCCAGTTGGACTGAATGATGAATTGATAGATAAAGAGTTGGGTGGTCAAATGTCAAAGGTCTAGGTCACTGTGACCTTACGTCCGGTCCCATTTTCTCGAACACATCCTAGGAATCTTTTGAGTGTTATTCTTCAAATTTGGCTAAACGTGAACTTGGACTTGACTGGTTAGTAGAAGGGGTAATTGAGGTTTTATGTATACAAAAGCAAGCTTTTAACTTGATCTCAAAGTACATTTATTAGAGATCAGGGGTGAGGACATTGAAGGGCGGTTGAATGCGGGTGAAGGGTGTTTTCCATTGTCAGCGGCGGCTGCTAAATTGACTGGAAGATCAAACTAGGCCCCATATTACCCTAAAGACACTGGTATCTCCGGCCAACTGGGCACGTCATGTAGCTTCAGTCATTCCAACCTCCTGCGGGGCTGAGTTGTCTGAATAAGATACGGCTTGTATCCTCAAAACCAGGGGGATTCAGCTTGAATTGGTATTAGCCTATATGTCAAAGCCTGAAAGCGCAATTTTTCACTAAGAAAAATATTATTTTGACGTCCAGCCTTGGTAAAAAAAAAGGGCTATATAAGTGTCAAAGTAGACAGAGAAGGAGAGAGGGTTGGATGATTTTGCACCCTGCTTAACTCTCGGAACAACCTGGGAAGTGCCCTTCTGTGATTTAATGAGACCTGTGGGAAGAGCCATTCATCAGCGTGACAGCCTACCTCTGTTTCCCATTGTTCTGTTCTGGTATGTGAGGGGAGCAGTGTGTGTTTTAGCCTTAATGATGGGCTGGCAACCCTTTGATTAGATGAATCTCCCGGTGCTAATTAAGATTTGGGTTGCCAAAAGACATTGGCGTTTATGCCTTCCTCCCTCCATCGCTCTCCTTGTATGGCCAGCATGTGAGTGTGTGTGTGTGAGAAGTGTACAGTGTTGGTGTTCTTTCTGGGCTTACAGTAAGTGGGAGGTTTGGTGTAATTTTGTGGGCTAACATAATTGCAGGCCCTAGGCAAAAACATCTGGCCATTTCAAGGAATTCACGATGCAAAAATAGTTTGTTTTGGTTCCTGAAAGGCTTTTCTTCTGAAGGTAAACATTGGTCAATTGGGCATAAATTGTCCTAAACAAGTTTTTAACCTTTATCCAGGAAATAGCTCATACACAATTGACAGTAAAGTACTTATTTCCATATAAATCTGTCTTACCAAACTTGAGTCTTGGAAGATGTGGATTTGTATTGGAAAGGTATTACTTAAATAGACACTTGTATTGTGTCTATCATTTCTATTTTTGCATCTTTGCGCTCATTCTTGGCCGAATGTGTGTAAATATGCTGGATTTCTTGCAATGAATTCCCTTATTTATTGCTAAATCAATAAAAATCATAGTATCCATATGGGGATATGTGCTACAAATACCAGTTTATGACTTAAAACATGTAAGAACCCCTGCTGTTGATGTGTTTCCCCATCTTTTAACTAAACGGATGGTGTCACATAAATGTTTCACTACCCAATTCCCCCTTGTGTATTTTCAGAGAATTTGATGCTAACTTATGCTAACAAGAACGAAGGCATCCCAGACCCTCCCTTCCCTTTAATCACCCCCTCCTCTTTTCTCTGAGAGTATGTGTGTGGCTAGACAGCACATCCTCCTGCTCTCCAGTTTATTGCTATGTGTTATCCCGTCTTTTGCCCCAGATATTATTTCATTGTAAAATGCGACCAATTAGTAAAGCCAGTCGCCGGTAGCTGTGGTCTGGCTCCGTCTTTCGTTCCGGCGGGGAAAGTTATTTGGGTCGGCTGCTATTTTCAGCCTGTGATGTTGCCAGGAATACTTCAGGGAGCAGCCACTGTTTTATAAGAGAGCACATCAATAATTTTCATTGGTGTGTGTAAGCAAAGGAAGAGACGGAGAGAGCCTCACAGACGGAGTTTATTGGGTTTATGTGTTTGTTCCTGCATCAGAAAGTAAAGTGGCTGTTGTCTCTTGAACAATGTGTGTGTTCACTTGTTCTCACGCTGGACATGTTTCATTGTAACTGTCACGACCGCCCGTTCATTTGAAATTAATTGGCCAGCCATTGAACTTTAACCCGGAGTCTTAACACGGCTTTTATTCGGGGCTTTAAATTTGAATGTTGGACTTGTGAGCCACACACACACTCTCACACACACACAGCTAAAGGCCAAAGTCAATGAGTTCCTAACACCTTCCTCAGTGCGTCTAACTGCTCTCTCCCCTCCCCGCTGGGCAGACGTACATTGTCTGGATGAAATTGGGGTGAAAAGTCCTCGCACTGCGCTGATGCTCCCCGCTCAGAAGGGTGAACAGGTTCATCTCCAACTCTCTCTCTCTCTCCTCAATCTCTTGGAGGAGAGCCCACAGCAGCGGCGAGGAGACGCCTTTCAATATTTTAAGCGGCTCGGGCTAATCTTGGTCGCTCAGGTTTGTTTTGAAAGTGCTGCCGTGGAAATAAAGACGCAACGACAGTTCCCCCACCTCTTGTTTTTGGTGCACATCGACGCTCTTGCGTAGCCGCGCAGACAATTCCGAGCTAATCCAACGTGGCCTTGCGAGGATGTGCCACTGACCTGCTTTTTGCTGCTTGTTCCCGCACAAACATCCGTAACTAACCCTTTGGTTTGTTGTTGGAATAAAGAGCCTGAAACTGTGGCTTTGACAAACACTCAACACCTGCGTGGCAAAAGCAGGGGTGGCTTGCCTTTTAGTTGTTCAGAAGCTTGTAAGAATGAACCATTTGGGCTCTTATCAGTGCACACACGGCGCCACAGTCGCACTTAACGGTTTGCGGACGTGATCGGGGTGTCGAGCGGCCCTCTCCGACTGCCACCGTATGAGGAGGAAGCGGAGTTTTTCCGCTTCACTGTCCCCTTTATCTCCCCCTCTCCCCTCTGTTATTTTCGGCCCTCCTCCCCTCTCTCTTTCTCCTCTCGCCGCTCTTTTGTTTCTCCGTGCCATTTCCAGCCAAGGCCCCCATTCTCTCGCCCCGTCATTGTGTGCGGTAATGAAGATTAGCCAGCCTGCCGCACACAATGGGGTCCCCACATCCGGAGCGCAGACTCCCCAAATCCTGCTGCAAGCTGCTAACGTCGGGTGTAAAACCACTGTTGTCGCCGAAACCCCCCCCTCCCACCCCACATACATACACTGGTTCCTTCACACACACATGCAAACATGTCCGATATGCACTCTAAACTCTGCCGTGTTGAAAGCAAATGGCTGAAATGTCTCCTGATTAGATTAGGGTGCTTTTGACAGCTGAGAGGGAGCTTGGCGACTCTTTCACCGATAAACAGCAGCTCACCCAAATCCAGTTAAAAGGAGACAGAGTTCTCCTCCCCGGCGAGTGCAACACGGCTCCACTCGTTGGGATTATACCCCCAATCCTCCCCCCCCCCCCAATCCTCCATACCCTTGCTATTCTGCTCTCCGCTCTGATTTCCTCCTCCTCCCCATCTTCTCCAGTCTCAAGATGCTTCTGCTCGTCTGTTCCCTTTCTATCCTATTTCACCCTCACCTCTCCGATCCCCGACTTAATACCAGAACAAAGACATTTTGCACACTTTGTCACAAGCTATTTAGATGGAACCGCAGAGGTCTTTATATGCCGTGCACTTGTTGTACCCTGAGCCTAAGACGTCTTAATAATGTCTGTATCGCGCTCAAGGTCGGCAGATCTTCAGTCTGTTTGCTTGTCAGGTCTCTTTCAGCATTTAAAGGATACATGTGTGGCTTTGTCTGTGTGGAAGGATGGATTTTAATTCAGATGTGACAGTTGTGTAGTGTGGCACACAATACAACTGAAGGAGAAAGAAGCAGCATGTCCACTCATTTGAGAAAATGGAATTAGTGATTTGTGCATTTTAGTCCATCATTTTATGGTCAATTAATATATCTTCATCAGAAACCCAAGTGCTTTTAACTCTCATTCTCTTGTATTGGCCAGGGGATTGCAGAATATATCCGATTGTATAAAAGTCTATGAAAAAATTACCTTACATCCGAATAGATTTTTTACCTCAGTTAACATTTAACTGATGATTTGAATCGCCCAATAGCTAGTTTTTTGGGCTTCTTTAATGCAGCTAGTAATACATGTAATACATGAGGCTAGCTTTGTAGTTTACAGTCTAATGATTGTTGCTTGTGTAACTCTTTATTGAAAGATTATAACCCTTACTCTAATAAGATTGTGCGTTTAATTCTTTAAAGTTATTTGAAACATTTTGCTGGCCTTACTTGTTCAGCATTGTCACTTCGGATTTAAAAGAAACCAAGATGGAAGCTGTGACCTGTCCTTATAATAAATCTGGTCAATGGAACATTTGTTTACATAACACCTGATCTCCAACACTTTCTTTACATTTTACAGAGGGGTTCTCCATACTGTATGTGTTGTAGGTCCATGTGTATGGGAAGACAGGGGTGAGGTCCCTGGTGTCATGGATGATGCGGATGTGTGGTTTCTGTTGTGTCTACTCGGAGAAAGCAATGGGAAATGTCTTTCTGCTCCATTAAGCAGAGGTCACAGGTTTTTGCGCTCTGAGTGCTCCATCACTGTTGCTTTCCTGCTAGATGAAAGGCGCTTTGAAGATCCCCCATCACGCACAAACACACATACACGTGTCGCGTAAATCGCCAGATACGGAGGGCTTAGTGGGGAGATGTCTTACCTCAGAAAGAGCAAAAGTGATACTTGTGAAAGAAACGGGTGCATGTCCGAGCGAGCAATGCTCTGAAGACGGAACCTTAAATTAAAGTGTCAGGTTAAGTGCGTGAAATGAAATCTAGGCATTTCGAATTGAAATTGCTGCCTTTAAAGTGTCTTTTAGCGCATCCATCCACACCAAAATTGACTGTGTGCAAAGGAGGTGTCTGGTTTACAACCATATGTGCATTATTCCCTCAAACTCCGTCAGCAAATTGTGATTTAACAACTGGCGGTGTCTGTTATCAGCCCGCAGCCCGCACTGTGTAAAAGCGCCTCAAGGTGCTGCGTTGCCAAGCTTTGACGAAGAGGCTGACGGCGGCCCTGATTATTACTGTGAGGCTAATGTCGCCTGATAAGGCTGTGTGTGTAATTAAGCTGTTTCCGCACCGCGTTATCTGCAGCTAGGTGAGGCTCGGCTGCCTGGAGAGATGGAGCTGTTAGTCAGTGATGAGGAGGAGGAGGACGAGGAGGTTTCCTGTCTCCTGTCTGTGGTGTTTCAATCTCCACTATCTACAAAGTACATTTTTGCCACTACTTTCACCGCCTAGGAACTTTCTACTCATAATCTTTCGCATATAGAGACCTGTTTCTCCGTCCCTCACCTGTCCCGCTATCTCAGATAAATTAGCTCCCCTCTAGCTCTGTCTCTTTGTGTCTCCACTCCCTCTGTCTCTCCTTTGCTTCGTTGTTGCGGAGCCCCGTTGGGGAATCAGGAGCTCTAAGTTCCCTCCAGCCAAACACCGCACCCCCTGCCGCTTTCTCCGTAGAGAATAAGGGTGAAGCAAGGGCGCCCTGCTATTCAGATCAGTGTCGGGGAAAAATGAAGCGTTATCTCCCCACCCCGCCACCCCACCCTTCCCTTCCGCCTGGCCCCCCGAAGGCAGGTTCCCCGCGCAACTGGGATCCACCGGTGACGCCATGCTGCTCTCCAATGAGTCTGGGGTCGGAGCTCTTGGTGAGTTTGAGTTAAAAAACCCTTAAGGGCAGCTTAGAAGAGAGGGGTGCTTTCTGAGATTGTGTGTGTATACGTGTGGAGGGGGGGTAAGTATTGCTCAGTGAAGCTATAGATTACCGTCCCTGTCAGCTGTGACGGCCACCGCTGATGAGCTCCTGCGCGGTATCATTTGGTATCGATTAGGCACTGCGACGCAAACACACAAAGGCTGCTGGCGAGATGGCCACTGCCTCGGGCTACTGGTCATTTAGCTGTCACCTCAAAGTGATGGCTTGGCCTGGCTCACCAAATCAATGGAAGACATAGGCCCTATAACACCCCATGGCAGGATAAGACACACACATGTGCATAGACACACTCGCATGGTACACACATGCACACTCGGTGACAGAGAATTAAGTGCCTGCCCAAACTTTTCCTTCGATAAAAGTGCCAAGGGTGGTGCTGAATTACAAATAGTGATGGCCGTAAACGTAGTCAGTACAGACAAAGAGTGAGTTATAAAACTCAAAGCAAAAGAATGAGATGAAAGGAGATAAGACAATTTGGTGACCTGGTTCAATGAAGGTTAGATTTCCCATTGATCGCGTCATTCTTTAAAGCAGCCAGCATGAGACTGGATATGGCATCTTTTCCAATTCTCCCACATGCCAACTTTAGAAGCATATATGTGCATATGACATGTTGGTTTTTATATAGATAGAAGCATGCTGATAATGATGGTTATTTTAGAGAATATATGATTGGCATAGCATTGTGAAATTACTTATGTGCCATGTCACCAAACCCTAGGTACAGCCTTATGTTAAAGATAAAACTGTGATTCATTTCTCAGAAGGATTTTAATCAAAGCAGCGATATTGCATTCACACCCCGTGAATCAGACAAAGCCCTTCTCATTTTCTGTGACCAATGACATTGTGCGATTTAAATGAAATCATGCAGCGAGCAATAAACAGTTGAATGTGAAACAACAGAAGATGAGAAGCGAAGCTGCGGAGAAGCCGCTGTTAATTCATCCGTGACGTGAATGTTACTTACTTTTCAAAATGAATAATCAAACCCCTGCTAGATATAGACATGGCCGAACCAAGCAATCAAAATGTCATATTGTTGCTGAAAACAAATCTTTTTGCAATTTGTGCAAAGTGATGACGGCAATCAAAAGCTCATTCTGTGAAAACACTGTTTCGTGGCCAAAGCATCAAAAGTCAACAACAAACTATCACAAGAAAATACAATATTAGGCAGATACAAGTGAAAAAACCTCATTCAATTTCTTTTAGAGACGTCTGCAAAGGAAATATGAATCTGCAGCCAGTTAGCTTAGCATAAGGAATGACATCTCAATCCCTGCTGTAGGGAATCATTGGTCATCTTTGAGAAGATGTGACAGCACCCCCCCTCTAAACAATAGTGCTTCATCACCCCCCTCCAGCTCAGGGCCCCCCCACACTCCTGCCCTTTTCAACCCTGCTAGCATCAGCGCTGGATATTATTCATAGCACCTTGTCTCTATCACGGCATCTAAAAACTAAACACGATTATCCTAAAATTAATGAGGCGTATCCACCCCATTACATCTATCTGTTAAGTGGTGTTTTGGGCCTTCCTTTAGGGCATTATGCATGCTCTTCTGTTCATATTTATAACCCAGGCTTTTTATTAGCAACGTAGCGGGGTGCTAACAGTTGGGAGGCATCCTCCGCTTTGATGCTGATGGCAGGCGGTTCTGCACAGGCCAAATGTGAAGGGGAGGAGAGGGGATCAGCTGCCAGGCCAAGGGCCCTGTGGAAGAGGAGGAGAGGGTGAGGCAGAGGGGAGAGAGGAATTAGAAGTTAGTGAATCAGGACTGGTTTGCAGCTCTCTCAGCCGGAGAAGTGTGTCTCGTGATCAGCGTATTTTTGTCACACCTGCCGTATTTTAAGCCTTGCTAACCTGAGGTGTTTTACGCATGTGTTATTCAGAGTGCGTGTGTACGAAACATAATCTACGAGTGACTTTTTTTTTCCTTTTTATTGGCTTTTGTTTCAGCTTGTTTTGTTGAATTATTTATAGAACAATTGAGGCGTAAAGAGGACAATATGTACTGTTAGTGGCATGACCTTAACCCTAACCCTAACATATGTTTTTCCTATCTGTGTGAATACACTAGTGTTTCTGCAGCTGAGTTTGGTGTTTTCACAATGATTTTCTTTCACAAATAAGATTTATGTTAATTTATGAGGAAGGTAGAGAGAAGCCTTGTGTCGATGCCCAAACTGTGCTAAACAACGCTGAATTGTGCCCTCTTCTAAATGTTTTCATGACAAAGAAAGGTTATAATGAACCTTGCTTATCATTCACCTATCAGTTATGACTGACAGCTCTATTTCCTTGATACAAAGCTGCTAACAGCATGCCATTGTTAACATGCTTGAAGGCTAACAGTCACTGAAGCCGCAGCTGAAAATCGTCACGCTAATTAGCAGTGCAATTAATTGCTGCTGTGCTCAACTCATTACCCTTTCCTGGAAGTGACATTGTTAATGGCTAGAAAACAAGAACAAATGACAAAGTAAGTTAAGACTTACCTCAACTATATCGATTAATGACTAATCATTTCAATTGATATTAGTTTCTAGTTGTTTTTTTGCTACTTTTGGTCAAACAAATCAGGCAATTTGAACATGAGTAGTCAAGCTCAAAGATACAGAACATCTAGCAGGCTCGCACTCATCTTAATCTTAGTGACAACATCACCTTGCAGTAGCGCTGCTGTTTTGGATTTAATGCCTGAACGCTCAAACTTCAATCAGTGTCAACATTGACCTTAGTTAGGTGCCGTGTTTCACCGCGCAGCCACTCAGAAGAGACACTACCTGACATAACCTGAATGTGATTTGTGATGAAATAACTTGTTGTGATGGATCTTGATTGGCCTTTTCATGGAAAACATGTTGGCACGGGTGTAAATAACATTATAATGATAACTGCTTTAGTGTAGGGTTCATAGTACAGTGAAACAAATTAAGGAAGGAATTATCTTTATTTATATTGCACATAAAATAAGAGTCTATTATCTAAGAATGACATAAAAGCATTAGAAATAAAAACAGACAGCTTGACAATACTCTTAATATCATATTAAATAGAAAACGATATGAAAAGATGTGTTTTGTAGGAGCAGCCCGAGGACCTAAGGGTTCGTGGAGGATCTTGAATAGGGAATGTTTTGCTTTAAAAACGATGGGAAACACTTTAGAATACATTCTTAAAATACAGAGCGACAGTCAAGGTTGTGTAAAATGTCACTTATATCATCTCATTTAAGTTTTTTCAAACCTTAAAGCGTTTAAAAAGCTTTTATTGTTCTCGGTCAAGGCCTCACCTTCCCTTGAGCCAGGTCTAATGGTCATTAGATTGCAGTAATGTAAAATGTTTGAGAACAGACCCGAAGTTGATGACTCTCTTGCTCAAAGGAAATGCTTAACAATACTAGAACGTGAATCTGTCATCCCACTGCCCTGCTCCCCCTACCCAATTCCTCCAGTTTTAGGTAGAGGTGGGGCTGCTGGATCAGCCATTGGATTGTCTCAGCTTATCCTGGCTCGCATGAGGGAATCATCCCGAAAGCCCTTTAGGAAACCAACCTTGGCTTTATGCAGCGCCAATTGATATTGGCCGTCCAGATCGGCGTTTGTCCAAACCGAGCCACGAGCGCTCCTCTATCTTGGCCATGCTTTTGGCTCCTGATTCCTTATGCCTACACACACACACACACTCAGGAAATAGACGCTGCTGTACTCGGTGTGTAGGTGTTCCGGCAAACATGCGGACACAAGAGCAGCATAATTACGCACGGGGTAGCATAATTATGCTTCTCACACAGCAAACTAGCATAAATTACATACAGAACATACACCCACACCGTTCCACACACAAGAGCCGCTGATCAACTGCATGACCTTCTCTCTTACAATGTTAATGTCACCACCTGGGGGAGGAGGGAGGAGGGGGAGAAGGGCTTTGATGGAATGATGGGTGGAAAGAAGGATGGGAAGAATTGGCCACACGCTTAAGCCTGCCGTACCTGCCACCCCCCCTTACCTGCAGCCTCTTTTATCCCTCTTACCTTGTCAAACATCATGTATGCGTATAAGTAAAGTATGCACACTCCCCCCCCCCCCCCCCCCCCCCCCCCTCCGCTGTCACACCCCGGCACATCCTCGGGTCGTAACCCATGATTCATTGCGCATGAAACCTCTTTTCTGCGCTGCCTGTGGCTTGCCCGCTGACAGGATCCTGTTATGCCAAATGTCACACTTCCAAAAAGGATTCACCCCCCATGGAGAAAATGAAGTCAACACCTTCCTCGCCTATACTTCGCCCCGTCCCTCTATCACTCTCCTCCTCCTCCCCCCTCTCACTTATCCGTTTCTATCCTCTTTTCCGCTCTCTTGAACTATCTCTACCTCACACTCACCTTGGTTTGCAGTCCTCAGCGTTTTGCTGAATAAAGTCTCCTTTAACGGGCCGGTTTTAGCGGATAATTAGCCCTCACCTTGGAGAAAGAGAGGACGACAAAGAGAAGGAGGGAGAAAAGGAAGATTTGGGGGAATCGATAGGGGGGAGGCAGGTGATGGTAAGACTGAGTGAGAAGGGGGGTTGAAAGATAGTGCTGGCCTATACATGTACCTCTAACCGTCGCATGCTATCCCCTTCATCATGTCTCAATGCCTTCAATATTTAATTGGAAAAAAGAATAAAGGAAAAAAGAACATCACGACTCACCGGCCTCAGCCATCACGGCCTCACACAGTGCATGAAAATAAGTTATTTTTTAAAGCCATCACAGGAAATAAATAAATATAAACATGTAGGCGTGCAGTGGAGGAAGGAGGCATTATCTCCACCTCTCGCTGTAGATGTGGAAGCAGCTTTTTAATTTGATGTCAGTATATGCAAATACTGTAAACAGTCAGAAAACAACTCCAAATCCCTTTTTGTTCCTGGAAGAAAACGACTTCGAGGAGCAATGACACTCCCTTAGCAACAGACACCCGCCCTCCTAAAAAGAAAAAACGTGAAGTTTTATTTTTAGAAGAGGTGCAAACAAGGAAGCGAACGGGGGGTGTAAGATTGTAAATGCCTCTGATGTGTTCAGTCTGCACAACCTTATTCCTGATAATGGAACTAGCTACTCTGTCTGTCAGTGCCTATTTACACACAAATGAAGTGGCAAGTAACACGCGCCCAGTGGAGCTGCTAGCCTCCATCTCAGCTGTCAAAATGTGTTAGTGGCTACAAGCGCAACACAACGATCCCTGGGATCAAACTGGTGGCGTCCATTCAAACATAATAGCTTCATCGTTGGACACGAGGCGTCTCTTCCCCCTCGCCTGCTCTCCTCTCAGAGCCTTGCCAGCTTGTTGTGAAGTAATAGACTTCTCGGGATGCCAGTTCGCACAAATCGGGGATGTAGCCTTTTATTTGCCCTCCGAGGGGAGAGGTGTTTGGAGTAATAGGGATGAAGCAGACCATAACTACACTACAGCTGAATAAATCTTCCTATCTTGGCTCAGTGGAAGCCGCTGCACACATGGCTTGTCAAAGCTCTATAAAATGTTGTTTGATAGGAGTTCTGTTCAGTTTAGGACTTCTCCGCCTGCTATCCACTCGGCTCGCTTTCGTTCCGCGCTACAGCGGTTGCAATCAATCAGTGTGTAATCAGCCGTCGAGCTGTGGCTGCCAGGTAATCCTGGCTGTCTTGGTGGCTATCTGTGCGTGTGCGCATGTGACAGCTGGCAGAGCTGCTAAGTTGCCTGTCTGGGTGAGTGGATGGCACCATGCAGATTTCCTCTCCGTGCTGTGTGAAAGGCGTATCGAACGACCTGATGGCTGTTGAAATTGTCAAGTGGGATTTGAGAGTGGGCATTTTCAGTGCAGATGTACCTGAATTGGGTCTAATTGAAGTCTTTTTTCTGTCTTGTAGACCTGCCTAGAATTGGAGCGTTATCTTCAGACGGAGCCCAAGCGTCTGTCAGAACTCTTCGACCAAGACCTGGACGGCCTACTAACTCCCGCCTACCTGAAGGAGGATGGCGAGGAGGACGGCGAGGAGGACGGCGAGGAGGAGCTGACGGACGCCCTGCTGCCAGACCTGCCCAGCCTTCCGGAGCCCCCGAGCCCTCCTCCGGTCATCCTCTGCCCAACGCGTAAGAATATCCCCTCCTCTGGTGCAATGAAAAGAGACCTCAAACTTAAGGGCCAAGGCCTGGAAAACGTAGAAGCGATGGAAGGGGTCCACCAGGCGCAGCTGAGCGCCGTCACCTCCCTGACGCCCCCCTCGTCGCCAGAACTGGGCCGACACCTCTTCAAACCCAGCCAGACTCTGACAGCCTCCGCCGACGGGACGCTGACCCTAAAGCTCGTGGCCAGGAAGGCGGGGCTCAGCGCGGCTCGGCTGGTGGCGGCGCACTCGCTCCCGGTTCGGATGCAGGACGAAGAGGAGGGGGCGGCGTGTGTTATCGGGGTGGCGGAGCTACCGGAGAACAAGAAGAGGATCCATCGCTGTCAATTCAACGGCTGCAGGAAGGTGTACACCAAGAGCTCCCACCTAAAGGCCCACCAGAGGACACACACAGGTGAGAGTCTAAAGAGTCTTTCAGATTGTATTATCCTGCAAGATACAATTTCACTTCATTTTAAGCAGCTTTTAGGGTTTTGCCAACACAATTGTTTGCTCATTAAATTCATAAAAATGTTTCAGCTTGCTTGCTCAGCACAAGATAGTAAAATGCTCTTTTCTGCAAGGACTCTTTAATGTGCATTTAGCTTCAGGATTGGTGCAATATAATTATTCAGAATTGCCCACACAGCTCACATTAATATACAACATTGTGTGTATGCTTATAGGAGTCGTACAGAGACACAAGGTTTCATAATCTCGTGTGTGTGAGAATATTAGTGCTTTTCCAGCTATATTATCAGTAAGTGGCCCTATGGGACTTTCAGCCAGGCAGCTCTGAGGACACCTCTCCTACCAGAGCTGGCCACTTGATACACCTGCAGGTGATAAAATTGATTGACACTCATTGTTGGTGACAGGCTAAAAAGGCTCAATCCTGAAGCTAAATGACTGCTGCACACTGGAGGAGACACCGCCGGAGAGTGTGCACTGAAAATAGAAACTGAAAGAGCAGTCTATCAGAATGAAATGTATCGTGGTGTTGCCTTAAAATCTCAGACAGTAAATCAGAGATGTATATTATATGGGGAAAAGCATTTTATAGTTTATTATCCAAGTCTTTGAGGGTATATTAACACATGTAGACAGTGTTGTCTCTGTTTAATCAGCCTACTTTGTTTATGTCTCAATCTATGCCTCTATTTGTATGTTTATGTCTACTTTTAAACAAATTTGATGGTTCATTATTTAGGTTTCTGAGTGGAGATAAACTTTAAGAATTTCGTGTCTCCATAAATCCTTTCCTAGATAACCTGACGTGAGATAATTGAGGGAAATCCCCCTGCTTCACATTCTTGGAACAAGTACAAAACCACATAAAGTGATAAGAAATATAAAGAGAAAATCAGCCAAGTAATCACAGCGAAGGCTTAAGGCTGAGTCCCCTTGTTGCCCTATGAAAATATCACCATGTACGATAAAAATGTGATGATTTAAGAAAACCCACGTTTCTTATCCCGCTGTTTCTACCTAAAACCAGGACGGGTCCTTCCTGTCAAGGTTTTTCTCGAGACGGAAGGGGGGAGGGTTCAGTAGCTATAACTCCTTCGCTCTTCCATCTCAATCCCAAACCACTCAGACCCCTGTCGAGGAGCTGTCCTCTGTCTGAGTAACTGCGCAGTGATGGATGGATTGACCTGGATAGGCTTCCATTTCCCCGGTTTATTTCAGGCGCTCCCGTCCTCTGTGCGTTCTGTACTGTAAGTCTAGGTCAGTGGTTCTCCATCTGAGGTTGGATATAATGGTGTCGTAGGAGGCGGGTCACGAGGGGTGCCATCTGTGTGCTTATTCCAACAATTAAAGGGGAAGGAAAACAGGAATAGCTGTTTGGTGCCTGTGTTTGCAATATTAATTAGCAGGGTTAGGGTCCAGCAGCCTTTGGGTTTCATCACATCTCACACATGGGGAGGGTTTGTTTGAACTCTAGAGCGATTTGTGTGGAAAGGTTAGAAGATCCAAATCTGTTGGAGATAAGAAGTACATTTACTATTAGTATTATTACTTAAGTAAAGCATCTGAATACTTCCTCCGACTGTGGTACCTACCTCTTTGAATATGACACCTGAACGATAGCCAATCGCTCAAGCCTGGAGAAACAAATGAAATGCTTGGTGGCCTGCAGTCTTTGCTAATATATAGCTGTTTCTTTATGTGTTTGGAGGTACAGCAAAGAGCGTCCATCAGGCTAAATGAAGTTACAAGGACTCTAATTAAATGTCCTCGCCACCCTCCATGTAAATCCCTACACTTAATGGTTGACGGATCACCAAGGCTGTCCAATTCACAAGCCACACACACACACACACGACTCGTTTCCAAGCTCTGGCTCCGAGCCAACTTGTCAACAACTATATGTTGAGAATGAAGCAAACACGCTGTATGTGTGATCTCACCCGCGGTGATGCACACCACAGGTTTAGGCGTGAGCCCGACTGGAACAAAGGGCACAGACACGCGATCATTGATTTCCCCGGTGGTGCTGAAACTCCATGCCAACTGGGCAAACCCTGGGAGACCAGCCCACTGATGCTGTGCGTTACCAATGTCAATACAAGCCAAGGGATAAGGGATGAAACAGGATAATCATTTATTCTGACATCTCAATATTCCGATAAGTCCTCAAATTGGACTCCTTTGTTTACTTCTGTAACATAGCGACATCACTATGTAACACTGGTGCTTCTCGCGTTCTAACACATTGTAAGAGATAGGCTAAGAGGAGGGACATCTCTAAGCGGTTTACAAATCACAACAGATTCGGCCAGCTAACCAATCAGAGCAGACTGGGCTCTGGTTTCAGACAGAGGGTGAAAAGAGGTAAGCACAGGCAGGTATGAGGAAAATAAAGAGCTTTTTGAACACTAACGCATGGAGACATGTCACAGTAGAGGCACAACATACAAATTATACCTTGTATGGCTTAATATGTCATCTTTAAGCTGTTGAGTTGAGTTTCCCTTTCACACATTTGGCACACAACAGGAGATGGTCCGTGTCAAACGTGTTCTCACTTGGTTTTGGCGCCTGGGGGGAGCGTGCAGGGGGCAGGACATGACGTGGATTACACCAACCATGTCAGAGTGGTGGTGTCTTTTGTTATTTCCATTTGGGTTTGCTTTTCTTTTGTTGCTGGAGGTTGTGACTCCAATTGTTTTTAGGTTTTGTTATTATTGACAACTACGAAAAGAGTGGTTGTGTTCATACTGGAAACATGAAGTACATTTATTTCAACTATTCCATTCCCCAATGTAAATTTGCAAATATTAACCATGTCTCTGAATTATAAACTAATAAACTACTGCACTTTAAATACACTGGCCAATCTGAATAAGAACAAATGAAGAATATCCTTTTGGATCAAAATATCACCTTTACTGTAAGCTAGTGTAGTGTGGCCCTTTTTCATTCTCTATCCAGTGAATTCTTCAAAAACACATATGATTACCATTTAATGACACACACTGTTTCATATAGTACCATAAAAGGGCTCAGTTTCCAGAGGAACCCCTCCCCCCAAGCGTATCTTTCAGGTGCGTTGGATAAAAGCAACATCTGTCTTGTTATTCACACCAGGAAAGTGGAATGATAAAGGGGGGGGGAAATGTCGACACGCCATGTCACAAAGAAAAACACAAAAGGCAGAAGAAGTGGAGATAGTGAGTGAAACAAAGAGTAGATGAAGACAGGAATGGGGGAGGTACAGTAGCGCGACCCTCTTCAGCAGAAAGACAGCGGTGCCACAGGCTCCCCCATTCTCTGAGCCATTATCCTGACAAGTTTAAAGATGTCATTACTCAAATCCTCTTTTTCTTAGTTGTTATTTCCATAAATTACCCACGGAGAAAAGGCTACGATTTAATCTGGAATTAGACGGGCTGAGTTGAAATGACAGTGCCCTGTAGAGCTTTTTGTGAATAGGCTTATGGCAGATAAGGAATGGTACAATTAGATTTTGGGCAGAGTGAGGGAACAAGTCAAACTGTTCTCTCTATCCCTCTGTTCCCTCCTTGGCTCTTTGTAATCTTCCGCACTCTGTGTATCAGTCTTCTCTGTGTATCAGTCTTCTCTGTGTATCAGTCTTCTCTGTGTATCAGTCTTCTCTGTGTATCAGTCTTCTCTGTGTATCAGTCTTCTCTGTGTATCAGTCTTCTCTGTGTATCAGTCTTCTCTGTGTATGCTTCTGCCTCCCACTCTTAATTTTGTTGCTTGCTTTTGACACTTTCTGCTTCTCTTTTTCTGGACCCAGGCCAGCCATTTGAGGATTTGACTATAGAAAATGGATGGACCAATGAGAATGGCCAAATGTGTTTTTTAGCAAACAAACTTCCATCCAACAATGGAAGAACATGCCGTTTCATATTGAAGTGCTTTATTTGGGGATTTTGGGCTCTGGAATTGAAAGACTATTTTTAAGAAACGGATGACTTGTCAATAACACAAATCATTAGCTCTATATCTTACTGCAATATGATGTCCAGGTGTCTTTATACTTGAGGTCCAGAATGCATGATGTTTCTACATAAATAATGCTCCAACAAATGTAACTTTTGCCTGTTTAATACCAACAAAAAGGGTCACATTTTGTTGGTTTTCTATAGAAAAGTTACCAATTCAACCCACGTTTATAAAGATTCTGTATTTTTTTATAATTATTGGTCTAATCCACATGTAATCATGACATTCATTGGTCGAAATATGTCTACATGGATGTTAACACATTCATCTTTTAGTTTACCATGCTCCAACATTTCTCCATCCATCCATCCATCTGTTGTCTTACCTTTTTCTCTAGTCTACCTCCCCCCCCCTCTCATCTCCAGCCCTGCGGTGGTAGTTGTGGGCAGGAGCCTGTAAAGTGTTCTCCGAGACCCCCCTCTAATGACCTCTGAGGCCCCGCTGCCCTGCTACAGCTCCGGCTAATGGAGGGAATGCAATTAACTTCAACACTGGCACCTGAGAGGCTGGACTCAGAGTGTGTGTGCGTGTGTGTGTGAGAGCATTCGGAAGTAACAGATTACACATAATGGGATTACAGTGACTCAGGAAACACCCAGTTATCAGATTACAGAAGACAAATATTGCTTATTTGATTACTTTAGAAAACAAACTCTGAAAGGAAAAAGGATTTCTGCTTTGAATGAGATGATTGGGATTTTATTAAATAATAAACAAAGCTTTTTAACAACAGCATCCGACCACAATCCTGATGCTTTAAATGAGGAGACATAATCCCCTTAGCTCCATAATCTACATCGTATGTTTTACTAGCAAAGTAATCCAAAAGTAACAGAGCATAATCAGATTATGTTGCAGAGTTGGGGCTAATCCAGTGGATTAGCATACTGATTGGCATTTTAAACTGCCAATCAAACTCTGTGTAACATTTCTTTTTTAAAGAGTGTGTAAATGTGTGTTTGAGAACACCTGCCTGTTTGTACGAGGGCATCTTAAGGGAAAGGAGCGATGAGGAGGAGGAGGAAGAGAGGGGGGGGGGCTCTGTTGCTAGGCAACGTGGGCAGCGTATCGTTGGAGGAGTCGGTAGCTGAGTGGTTATGTACTGCTGCAGGCTCTGGTCTCTTAGTGCCCCCCCCCCCCACTTCCCTCTCCTCCTCCTGCACCTCCACCACTACTACTACCACCACCACCATCACTTTCACCCCCCGCTCCTCCCTCCCCCATCTTGCCCTGTACAGCTCCACGGTTGTCGTCGCTAGGCAACTGCCTCCGTGCTCTGCCAGCGTGCTTGGTAATTGGCCGGTGGCATGGCGGCGTGCCGTTGCCAGATCCAGCCAGCTGCACTGACTACTGCCTCCTCATGTTTCAGCACTCCCCCCCCCCCCCCCCCCCCCCTCTTCTCTCACACACACACACATGCATGCTCCCAGCCCCCCTCGCTCCCGTTGCCAGGCAACACATTCAGGCATCCCTGCCTCACGGGAATTTCATTGGCCAGAGTGGGATGGCCCAGACCTGCTGCTCCGGGTGTTTCTGGGAAGTAAGGCAGTATGGAGGTGGCCACAATGGGGACATGCATGGATGGATAGGGCTAATTCCTGGGTCTCTAAACCAAAAAGTGCTTAAATTCAGCACAACAAATTTGTTTAGTGCCAACAATGTTTTTTGTTTTAGTTTCAAATTGACATAACATGATGTAGTTAAGAGGGAAGAGTGTAAAAATGAATCTCAATTGATTAAGCGTTTCAATCTGTATTCATTGGAGGTATTTCTTGGCATTTCATAATTGCTAACGGAGGCCATCCCTTTCACACTTGTTCATTTATCACCTCAACACGGCTGTGACCTATGCACCTCTGTTTCTCACCATCTAACTGTACATGATTCCTGTTAATAGCCCGCTCACTGACTCTGATACAAAGTGCTTGAGTGGGTCATAGTTCAGCAATTTAGTACAGCACACCAGAAATGTACCTTTAATTGGAACAAAGGCATATAGTGTACAGCATTGATTTTGTACCTTCTGCCTTATGAACAGACCGGTGACTTTCCTGAACAGCTGGTGCAGATAATGACACCAAACAAACACTGTCTCTCAATCTTGGATCCATTGATCGTGTCCCTTTTTGATAATCGCATTCAACAAATTAAGTCTTGGCTTTTTGTGCCGAGGCAGCTCAAGCGAATCTGGTCAGTGTGTCAGTGTGTTCGGTCCAGATGGGATGTGACTGATGCAGGTGACATCTTTTGGACGCAGCTGGCTGGATTGTGTCTTCCTTGCCATTACGCCGTGTGACTGGCCTAATTATCAACCCCCCTCTCTCCCTCCACCTCCTCCCTCTATCTGCAGCCTCTTCTGCCTTAATCCACTTCTGCAGCACTTCTCTTCGACTCCTTCTCAATCTCACCTCCTCTCACCCACCTTGCCTCTAATCCCCCCCTCCTCCTTCATCCTCTCTCTCCACTTCTTCTCTCGCCCCACTTGTCTCTAGCCTCTTCCTCTTCTGCGTGTTCAGCAAGATTGAAGACCAGTGGGAGCTTCTCCATCTCCTTTATAAACGGCTCTCTTTCCAACCTCTGAAAAAAGGGGGAAAAGTTAAAGGGATATCAGTGAAGCAGAATACAAACCCTAAAATATATTTTAAATAGAAGCTCTGCACGTAGACTTGAAATCTGGAAATATATCACGTTGGAGGCATATTTGGAGGTGACCACAGTCGACAAACAGGCGTGTGATTGGTGGAGCGGCGATGAAACAGGTGCTTATGCGTGTTTTTTCATCCCCCAGGTGAGAAGCCGTACAAGTGCTCGTGGGAGGGCTGCGAGTGGCGATTCGCCCGGAGCGACGAGCTGACGAGGCACTACCGCAAACACACCGGCGCCAAGCCTTTTAAGTGCAACCACTGTGACAGGTCTGTCAAAACACACCTCTCCCTCTTTTCCTCTCCCTTGTATGTTTTTCTTCCATTTTCCCAACGCTTATTTTGAAGTACTTCCACTCGCACAGCGGGCTCCCATTGTGTTCAGTTTGGTTTCGCAGAGCAGCGCTACAAGATGCCGATAACACACCCAAATGTGTTTGGTACTGACCCAGTTTAAAAGTGTGCTGGCAGGATTACTAATGTGTGCTCCTCAGCAACATACGCAAAACACAACCTGCTCAGTGTTTCAATGGGGAGGTTGCTTATTCTGCTCTATCCCCACATTAGGCCCTGTGTAGCATATTAATAGTGCACCTACTCACATGATGCTACATGGCCTTGATTTGGAGGCTGCTTTCACACTGGGACCGAGGTGTAAAATGGCTGTAGAACCCATTATAACACATCACTGAATAGAATATTAATTTAATATCAACCATAGTAACATTTTTTAATTCTTTACATATCCGCCACTTTTTCATTTGGGGTTCACAGGTCGTGAAAATCACTGCGATGGACCATCATTAACCATTAACACAGCTTATAAAACATTTAGGTATTCCTTCTTTGAAAAGGCAATTATGTGTTGGACATTTATTTGGGGAATTAACAAAGCTACCATAAGCCAAAATACATGTGTGTGTGTGTTGCTGTAAATAAAATCCAAGGTTGGCAAAGTGATTGGAGAGACTATCCTGTAAGCCGGATGATTCCTGGTCTGATCCGCCAGATCAAGATGATATCAGACCATTTAAGAGCCCTTATCAGCGGTGATCAGCGTCCTAGATAAGGGTTAGAAAGTGCCTGCTACACTACACCCCGAGTAGGTTCAGAATGGCGTCATCATCTATTCACATGGTTACTGAGGAAGAAGTAGTTATTACGGACGCTAAGTAGGAAGCCCGTTAACGTAGTATGACTGACAAGGTCCTCTTATGTTAGTTGGGATAAGTAAATGGATGGACAGGACTATCACCTAGGAGACGGTAGTTGTTTCCTGTGGCCCAAGGTTTGGTTATTTAGCTAGAGCCTAACTGAGCAAAGTATCCCAGAATACGTAATGGTACGGTGCTTATTTTTAACTAAAACACAACTTTTTTCCTTGACCTAACCACGTAGTTGTGGCGCCTAAACCACTATGTTAAGTAATACAAATTGGCCTACATATTTTGAAACAAAAACATGGTGTTTTTGCACCCTAAATTTAACTTAAGAGTCACATTTAAGGAAGCTGTAACCCTCCCTTATGTTGGATATGCACCATTAAACCTACCAGGCATTTTATAGCCTTATAACAGGAAATGTTATGGGATGATGGTTTAATGTATGGATCTCCCTAACTGTCTAATGCCACGTCTTGTTTACACAGTCACAGAAGGAGCACATTTCCTCCCCTAATCTTTGCCGGGGTGAAAAGGTGCTCGGCTTTGTCACTTTGAAGAGTGTTTCCGATTGTAATTTGCCCGAGACTTTGCATCTTAATCAGTCGCCCTGGCTCCTATTTAATTATGAACCACAGCAAAATGTTAATTTGTCGAGCTCCGGTGGCAAAATCATCAAACATTCAGTGGCCATTATGAGAAGATCAGCCTGACTCAGACACAAAAATCTTTACTCCTTTTTTTAATTACAACCCTCCTGTCTGTGATCCGGCCCACTCTGACACCTCTGGGGTCTCTGAGCAATATTGTCTGCGGGAGCCATCGTAGTATAACAATGTGCAAGAGACTCCGGGGTAAAAATGTGGGTGAAATGCCTCCTAACCCAAACACCTCAAACATAACAAATATTATTGTATTTCTGTCTTAATTTGTTCTTTTCTTCTATTATTTTCTGCCACATACACACAATTTTGCTAATACTTTAAGTCAAATGTATCTGTTGAATAAAACAGGATTTAGTTATTTATGAATCTGAAATATGAACGAAGATCCAATGTCACATTTCTTTATAAGTGATACGTTCATACGTGTGTCCGTGAACAGAGGGCCAGGCAGTGTCAACTTAATCAGGTCTCAGCTGGACGGACTGTAAATACAGTATCCCTCCCTCCTCATCCCTTATCTCCCAACTCCCCCCCCCCCCCCCCCCCTCCCCCCTAACACAGGCGCCCCCCCCTGCAGGCACATCCCTAATTTGGGCCCACCTCTGTCATGTGTCACATGCAGCCAACCCCTCCAGCCCTTTCTCTCTCACACACACACACACACACACACACACACACACACACACACACACACACACACACACACACACACACACACACACACACACACACACACACACACACACACACATGTGCACCCTGCTGAGATGAAGAAAGAGGGGAAACAGGGGAGACAGGGAGAAGACGGGGTGGAAGATTGAGCACGGGGGGTGAGTCGGGGGAGGAGGAGGATACAGACCCACGGTGTGCCAGCTGGTGTCGTGCCCCCGAGTCGTGACTCATACTTTACCATCTGTCTCCACCGAACACACACACACACACACACACACTCACACACAAAAACCCTGCATGTCTCCTGAGCCGTTCATTCATCTCTCATGTGTGTGTGTGTGAGCGTGCACACTCTCGGATACACTCGCAGGTGTGACAGTAAGACAGATGACTGGTGGCTCATCACAGTGTAACTCCCCCTCTTGGCCAAACACTGATTCATCTAGACATCTCAGACACTTGCCCCTGTCTCAGTGGAGAGAAACTGAAACTGGAGTACAAAAAAATCAACAGTTGCAGGAATGTGAAAAGGAATCCGACTCCCAAGCCTTCTATTTAAATGCTTAATTAAAAATGTTATTTTATTTGAGGTATCATTACCAAATTGCTAGCTTGAAATATTAACACATTTCCAATTTCAGACAGTTTTGGCAACCAGACACAATCCAGTTCCAAAGCATTTCCTGGCGTTCTATCTGAAAATCCAGGCGAACATTAATAAAAATGTGTCAAATTAGCAGCATTGCTGGATGTAGTGTCTTGTTTTTCTCCCAAACATTATTAAATAGATCCACTTTAATAGGCTCTAAAACAAGTCTCCATCTCCAATATTTCCTAACACACTAATCACCAGAACATTCAGCTCCCAATTACCTAACAGAAAGCAACACTTGCCTTTTGAATATCGCTCTTCTGGGGAATGGAGCTGCAGTTAGTTCAGCGAGCAGGTGGGAGAAATACTGTTGAACACGTTCTAGCATGTGATAGAAGCATCTTTTTGTAAGCATGCATGGAAGAGACAGAGCATTTATTATGTCAATTTGTTGCAACAGGTTGAACAATAATCAAGCATACTTTAAGAAAATGTCCAATGCAATTCCATTTTACACTATTGCTATGCCTTAACATGTGAGTGGCTTCTATTCATCTCATTTAGTGAACATCTTAGAGCACATGTTTAGTTTCTCTCCTCAACACTGTTTCAACAGATCCATCTGCAGGCTCTCTAGTTATTCATGGCACAGCTGAAGTCATTAGGAGTGCTGCTGAAAATGCTGATTATGAATTAGTTACACATATACTAATTGCGTGTGCATTAGTGGCTCGGCGCTCACTAGCTAACAGCAACATTTAGCTCCATCGACAAAACAAACTTCTTTTTCCCCGCGTCGGTAACAAGCTAACAAGCTGTTCTCTGTTTTCCCCCCTCTCTTTTGGTTTGCAGGTGTTTCTCGCGGTCGGATCACTTGGCGCTACACATGAAGAGGCACATCTGAGGAATCCGAGAGAGAGAAGAGAAGGGAAGGGGGATGGAGGCGGAGTGGAAGAAGGAGAGGGAGCTTCATCTGCAGAGAAATAACACCATGGATGTAAGAGAGAGAGAAAAACTCTAAATTTGGCCGTTCTGGACCGGATGGAAAAGCACCGCACAAGGACGCTAGCTACGGAAACACAGAAGCCGGACATATCCCAAGTGTCAATCTGTGCTCTACTAGTTGGTCCATGATTCCACGGTGACATGCCGTAACCTCACAAATGTCTCCCGGTGTTGTGGCGTGGACGATACAGACGCTCCGTCCCACCCCTCATGTGTGTCTCAGAGGGGATGGATGGTGGACCGCGTGCCTGCCGTTGGCAGCTCTTTGTCGTCCGGCGCAACCGTCCCTCGGCTTCCAAAATGTTCACCCAGCGAGCACACCAACGCCAAACTGGACCAGTTGTACAGTGATTTCTGCTCTTTGTATATTCGAGATTTCCTTTTTCTTCAAAAGTACCTTGAGTTGAGAACAGTTATTTCCTGACAGTAGCTCAACAGAATCTTCTCGCAGGGTAAGCAAGCGGGATTTCTCTCCTTCAAACCTGCCACAGCCTTTACAAATCACCAAAGGGTTTATCATCTGATATATAGTATAGATACTTTATCAATCTTCCAACTGGATACATGTATAAATCCTTCTGGTTCTTTGGCATCGGAGCACTTGTTTGAACGGAGCGTTCGATTGGATTTGAGGATTGGATTGTTGCACTTAGGTGCTGTTAAGACAGAGGGAGGTCATCCCGAGGACTGGCTTGCTTCACGAACATCATCCATTGAGGGTTAACACTGGATGAGGCTAACTGATCCACTCTGGGAAAGACTGTTCATCTCCTAGAATGTCATCAGGAACAGATCGTCTCATGAGAGGATAGACCATCCATCAAAAGTGTTTTCCCTCTCCAGGATCTTACGAGTTGTTGTCAGGAACGGTTGCACAATTGACAAACTTTTTGTAAAAATTCCCCCCCAAGCGCTGGCTGGCTTCCACATGCCGTCCGTGTGCGGAAAGCCACATGCACAAGTCGAAGCAGCTAGTGGACTGCAATAGCACACTGAACAAGATTACCATGTATAATGAAGGCTACACTGAAGAAAAGATTATCCTATGTGTTGAACACTGACATTAAAGAGACCATTTTGAAGGAAACATCGGAAAAGGAGGCAGCCAAAAAAGTGTCTACTGTAATGCCTGAAATGATCTCTTTGGCCTTTAAGAGTGATTGGCAGCTACAGTCACTGGGTTGAGGATTTTGTCCTGTTCACACCACCCATTCAGAACTCCTAAAAGCAGCATTCAACAGCTCTCCTAATCGGGCCCTATGCATTTCCAAGAACATTCCTGCAGACTTCCTGACCTCACATGCATGTCTGAACGCAGATTGCTGGACACGGAAGGACTTGTGGGACAAATTCAATCAATTGGGTGGCTCTTCTTGGAGCGAATCAATTTGAATGTATCTGTTGTAAGTCTGTACATGTTGCTAGGCCCATGAAAACACACATGTGAGTTTGTAGTTTCACTGTTGAACTGAATGGCCTCGGAACAACTAGCTAGTCATGGCTGTTAGCTTTTTACTGGTCGTTCTGGATTTCAAGTGGGTGGCAGGAATGGGTTAGGGGAGGAACACATCTGCTCCGTCAGCACATGATAACAGCCCCATCAGCTCGTGAAACTGCAGAGGAGTGAAACCCACACACACACGACACATGCATACCCTCCTAGAGAACTGGAATGACCATTTGTCCTTGGTGATCTGAGTCTTGTCCAACAGAACAAAGATCTAGATCTTGCCATCTTTAATCCACCGATAGAAATACATTTTCAATGAGCATCGATTCAACTCAAGCGCACATAAAACAAACAGGCAGCTTGGACAAAAAGTAGATTGTCAGGATTCTTACGAACAGGATTTGGAACTACTATGTCAATGTGTTTATTTCTTTATTTTACAAGACTTGTAATACTTTGAGGCAAAGTGAGGCACACAGCAGCCTGCTTTTTTGGCAGGGGAAGCAGTAAATTGATTTCACTCTGTATACCAGCGGCGCATTTCAATTTCGGGTATGAATGCAGCCCCGCTCAATCATATCTGTGATCTGTCCGCGGCTCTGGAAGTAGAAGCTGTGTGCTGCTTCGCATAAATATTGAACTCCTTCTGTCTAAACGTGCAAATACACCAGGCTCACTTTTTATATTGAACATCTCGGTGACAGGCGTTTATTTGCAAAGACAACAGGGAGGGACCACAATAGAGACCACGTTTTTCTCCTGGTTTATTTTCAAAAAGACCAAAAAATTCTCAATAACCATTCAGGTTGCGACGCTTTCAATGCTACCATCCACACTTGGAATAAGCGAAAATCGTAGCAACGTTTGTAGAAAATGTAAAAATGTCCAGTTCAGATGGGAAAGTCGGAGCAGGTTTGTGGTTTTCCTGCTCATGGATTAAATGAAGAATAGCAGTTTAACTCATGGGTTAAAATGGTATCATCAATGGCAGCTCTACTTGTGTGTTTCAGTATTTCAATGGGGCACCCTCTTGTTGCGAATGTGTGGGAATGTGCAGATCTGAAGTGTTTTTTTGTCCTGTACCAATCACAGAAACACTGAATGTGTTTCATTTTCCGGAGCGGAGACATGGGAATATTCAAAATACTGAACAATTTGAACAAATGTCAAAGACTGGAGGGTTTCAAAATGTGAATGTGTTTTCCGGAAAGGTTGTTTCATGTTGTCAGAGGAAGCGGTTGAGTTCTGTGTCATCTTAATGAATGATTGTCAATTCTGCCGTGCCTGTGTGTTCTTCGTCTGTTTGTATTTGCACTCTGAATTTTTCTGGGGGAGAAATCACTCGCATATCTGATGTTTTCTGTCCGCTCGACACTTCACACGACGACTCCCCGGGTGATAAAACACTGATCACAAAGTCTGTATAGTAGCTGTTTTTTAGCACAAATGTACACACGCTCACACACATGCATGCAAACACCCCCTAAACAGACATAAACATACATGCACAAGCACATTCAAAATCACACACACACACACACTCCGTTCTCCTTGTGTGTTTTTCACAGTTTCTTCATGCCACCTTGTGGGAGTCAGAGATCCAGACTGCAGCTTTTGCTCTGCTGAGGGGGGGGGGGGGACATTACTATGTGTGACACCACCTCTGTTTCCACTAGGTCTGAATTTCAAATCAAACGCACCCCCCTTTTCTACCAGCATTCCCTCATCGCCCCCCCCTTTCTCCCTCTTCCATTTTCTCAGATATGATCCCTTTCAACTCCTCTCCTCTGTCCGACTCCCCCCCCCACCCCCCCACCTCCCTCCCTCCCCCCGCCCTCTCCTCCACCTTTTCCTCCGTTGTCTTTCTCCTTTTCTTTCTTCGCTGTACAAAGTGTTTCAAATTTATCATTTGTATATTATGATGTATGGGTACGATAATGTTCTTTATTATGGAAAAATGAGAAAGATTTATTTTTGTTACCGGTTTGTTTCATAATTCCTTTTTTAAATTGGTATTGTAATATCTCTATGCAAGGAACTGTTCGGTGAATCGTTTTTATTTAAGAATGTAATTATGTGTAATAAATGGTAGAAGCAGTTGGAGTATTCACAGTCTGTTCGTCCGGCAACAATATGCGCCTTATCGTCCATCTTCTCACAGAATATCTTTTTTGATTTCTTATCCACTCTCAATCACAGGGCTATTCAGTGTGCTAACAAAGAGCACCCAGAGTACTTTCACTTTTTTATATCCCACTGACCAGACAACTCCTCAGGCTGGGCTGCTTCAGGTTTGCTGCATTTTTCCGAGCTAAATCAGCGCACTAAGTGGGTTAAAGTGGGCAGGAAAATTAATTTACACCCTCCTTTTTCTGCAATTTGCAGCAACGCACTCCTAGATGGATAGAAAAACCCTCTGATTTATCGTTCCTTTTGATCAGACGCAGGAAATGGGCCAGAATGCCTTCCCTTAGCCTGAATGCGCTCCCTCCGAGGGACTTACCGCATGTTAATTACATCTGTTACCAACCAAGGTGATGACTTATCCGCTATTCCTGCCTTTTTGACCATGACTAGCTGATAAAAGGGTAATCGAATAACTAATGGCTAATTAGGGAGTAATTACTCCTTGGTAAATGGCCCTATGCAGTGTATTAATTCTCCTTGGGTCTGGCAGTGAGAAACTCCCATAAGGTTTTTTGTTTCATGTAATGCTCCCTAATTGAAATGGGCACCCTCATCAAGAAGCTTACGCGTATCTGTCGAACCTAATGTTCTTTTATCGGTAATTACAGACAGCCCCACATTATCTACCTAACTACACCTACTACGTCAATCCCACAGACGCGTTATGAAATTAGAAGCGATGGAGTCATTTTTCAATAAAGGTCGCACGTCCCATGAATGCTTTCCGATCGTCATTTCCCATTCCATGTGATGGAAATGAGGTTGCATGTGAGTTCACAGCAGCGCCAAATGGTTCTTAATGTGTTTCAGCAGAGAATGAATGGACCACGTTTTCATCAACACACATTCAAAAAGGTTAATGCACTTATTCGAAAAGTATGTCTGCAGGCAATCCTTTTTTCTTTGGTATGTATGAAACAGCTCCAGTACCAATAAGACTACTCTGAAGACATTTTAGCATCTGGGACATTTGCAATTGTATGTGTTTGCACAACAAAGACGCAAGATGAGAATAGAAACAGGGTATGAAAGTGAAGAAAATAACTTAAATCTAATCAAATCTTATAGAGAATTGTCAGCTCAGTACAAACATTGTGAGGTGTTGCATTAGGCATGTCTTGTTTTAAGGCAATTTGGCGGGAAAAATACCATACAAAGAATAGGAAATATTATACAAATATTTGTATATGGCAATGATTAAAAAGAAGGGCTGAATGTTCTTTGGCAATTCAGCAAAAACGTATATACAAATTATATTTCAGTATCCGAGGTAAGGATTCATTAGGCTATAACAAAGAGCTAATAATCACTTCAAATGGACCAAAAAGTGAATTTGACTAATTATGCCAATTTATATTTTACTGCAAACTAATCAAATATGAGTCTTGCAGCTTATAGTTTATCCCTCAGAACTACGAGGAAAGGAGAGACATGCTCATGCTAATGTTAATGCTATCATGGCAACATAACCTACAATGTAACAAGTGCCTGAACCAACTTGAAATCCCCACTGACAATTGAAGAAATAACATTTAAACATGCAACCCTTCAACACATGTTCTTGTTTTCTACATCTGAAAATGATGGAATCAACGCACGGACACACTGCGGGAAGAGGTGGATTTGTTATCCGGCTAATTACACCGGGGGAACCCAAGCAGAATAATCTGAATAATAAAAAACTGAGTTGATAAACACGGCTGTTGAATGCTTGGTTACATGTGCTCAGTCACCCTGTCCTCCTCTCCACTTATCTGCATCAAGAGGTAGCATCAACGTAAATCTTGTAGGAAAATAGGATTAAAAGATCTCCTGATGTTATCTTGTTATGTTATTCTAAACATGCATCGCCTTCAGATCGAGCCGCTTATTCAAAGTACTTGACCTTAAAATATGCATATACCTTTTATGCCATGCATGGCAGCATCTTACTTTATATGCACAGAAGTGGAAATAGAAAAGAAATGGAATGGAAATGGGAAAAAATGGACCCTAGGTGATTATTTTGGCGCCGTATATGCGTCAAATTAAGGCCCGGACAGCTGTCTATTACTTAAATGGAGATCGAACATTTAAAAGCAAAATGTAAGAACACAAATTAAGACCTAAGGACCGTTTTTTTTATCCCCAGAGTTTTCAAATATACTCTCATTGTTCAGCATCCTGCAGGCTTATCAGCTTGCCCTTGAAGTCCTCCTGTCTCTGCTCAGCTATTCACCGTCGCAACACCTGAGCACATTTCAGAAATGTTGTCTTTGTTTCATATACAATGATTCTGACGCCATTGAAGGAAGGCATAAAAGGTGTGACGGCTCTGAATCGAAGCGCCTGTAATGAAAGAAAGAAGCCATTCTTCCTGCGAGGAAGTGATTCACTTAACCGGCGCAAACATAAGGCTCCTTTTTTCGTGTGGTTGTGCAACACAAGATTTAACCAAGGCCGCTGCCAATGCCTGTGGGTGTCTTGTAGGCGTTTGGCAGCCATTTAGGGATGTTATTGTCACATCTGGCACTGTTGAGATGCCAGCATACTGGGATGCAGGGCTAAAAGTCTCACCATATCTTATTCCAGGCTTATCTTCAGTGGGAAGTCTCAAAATCTCCTGTTGCTGGAGAATAAAGCTTGTCCTAGGAAGGGTTGCGAACCGTGGATTCTCTGGTTTCGTGCCACAAGCAGCCAAGTGCTTAGGTATTTCCAATTATAGGGAATATGTCGAGGTGGCCCTCGGTAATTAAAGCCTAATCATGCTGCTGGATTCAGAGAAGCATCCTCATCAAGCTTTCATTAGTCTGCCTCCTTGCGATGCCCAGCAGCAACCCAGCCCCCTTTAGGATTGCTCAGATATGTTCCCAATCAGAAATTCTGTAATTTAGTGGTGTATTCCACGAAGGTACTTTTCAAATTCAACACCAAAAAAAAAAGAAGAAATACCTGTTTAGTGTTGAGCTAGTTAATTTCCAAAAAAAAGTGTATAGACAATCGTGAAAAAATGATAGTGATGATAACATTTAGAACATTTTGACTTGATTTCTGAAAATAAAGAAAAATGTTGCACTGGCCAAGCTTGTTTTAAGAAAATGGGACTTAATAATAGACAAAATGAAACTTTGACTGTTATTTTGCTTATTTTGTTTATCCCGAAGCCTATACACAGTATAGTGGTTGCATGTGAACTCAATCCAGGAGTTGCCACTCAGTTTTGCTAAAGAACAAAAAGTAGTTCCCCATTCCAGCTGGGGCGATGAATCTGTTCTTGTTTCCCCGCAGCTCCTGGATGCTGTTACTCTTCAGAGCTTGGGTTTGAATGAGAGTACAGGCAGGGATCTTCGTGTTAGGGGGGCAGGCGAGCAGCTGGAGAGGCTGGTGGTCTTGTGCTCTGACAAAGATCAACAGGAGCGCCGTGTGCGAGCACCTGGCTCTCCTATATTCTGCCTGTTTGACAGACAGCGTAGACACCTGGAAGCCCGGTGAGAGATGGCAGTGTAAAAGCCACTGCTGCTCTACAGGGCCATGCATTATGCAGGAAGCTTTCTCTCTTCCTCTCCCTCCCTCTGCCCCCTGCTCTGCGGTAAAAATAGATCAACAGACCTGAGCTCTTTTCTTTTTTTTTCTCCTGCTTCTCACTTTCACTTGCATCTCACCAGGTGCAGCCGCTGTTGGCTCCTCGCTTGTGTTTGTGTACCTGATTTACACACACGTGCGTTTGCATATACACACACTTTTGAGAGCATGTGCTGAAGCATGTGTGCGTGTCAACCAGGGTTAGACTGTATGCCGCTGCACTCAGATTTCTAATAAAAGCGGCATGTTGTTGTTGCAGTCCTTTTATTCCGAGGAAGGAGGATATGATTGGATCGCACAAGGTCATTTTTGGCTTGAAATTTGTTTGAAAACCTGGAGAATGTACTAAAAGCAAAAGGCCAGATGTTTGTGGACACATTGGTTAACACTAAAATTGAGACATTTGAGGAAAGAAATCAGAAATCAGGCCCAAAATAATAATAATATTTGACAAACTGCACATTTCTCAGTGGGAAAAAGATCAGAAATAAGGATAATATTGTACTTTCCTGGTTAAACCCATCTTTTAAGCAGCCATTTTGAAAAACTAACAGTCTGTAAGTGTTCAGGCTGTCATAAAATCCTTGTTGCACAAGACATTAGATGTTAAATATCCACATAGGGGTGTCATCTTTCAAACATTTGTACAGAGTTTGACCTGCATTATACATATATCCGTCCATTGACCAAACAACCACAAGAAAATCTGCCAAATCCCGAATGTTTAGTAAACTGTATAATTACATGTGTATGCATGCACAAAAGGCCTAAAGGTCCCTGTTGCGCAGTGCGAAGGCTCCCTGAAGACCATTGATCCGTGTGTGTGACCACAGAGGGCTCCGGCCCCTCCCTGATTGCCTTTCCTCTGCTAATTAAACAGCCCTGCTTAACGAGTTCACGTCGGTAACAAGGTTGGAAGGAAAGGTCAGCCTATCACGCTCGCTTCAAGTGGACACCGTCAATAACCATCCAGCGCTAGAGGGACAGGTACACACACACACACACACACACACACACACACACACACACACACACACACACACACACACACACACACATAATCACCCTAAGGGTAAGATTGTCCATTCATTTTGCCAATTCAAGTTTTCTGTCTTTCATCTTGCCTTTTAGCAGCACTTCAAGGGTACTGGTGGTTTTGCATGTTTCAGCCCATTAAGTATACATTTACATTACCCATAACCAAGCACATTTTTAGAATCCATTTGAATCATTAAACAACTTGCAATGGCCTGCTAGAGATGGACATCAATGTGGAAATGTCCTTACTAAAAGTTACAGGGGACATACAGACAGAATACTTTTGGAATAGCTAACTTTAAACAACATTTAAAAAGGTTAAGAAACCCAAGTAAAGAGAGACAAAATAAAAAGAGTAGATTTCAGACATGTCTTCCAAGGTTTCATAGCTGACAGGATCAAACAGTGTCATGCTAATTGAATTGGTTTTAAATGGACACAATACAGACCCTGTGTCTGATATGAAGCACTGGCAGCTCGGGTGTGTGTTAATGGGCTGCTGACACAGGGGGGTTTGTCAGCCTGTCAGCGGCAGCAAATAAGAGCGTGCTTTATTATTCTATTTGGCAATGATGACAGAAAGAAAAGACCGCCTACCTGATGTTTAACACAGAGACATGTTGTGAGTTGGAAGCGTTGTGTGCCAATTTGAAGTTTAGTTTTATCGTAGATGAGACAGATCTGTTGATTAATAAAGAATTGATTTAAAAAAGCACAAGAGGGCTTCTTTGATGTTCAAAACATTCAATATTCTATCCTCAAAGCCAACAGACTCCATTGACAGAAACAGTAGTTATACCTTGCTGATCAATGTGAAAAACAAATCTAAACTGTCTTAGTTTTTCTGTCCAAATCACACAATTCTGGCTCAAGAGTTTGAAAGTTACACTGATTGATTGACGAATATTAAAGAGTTTATTGCATATTTTAGCAGTTTTTTAGCATTTAAAAACCTGCATACACGTGCTAATTTGAGTGGAAAGGGGTATCTGTGATCATGTTCCTTGGGAGAAATGATATATCACAGTCCATAGGAGGAAAGTGCCTGTGCAGTATTTTTCCAGCCGGCCTGTAAATGTCCACATAACCTCGAGTCAGACACACACACTCACGACCTATATATACTATCTGGCCTCCTAATCATTTATCTTACAGCGGCAGAATCAGGATAGATTGGTTCAATTAGACTGGCCTTTAATGTAATCTGTTTAATCCATTTCTATCATCAAAGCCAATACCTACCTCTCCCCTTGGAGAGTGGGATTAGAGTGTATCTCAGAGAGAGCATCTCGGCTATAAAAACCAGCCTCCGAGTCACTCACATCCCCTCCATATTTGTTTTTTTACAACTGGCTGTGGAGCAAAAGCAGAGGGTCTCAAGTGAAGTTTTAATGGGTAAAGATTTAAGATCTTCATAACCTAGCAGAGATTGCAAAAAGCTGTTTGGCACAATGCACAGTGCCACAATAAAAAAAAGAAGGCGAGAGGATTTGTCCTTTCCCTTTTTCTACAAAGATTGCAGCATTGGACGGAAAAACCCCAGGATTAGGTCGCACCAGCTATTTGTAATTCCCTCACTAAGTTCGTACAGTAATTACTGATTTCAAACCATCCATATACACAGTCAAATTCCAGCAGCTGCCTCCTTCTCATTTAAAGGTGTTTTTTTTTCTCCTGTTCTCCTGCATTGCATCCAACAGCTGCAATCTGCTTCTTACCTGCTGAGATTTTTGCAGGGAAGTGGGATTTTAGTCTCAATACCCATCTATCCATCCCCCTTACCCAGCATGTGTCTGCACACTCTGAAATAGGAAGGAAGCACATATTTACTACTGCAGGTCTATTTCAGGCTTCATCCCCTATTCCCCAATCCCAGGCTCAGTTCCATACACATTCAACCAGTTTGGAAGATATTAAGATTCCCCTGCACCCGTTCAGATTCTCCCCTCCTACATTGTGGATTACCTGTGTGATTGCCTTTCAGGAGAATACCCCACGCGATTATTTGCTCGTCACAGTGGATGAAAGCATTTTTTTACTGTGTCGGAAACTCTTGCTTTTCTGAACCCTGATTTTGTGTTTTTTAAATGGCTCCTTTAGAAACAACAGTATGTGTTTGTATCATTGCAGTGGATGTTGTAGGAGTGCAGCTGGCAGTTTTGATTAAAGCCGATTGATTGGATGACACCAGGCAGGGCGGCACATAGCAACACGGTGGGGTTAAGAGTTGGGGCTCTCGAGGTGTCCGGAAAAAAAAACCTGCCCCCCCCCCCCCCCACACACCCCCGTTTGTTAACACAAACCATGCAAACCATATCTGACAATAGCTATTGATCAGGTTAGCGGGGAGGATCAATACTTGTTGATTGGGCAGAAAATACAAGTCAGGCCATACAGGTTTAGGGTATTCCAACTTAAATCATCTGTAAATATTCTAATATAGGTTTTTACTTAAAAAGCGTAATTATTCATACAAACAGACACGTTTATGATACACAACAACTGGTACTGTTGTTGTTTAAAGCTTGTTTGATCAGATTTTTGGACACACATTTCTTTAGATACTTCATATTTTAGCCTGAAATATACATATTATTAGTATGCTAGAGCAACAAGGCTGCGGGAGATGAAATAAGGGAATGCATTAATGATATTGGTGCAAATATGTACTGAGGAATTACAAGAACACCTGACTCCCGAGCACTCAGCAGCTATTTCCTATACTGTATCATGTATGTGTGTCTACTGCCATCTGCTGCTTTTTGCAAGCATGTGCATGGGCAAACATCGGAATAAATGCAGGTCTTTTACCAATTTACGGGAGAAGCCATTTTTCAAGGGTTACACATATCTCACACACACACACCTAAATAATTCAATATCTAATCATGTTTTAGATATTGGCATGTGTATGTCCATGTTAATGTACCTAATGTTATCAACTTCAACCTTGCAAATCTCCTTATGCATATTTATCTAGGCAAAGTATTATGAATTAAATGTATTACTTCCAACATTTCAAAAAATATATATATTTAAAGATGACTCACTTAACAAATTGTATTGAATTAATACACAAAAACTAATTAAACTAATCACATCTCCTTATATGCGACATCAACAATACATGTAACCATACATGTGACATCATTTGATGTCTAAAGCACTTACAATGGCAGTGTAAGTGACAACAGTTATTGTTTAAGCTATTTAGAAAATAACATTTGGCTCTACAAACTTTGTTGGTAACAAAACTAATTGTCTTTCTCTTTTTTTGATAGTTTGACTCTGTCCTGCATCTGTTCTGAAACCCCTTATGTAGGAACATGCACCAAGAAGATGTACTCAGACATGTTTGTCTCCCCGGAATAAGAAAGGTGAGTGTTTCAGATTTAACCTGAATTCAGATCTAGAAGATGTTTTTGTAGGAGCGTTAATTCTATGATTACCTTCATTGTATCTGTCATTGTTGAGTTAAGAGAAATATTCACCTCCAACTCATGCAAAAGTGTAATCTTTGACTTCTAGCCTTGACCTCTCACCTTCACTCTCCTGTAGTTGAATTTGTATCTGTTAATTCCCACCTAAATGGATTTATCATTATCAGAAACTGCTGAAATGTGTCTTTGAATGCTGTCAGAGTCCTGGGCATTAATCAGAAAAGCCAAACATTGCTTGACTAAGCTTAACCGTTGAAAGCTTTCACTGCTTTGATAATATAGCCACCATTAATTCCCCTGCCACTGACAGGCAAGAATAGCGCAGCCAGCAAAATATATGGAGGGGAAGTGCTGAGCCATAACTTTTACATGGATAAAAAGAAGTATGACATTGTATTTAATTACTATCACACTTTGGGAAGATTTAAACACAGTTCTGCTCCCTGTCTACAGACAAAAATGGACCTGCGATTTGTCTTGTAGGGAGGACTGAGGTTTAACTCAAGTAAACAATATATTTCCTCAGCTACATTAAACTCCATTCAACCATTAATTCATTTCAGATCCATTTTGTTTTGTCTTCCATCCCAGGTTGGTGTCTTCTCCAGATACAGCACTTATGATCATTTCTCTTGGCTGGTGTCCAAAACCTTTTAACCCTGAATCCTGTGTTTCTTGTTTGATGAAAAACAGATTTGGGCACTGTCAAACCTCCAAAACCACTTATTTGTTTCTCTTCTTGAGTCATATTTCTACATTTTTCTTCTTTACTTCCCTCTTTTCCAACTGCTAACAATCATGTATCCAAGTCATAATGAGTGTCCTGATCTTTACGGTTTATTTATGTGTTCTTGGATTGTGTAGGGCTATGAGAACAGATGGTAATTAACATGCATGGCTTCCAATTCCCCTGAATCTGAAAGACCTTTATTCATTCCCCCTGCCAAACCTTGACACTACCATATTGCAGATATGACCTCCAGATAAATTCTATTTTCATACCTTTTTATTACATATTAAAGTCAACCTGCTGCTCTTTATGAGCAACCATCTATACACTCATGGGAATAAAACAATGCAAGATAAAAATGATAAGTGCATCAGCTTAATATATGAAGAAAAATCACATGCTACGCTTCACATCAGAAGTCCATATGTATTTACAAGACCCTATAAAACCCCCTCTGTGCGTTTGCTCCTCCACACCACTAGTGCAGTCATAAGCAGGGTGATCAGCACCGGCACGGCGATGAACGGGGCCAGGATGCTGGTGGGGGGGTCGTGGAGGAGCCGGCCTGTCAGAGCGCAGTCGTGGAAGTAGATCCGGTGAATCTGCATGAAGAAGCGGTCCACTATCTGATTGGGCCAGAAGCAATCCATCTTCAAGGCCACCTGGTAGGTGCAGTTGGTAGTTCCCTCGTAGATCCTGCAGAGGGCGACAACACATATATGATTTAATGAAACATTAAACTGCAACATCTCCGAGCCACATTTCATGATGATTTTAGAAATAAACCTGTAGAACTCTTCAGATTGTCTTTCAAACGTCCTGTCAGAGTGTAACCAAAGTCAGGACCCCAGTTGGTAGGAAAATAGGCAAAGGAGTGTATAGAATTACCAGTGGGCTCAACAAAGCTAAATATAACTGCTAGGTGGTCGCAGGCAGGGGAAATGGAGACGCATACCAGCAGAGTAGCACCCTCTGTCCAGCATTGCACCATTCCAACAGAGATTCACTGGGATGGTTCAACTGCGTGGGCCAAGTGGGGAAGTGGAAATAAAAGTCCACTCAACTTCATTGTCCTTAAAAGGCTTTTTCTATTGGAGGTGTGTATTATTAAATGTCTCATTTCCCCTTATTATTATTGATGTAACATGAGGTATTTTCTGTAGGGACACAACGCCGTATTTCCATGCCTGTGGGTCCCTAATTATTGGATTATAAATGCATTAGTGTGAGTTTATGTGATTATTAAAGGTATTACATCTAGATTTTGACCCAAATAAAAGAAGCAGGAGTGTCTTTCATTACAGTTTACATAAATAACATACTACAATTAACACAATTTGGAAGGTCTTTGGTGCAGGAGGCCTTTTTTTTACTTTATTGCAAGTACTGTATCTCTCTGGACAAAACAGTGCATGCTAAGTTCTATTTTGTTCTTATTTAAATTGTATTTGCTTTAAGAAAGTCTTAAAACAAACAAGTATTGGAGTGAAGCACATTCAGTATCTCCCCCCCCCCCCCATGGAGACTCACTTGTAAGTGTGTGCGTGTCAGAGAAAGGTCACTTGAGACTTAATAAAGAAAAACTGTGATCATCATGGATCACTTTAACAAAGCAAAGATAAAATAACCCCTGTCTTGGAGTTTTTCCTCCCCACAGGGATTGTTTATTTTCTCGTGGAGAAAGAAGAACATGATCAGCAAAACACGAGGAGTGTTCAGACTGAGAGAGAGGACATCTAGAGATGACTTCAGCTGAGACTCTGAGTGGGGTTTTCAGTTGAAATATAGTTGAAAATAAAACTGAAGATGGATCTCAGTCTGCCACTCTTCAAGCTTTGCAATAGTAGATAAAACGCCTAGCTGATCCATGCCTCCACCAACCAGTCAAATTGCAGTTTACACACATTTCTGTCCAAAATGTCATCATTACCCTTCACTTAATAATTAACAAAGAATGTAATGGCTTAAAATAAACACATTTAGCTAACAGATGCTGACACAAGACGTTTAATTGACAAAGGATGCATTTCGTTGCTTGTGAATTCAGCTTTTCATTTGACTTTTATTTTCTCAAAATTGGGCTTTTGTGTGTTGCTAATTTATTTTCTTTATTTATCCGTCGCACAGGCAGCTCTCCAAAGGACCTCGATGATGGCGTCAAACAGTGCTGCGAGGAGGCGCCGTTGCGAACTCTCTAGGTGCCTGTAGGAGTCTGTTATGATGAGTTACAACTGCACACACGCGCACGCACACACACGCACACGCACGCACGCGCACACACACACACACACACACACACACACACACACACACACACACACACACACACACACACACACACACACACACACACACACACACACACACACACACACACACACACACACACACACACACACACACACACACACACACACACACACACACACACACACACACACATAGAGCACTATAGAGAGAGGACAGCGAGCCAGGAGGGAAATCACAGTTATGACAGTGGCTTCTCCTGTGGGCCTCGAAGCTCCTTTCACCCTCCTGTCTGACTCACCCTCTGACTGTCAGTGTTTGGAAAGGGACACACAGACAATATCAAGTGCGACAGATACAGTAAAAGGCTCTGTTGTGATTGGTCAACCGCTCCGAGATGTCCCTCCCCTTACCCTACAACGTATGATGTGTTGGAATGATCTGGCATGTACTTTCCTTGTTTACTAAGACACCTTATGTATAGTTTTTGGTATTCAATGTTGCTCTTATTAAAAGAAGAGTTGTTTTTCTAACAAAAGCACCCTCGAGGAAAAGAGGCTTTTCCACCAAATATGACTTGATCCTCTTGCCATCATTTAATTCTGTGGAGCAAGCATATCTGACTAAACTGTTTCCTTTCCTTGCCAACTCTTTTTGTACTTAGGTGAACTCACTCCATGGTGTCCTTCCAGCTGCACCACAGCCCTCGGTCCAGCCCCGCCATGTCCAGTTGGAACTTAGTTAGGCAGAAATCGTTGATCGTCATCTCGTAATAACCTGTGTGGCAGCCGGACACTGATGGCAGGACGTGAGCTAAAGCACAAAAGAGGAGGAGAGACAAAAAACAAAATAAATGCATTAATAAATGAGACAATAAGAAGGAATTTGGGTTGGACTAAGAGATCAATTTAATCAGCTAATGATAATTTGTTTGTGCAACAAGGTGGTGTCCTGGCAATGGCTATTGGACAATCGTTTCCCTAGGCAGCTACTTTCACTACGAAAGATTTTAATTTGGAGGCACAGTCCCAGTCCAATTTGTTTATTTCAGAGATTTGTGTAAACTGGAGGCAGGCTGCTGCTGTCCCGCAGGACTCAAGGCTGAATGTACCAACACTGAGCAGTGCAGTCGGAGAGGGAACTTAAGCTGGCGGAAAGAGACCCGTGTGGAACGAACAGGTTGTTGTCACGATGGGGAAACATGGTGGATCTCAGTCTGTGGCGGCCTGATAAGGACCGACTGTGTGCCCATTATGTTTGCTCTGTCTCAGCTGGCTCTGGGGGCTCTGAAACACTCAAAGGGAGCTTGAATGTATTGACACGGGGATTTTGAAAGAGATGCTACTGAAAGAAAATTGTGAAAATGGTCGGGATGCTAGTGCTCTGCACATTTTCACAGGAACAGAGGCTAAAACAGAACATATAAATGCAAAATTGAGCGTCTTTTAAGTCTCTTTTGCACAAGCAATCCCTTAAATGTGCAGAAACAAATCCTGCATGATGTTATGGGTGAACGGGAGAAAGGATCCACCTAATTTCCCAGACTTAGTAACATTTCAGGTGATAAAAAGCGGTACTAATGTTAGCACGTAGCATGGTTTGTTTTTATATTCAAGGTGCCAAATGCTTATTAATTACATGTTGAACAGTGAGTATACATTACAAGACACTTGGCACTAGACCAAGAAAGCTCTTCGCATTTTCCAGAAACAAATAAGGGAAGTCCTCCACCTTGTCATCTTCTTATTTGGATGTTAATGGTTTTAAGCATCCATAAAGTGTTGTGTGTGAATTTTATCCTAGTAATGTGTGAGAGGCTTTAGTCATGCCTGTCTGTTTGTCGGCTATTGCTCATGAAAAAAATCTGACAATCAAGCATTCAAAGATGCCTCCTCACTTGGCTCCTGCATTCATATTCCATTTCCCTGAAAAATCAAGACCAATCGATGCTGATGCTGCTAACTGGAGGATTGCACTCTATTGACTCACTGCCTACGGGTTTGTCCATATTTTAGGTGAAGGAAGCACCCGTCATTGCAGCAGGATTCATGAATTTCTGCCCGCCATTCTACGACTCAATATTTATGGATTTTTTCAAAATGATGATGAAATGATCCATCCAGCTCAGATGTCACTCGTGTTTGGCCAGCTGCTGCTCAGTGTGAGGAGAGAAACTACTACAGCACTCATTAGACACATTAGCAGGAGTTATACTGGATTTGTAGCCATTCAAATAATTTCTTCTGATGAATGGATTAGTGAATAAGCCTATAGCATAGGCCCATGGGCCAATAGTGTAAGGGGCTCCCCTGGCCCCCTTAACCAATGCAATGGCACCCAAAATGACAAATACCAACAAAGAAGAGACTCAAAATGAGCTCTAAGGAACATAAGAACGACTACAAAGAGACACGGAACAACAATACAAAGAAGCTAAAAAACTATATATATATAGATAGATACTTTATTTATCCCAAGTTGGGGAAAAAATGTGTCACAGCAGCAATTTGACAGTCAATATACAACAATTCCAAATGTCTTAAAAATGTAATATATATATAAGATAAACATTAAATACTGAACACTATAAAATGTACAGAATAAATTAAAATACTCTCTAGACAAATCAACTGAACATATAAACATAGTGTACAATATACATCAAAAGTAATGTAAGTGGTCTGCAGTATGTACAATATATGCAAATATGTGTAGTAATATATGTAGTGGGTAATGCTCTCAAAAAAAGTGCAGTGCTCTTGAATGCACCTCTACTCCCCCCAACCACACCACTCATTAGGGTGCTAATAAAAGCCACCTGTAGGCCTACCTGCTGTGGTGAGAAGGGCATCAACATTTAAATGAACTGTTGGTATGCTGCATGGTGAGCATGGTGAGCACCTTCTTTACCTACTGTACGTTTTACCCTTTTTGTAGGTTCGCCTGCTGCTGTTTTTTGCACTTAATTGTATTGCTTGGAGTAATTGTGGTTAGCTTTTAGCTTTAGCTTTGCTGTTTTGGTTAGCTTTAGCTTTAGCAGTTTTGTTTAGCTTTAGCTTTGCTGTTTTGGTTAGCTTTTAGCTTTTGCTTTGCCGTTTTGCCCGTTTTGATAATTTAAGCCACCTGGATCTTTGTGTAACTTTTTCCAGTCATCGGGGATCGGGCTGGTCACCTTCACCTTTGCTGTATGAGTGTTTTTCTGCAACTGCACCTGGTGAGTATATGCAGGGCTGGGAGGGTTACTTTAAAAATGCAATCACTTACAATAACTAGTTACTAGTTACATGCCAAAAAACGTAACCTAATCCTTATATCAAAATATAAAAGTAATGAAACCTGATTACATTCCATTTTGGATTGCCTCTAACAAATGCAATGCAAATAAAAACAAGAGAAAATAAATAACTATCAGCTGAACCTTTCTTGTTTGATAACCAACAATGCTGTTCCTGAGTGTCATCTTTTTGATTGATTTAATAAAAATGAGTTTATTTTGTACAGCGTCTCTTTCCCTATCTGGAACCTGTGTGTCTTGCTGACTTCTGAAATTAAATAAAGATGTGTCATTAGTTTGTGGGCCTTCTGCATGTACAGTATGTGGCCCATTGTCTCATAATGCCACACAAACCAAATCATGCCATTGTCCAGAAGTATGTTTTATTAGTCTGTGTAATAAAGTGCAATTCAGAGGTACTTATGTAAAGACTGCAATTTAATGTTGGTCTTCCTTTCAACTGTATACTTCCCAGCTAACTTCCTTTCCTCATCACTGATTGGCTCTTGTTTCCACCCTAATTAACCAGATTAAGTTCACCTGATCACTCCCGATTTAAAGTCCGCACTCCATGGCTGCAGTTCTGGTAAATTCTGACTCAGTTTAGTGTATATCCTGTACCCTTGTTAAATTAAGTGACAGTGTTATGTATCCTTGTTACTTTAAAATACACCTGAAACTAATTTCACATATTTAAGTTCTAATCTTGTATTTGGAGAAAATAAACCTTTGCTATACCGGTGTGACAGTTGAAGGGATAACTATTTTCCACTAGTGTGTTGCTGCAGTATTTTGGCATTTTTTACAGTGTGCTATTGCTTTAAGTTAACAAATTGAATAGCCTACTTGATGCACCTCTGACCTGACCTCAGACATAACATTATTTATTTATTTGGATCCCCATTAGCTTACACAAAGTATAGTTTTCCTGAGGTCCTTGCAAACAATGACTATCATTTTTATCTTATTTTATAGCAATGAAATATATATATATATATATATATATATATATATAATTACAGAAATGATTACAGATAATAAAGTAATTACATATACAAAATTAAATACATTATGATTATATATCTTTTAATACCAGAAAAACAAATCTTTAGCGAATCCTCATCATACTAATAATTGGTGAGGTGTGCACTGTGGCAACACCAGATGACCAGGTGAAGATTAATGATATGAATAAATGAAGAAGCTTTCCTGTGTGAGTACACACCCCAAGAACCAAAAAGTATTTCCCCGTGGGAATCAGATCAAACAAGTTACATTTTAGTCTCTTAAAAGTATGTATCAATCCTGATTAATCCCAGAAACGCTCACCTGCCAGCAGCAACACAAGCCCTGCTTTCAGCAGCGACGCGCTCTCCAGAGCCATGGCCAACCCAACGCGTTTTACGCACACTGCTCACTCCCTGGAGGTCAACTGCACATATTCTTCCACCAGTTTTGAGCCGAAAGCCACTGATTCGGGAATAACACAACAAAGTTACAGATAAATGATCCGCAGCCCCTGGTGCGCGGTCAACAAGACGGCACCAACTGTGCGTAAAAGCCCCTTGACCTTCCCCAGTGGCAGCCCGCTTCCCTCACCGCAGTCCTAATCATAGCAGCCCGGCATGACATCTGATCCTTCTGTCCTGTTGAGTGGAGCTGCTCACAGGGGACAAAACAAAGTCACACTAAAACCAGTGCCATCTTTACATTTTAAATATACCCCTGATGTATGTGCTGTTATGCAAATATCAAAGCATGTGGGATGAAAAAGTCACATGAAATTAGGTTAAAGTTGTTTAAGACCCCATAAAGTCACACCACGTGTTACATATGGAATAAAAAAAAAAACAATCTTAACGTTTTTAAAAGACACTAAGATAAGTAGTAGACGTTTACATAAGTAAAAGCAGTTATTACTGAAGTGGAAAAAATAAAAATAATTAATTCAAGAGTCAAGTTTTAGCACTCATAAGATTTTGCATCATATTTTAAGTAATTCTAGTGTTGTACTCATGTTGACCACGAGAGGGCGCCATTTACCAATGTTTTCAATGGATTTTGCATTTTGTATATCAGTCTGAACCTGCAAAGCATCTAGTAACTGCAGTTATTACATAAAAGCAGTAGGGTAAAAAGTAAAATATTTGCTTTTATAAGGTACTTGAGTAGAAGCATAACGTGGACTGAAATGGAAATACACATCTCTTTGTATTGTAATTAAGTACAGCATTTTTGTAAATATACTTAGTTGCATTCCACCTGGATGAGATGGGAATTATATTATATTAAGTATTTTAAAATCTGCCTCAAAAGCAGGGACAATGTACATAAACTCCATGTATTATACAGAATAGCCTTTTAAATACACAATTATCACAATGATCAGCCTAATATTTTTGCTATTGTCTCTAAATTACACTATTACACCCCTGCTGGGAGACAGTCATTAGACTCATTATCCACTTTTAATTAAATGCAGTAAAGTGTTCCCTCTTACTTTTTTTTAAATATGTAATGGATTACTGTGTAGGAATTCACCATTATCCTGCAGCCCTGCTCACACAGGGTCCCATTACTGCGCACAAAGACACAATTCCCATTTCCATGTCACTCGTATATCAGTGTGGATCTCACGCGGCACAGTAATGTCCCTAATTGAATGTTTTATCTGCTGAGTTTTGTACAGGAACAGAGCGACGGGCATTAGTATTCTCTAGGTGGCTCGGCGCTGTGCTGCCACCCAGTGTGTGTGTCAGTGTGTGAGTCTAATCCCATAGCTCAAATAAATACTTCCATGTGCCTCACACTGCAGACGCTTCATCTATTATGGGTGTGTATTTCTTTATTTGGGGCGTCACAAACCCAAAAGGAAATTGATATAAAAGACAAGACTGTCTATGTAATAGTGTTTCATATTTATTCTTTCTATATAATACTGTTTGTATTTCTCCCAGCTCTTTGGTGTTTTCAATATTTATACTTCTGTTCGTAGTGTTTATACCCATGAATACTGGTTTGCTTTTTCATATCTGTCAGTTATCTTACACTACACTGCCATTTACTACGTCCCTTGCACTTTTGGTTAGATACTAACTACATTTTTTTGTCCTAGGACTAATACATGTGCAAAGATGATATTGAATCTGATATAAATCTGATCTGGTAATTTTCTGTTGACACATTTCTGGTTTAAATGTTTGCAGAAGGCAATCATCTCCATGCTGATGATACAAATGCATATCACAGGAGTCTTTTCTCCAAAGATGATTTTGCTTCGTGCCTATGGTTCAGCTTTCTTTTTGACCAACAATCAATAAAGAGCTGTACTCAAACTCATCATATAAGGTTGACATATTTTATCGACGTACTAAGTCTGATTGTGGAGGAGATCAAGTGGCATTTTGGTTTATTTTCCATGTTTTGAGCAGAATATTTGTGAAAAGTACAAGCCCATAAAGTGCTATGTCCAGAAACAAAGGCCTAATATCGAGCAATTCTCCATAGATTGTGCTAGATGGCAGCAGAGGACACTGAATGAAGCCTCTGTGTGGCACTGTGGGGATTTATGATGGATCATTTCCATCCTTGCTGCCTAAACTGTGGAGTAATCTGGTAATAGAGCCCGTTTACGCCTGAGTTCTCCCTTTACATGGATCACAAATCAATATCTATTGGTCCTCGCTGATTTCCCTAGCAGTTTTCATACTTTCACACGAGCCCACTGGGGACACTGGATTGTGAAATGAGCGTCCCTGAACATGGTATACTGCCTGTTCTCTGCAGCATCAAACTTTATAGTCTGAGCCTTTCAGTGTGGTGGAAGCTTGAACTTCCTGTAAGCTTACATTCAATATCCCAACACAAGTGAAGCAAAAGTAGTTGTAAATAGAAATCACTCTCTATTCTTTCTACATAATGAACTAATGGTCCTGTCATGGCAGGAAACAGGCTATAAAGCAATTATTTTAATAGGTATTTAAATAATGATCATTATATGGTAATAAAAAGTCAATTTCTGCCTTTTTTCCAGCATCAGAGGAGACCACCCCGGGGGAAAACCAAAAAAAGAACCTGCTCCTGACAGGTGTATTGACAGCAGTGATGGAGCCAAATAGCCAATCAGGAGAGGTGATAAGTGAGGTAGGCGTATTTCCAAAAAAGAAGAGACAAAACGCTTCTAATCTTTTAGATAGCTGCTTTAATTGGCTGAAGGAGGTGTCGATCTCAGCAAGGAGGCGTGTTTAGATCCCCCCCCCCACATCCCAGCACACACTCCACCCCCCCCCCCAGCCACCGGCGCTATGGCAGCGTGAGGAGTAAATGGCTCAGAGTATCCGCGGTGGAAAGCGACCTAAACACTGGACAGGGAACTGATAAACAAACAACAACAAATAACGCGGTGCGTAAAAGCTCTCCACGGCGCTGCTTCTGGGTGGAAACTGTGCCAACAGCAGAGAAGACTGACGTGATTTTTTTTTCTTCCATTTCTCTCAGTGTGAGCAAACAAACGAGGATATCTTAATTGGACATGTGAGTTACGGGAGTTAACAAGACAAGCAGCCCCCTTTTCGAAGATGAAGTTCCCCGCTTGTGTCCTCGTCACTTTGCTGGTGATCGGAGCCGGTGCAGCACAGTCAGGTGAGTGCTCGGATGCGCGTCTCTGCACATGGGTCGCCCAGGGAGGTCAGATCCCCCTAAAAAAAAAATGTATTTCCTGACATACACCTGCGCACTTTGGCTTGATATGGTGGCGGAATCACAGTTTGGTGAATGACAACGAGCGGTTGTGACACCTCTGTTATTGCGAGCTTTGCATCACTGTCACAAACTTACACAACTTCATATCCAACAACGCTCATGCTGCTTTTGAGTCCGCGCACTGAGACTCTCACCTGCAGTAAACTGACATTCAGCAGCCTGTGGAAGCGTGCCAAGCTCTGCGTAAAAAATTCTCCAAACTCCCCTCCTTTTATCACCTTTTACGAGTTTATCTGATAAAAAAAAAAAAAGAGTCATTCTAAGCAGAGATTGTGGTGCTTTGAATGGATACATATTGTTGTTTGGGATAAACTGATGTTTATGAATGAATGCGCCATCGTTTTAATCTAATTCCCATAAGCGGACATTGATGCACCGCGGCTATTTGCGCTGATTTATATGAATTGAGCTCGTGGTAGCCCTTTTATTCATGCCTGTCTTTGAATAATTTAGATGTAGCAGATACACTGAGGGCTATAGTGGGAAAACATCTCACTTTCATCATAAGGACCCCCGTGGTGTCAGTCCCCGGACCAATATCACTTTAATGATCCTGCAATATTCCCATAATGCATCCATGGCATGCTATAGTCAATTCATAGTGAGGTTAATGATATCTGTGTATGGTTGTAATCCCTTTGGCACCCCTGTGGGATATTTGCTGTGAGCTTTCTGCAGTTACATTGGCTGTGTGCAACACTATTTATCCGAGCAAATAATGAAACTTTTTTTCCAGCATCAATAAGGGTTTTAACGTGCTCCAGTATTCTGTTTGAATTTGAGTCCCGTGGAATAATGTCAGACTGAGTTAAATCTGGTGTTTCATGTTTTTTGGGCAAGAATCTGCTTTTTAAACTGATGAAATCAAGTTTTGGCTAGGGGGAAAAACACTCCAGGCAAACAGGAAGTGGAAACATAGGAGTGTTTTTATGTTTGGAGGGTGAATTTGGCTTTACTCCAACCTCTCAAATGGGATGCTTTTCTTCCCCGCCTCCAAGGACAGGTCGAGTTTTGGCTTGTGGTTCTCAACAATGTGTGTGTGTGTGTGTGTGTGTGTGTGTGTGTGTGTGTGTGTGTGTGTGTGTGTGTGTGTGTGTGTGTGTGTGTGTGGTGTGTGTGTGTGTGTGTGTGTGTGTGTGTGTGTGTGTGTGTGTGTGTGTGTGTGTGTGTGTGTGTGTGGTGTGTGTGATGTGTGTGTGTGGTGTGTGCTGTGTGTGTGTGTGTGCTTGTGGTGTGTGTGTGGGTGTGGTGCTGTGTGTGTGTGTGTGTGTGTGTGTGTGTGGTGTGTGTGTGTGTGTGGGTGTGTGTGTGTGTGTGTGTGTGGTTGTGTGTGTGTTGTGTGTGTGTGGGTGTGTGTGTGTGTGTCGTGTGTGTTTGGTGTGTGTGTGTGTGTGTGTGTGTGTGTGTGTGTGTGTGTGTTGGTGTGTGTGTGGTGTGTGTGTGTGTGTGTGTGTTGTGTGTGTGTGTGATGGTGTGTGTGTGTGGTGTGTGTGTGTGGCCTATTATAAACAGCAGTGGATGGATGGGTGTCAGGCAAGGGAAAGAGAGTGCCACCCTTTGCTGGTTTATTTATTCACTACGCATACACTCCCATCCGAGATATTTGTGATGCAAATTCAGCCTCGAGAATCTCAGCTATGCCTCTTGGGAAGTTCTGTGTGTGTGTTTACTGAGCTGATATGTGTGTGCTATCTGTCCACTCTTTCACTTAATCTCCCGCTCCTTATTGTGGCTTTAAAAATGCATCCCCGGCACCATGCATCAAGTCATATCAGGTTGTAGTAAGTCAAGGCTGGAGATGTTCACTTCAGCGGTGTTTAACATGGTGATTGAATCTGTCTGCTGCGAGACAAATGTCTGCAGCATTCCTGCCAGTCAGCTGGTCTGTGGAGCAGTAGAACTGTGCGTGTGTGTGTTTGCATGATGTACAGTGTGCGCCAAACATGGAGGTGTTCACACCACAAGGAACTTGATTGATGTCTTGTCTGTTGGCAGTGTGAGAGAATGGCCTTCTGTAAACTCACGGTTCACTTTTTGTCACAAGTATGCCTCAATTCTTGAATGAGAATGATTAATTTTTTTCAAAGCAATTTGTTCAAGCCTCGGAACAATTAGTTTGTTGTTCACAACAGATTTGATTCTCATTTATTCAAGCAAGCGTCTCCGCATGTGTGTGCATACTGTAAGAGTAATTGTCTACGGTTTGCACAAACAACTCACACAAACAACTTCTGAAACGTCTTGCAACGCTTGAGCAATCGCATGCAAAATCTGTCAGAGATACATCTATATTCCATACATTTCTATGACATGGAATATTTCTTGTTTTATTTTTGTTGACTATTTGCATAGACGTCATTTTGTGGCACATTTTCGATTCAATACACAAGACTTTACTGAAAAAAATCAAAGGTGAATGATGTCAACAGTGCCATTCTTCTAGTGACCTTTGACCTAGTGTTGAAAAGGGAATCTAAACAGCTCAGACTTAAACTCAATAGCATTTAGTGTTATATGGATTTATGAAACATTTCCAGAGTTAATGGCTATGATGAAAATCTTGTTCGTTTTGATGGACAATTTACTGACACAATAAGCAAGGATGTCCCATGAAAGAGTTGTAACAAAAGCCAATTGAGAAAAGCTTGAAATTTAAACATAAATGGAACTGATCCAGAGTTCAGGATTGACCTAGTGATGCGTTCAAGGGGTTCAATAAGAGTTACTCCAGAATGCTGATCAACTTTCTTCTCAATTTTGAGCTAGCTGTGCAAGTTTTGTTCATTAAAATCTCGTAAAAAATCTTATCAATGAAGCCAAATGATCCAGATTGCCATGACTTATTTGTTGTAATGACTTCTGCAGGACAGTGGATATAGGGTTGCAACTAACTTCTTCTCATCCAAATATTGTGAGTAAATGGTTAACATGCTTGACAACCAAAGGGAGAATGGGTCCAGTGAATGTTTGGCATTTATACTTGAGCAAAATATCACTCAGTTATCAAAATATGTTACTATTTAATATCTGATAATGGACAAATTGAGCAATAAGCTAATATTTGAAGCTGTATTGGTTACTACCTCCCAAAATGTGGGTTATCTATTGGCTGCAAATGGCAGTTTTCAAAGTGAACATTCCTCTTAGTCTTAAAATCTCCAATTCTAGGCTGTGAGATTCTTCTGAAACATTTTCTGTCAAATTACTGTTACCTTACTGTAACAGTAATTTGACAGAAAATGTCAAAAAATTGGGAGGTCAAGCATACACTTTCTAGTCATTTCCCCTTCTTTGTGGTAGTGAAGGACTTTGGCCATTTTTGATTAAATTCCATATTTTCTTTGTGCAGCGTTCAGTTGTTTGGGAGTCAGCTGATATTGCTCTTTAGGGTCAAGGTGTGGAAGAACTCTGCAAAATGCCACGTCTAAACGGATTTATTTGCACAGCTTGATACGGAGATTCTTTAAATTGAGCGGGTTCATGGTCTGTATTTCCAAAATACCTTTTTTAAAGAAGCTACCAGCTGTTTTTTACATCCTTTATCAAGCTGTCTTCTTCCCCAAACAAATGGCTGAAACATTTTAATCGCCCTGGCTCTTGAGTGTGTGTGACAAATGCTGCATTCACACGTGTGCCGTGTGTGTGTTTGGGTGACATTTAAAGACGTGCTCTTCTGTGAAATGGCCGGGAGGAGAAATGAGGGAAGGGGGGGAATCTCGTGGAAGGGATCCCGCTGAATGCCAGTATCAAATTACCTGGCGTTCGTCAGCTGGCACGATGAGCTGGCCGAGGCTTTGTAGAAGACTGGGAGGAAATGAGAATTTATTACAAGCTAATTAAGCTTTTTTTTGATAGCATCAGTCTAGACCACGGGGCCTTTATTTGACAGCATGAGAGATGAGGGAGGTGAAGGAATTCAATCTTGCTGTAAATTAGTCAACAGTGCTATCATAACTCGATATCTGCCAGGCTTAACCCGTGCCAAGCTTTCGCTGTTAGTCAAACGACGAGCTGAGATATGGATGCTTTGGTGTCTTCCATGAAACAGGGGGAATAGAACAGGCCGTTTGCACCAAGGTGTGCTTATGTTAGGGAAGCCTTTTGTGTTGGGGGGGGTGATGGAACGTTCTCCCAAAGCCTGAGACAGCAACTTCTCGTGGTACTGAATCAGCGTTCCGATTATTATCAGCCCAACAAAGATGACGCTGTTCCCTCGCGGATGAAAAAGTCGTTCTCTTCCCAGGCATTCCGAAGCGTGTTTGCTGACATTTTGTTTCCCCCGCCGGCTGCACAGAGGGGCTTCTGTTCCTCCAGTTTGCGAACCACCCAAATATTGACATGCGGCATCACAACTGCACAGCATGGGAAGGAAAACATCCAAGGCGCGGGTGCAAAATAGGCGGCTTTATTGGCCTCTGTAATCATCCCTTCGAAGTCTGTCTCTGTGTGTTTGGCAGGAAGGACTCTTTGAACCGCCCGTGCCTTTGCTGCCTAATGATGAGCAGGCTTGGCTCTGGTTGCGTTCAGGCGTCCGGTGCCAACTCCTGGTGAGAGTTAGATTGGCTAGTCGGTCGCTGGAAGCCTGGCACGGATGCCCCCTTTTCAGGAGGTCCCACTCCCACGCAGAAAACTCGACCGCGCGCAGGGGTGTACTGTAACCACCAAATCGACATGCTCCAAGTCTTTATTTCTTTCACACACTGGTGCAAGTTCAGGGTTGAAAAGCAGCGGAAGCTTTCAAGTGTGAGGCAGCTTCCTTATTGTTTGCTTTTAGTGGTTTCTCACACACAAAGGACAGGAAAGACAGAGGATTTCTTTCTCCTTCCTCCCTCTTCTGTTTCTTCTAGACCACTGGAGGGTTTGTTCGGCCCGCCACTTGTAATTCCACTCAGAGACAAATGCCTCCATCCTGCGTCTGAGGGGGCTTCCTACACACACACACACACACACACACACACACACACACACACACACACACACACAGACACACACACACACACACACACACACACATAGATCTTGCCGGTCAGCTCACACCACTTCAGAGTTTCTCTTCTTTTGTTTGACTTCTATTTCATTGCGGCCCTTATCACACATTCATCAAATCTTTGTCCTTATTCCAGACCTTCTCCCTCGGGTTCTCCACCATTAACATCTCCATCATGTTTCCCCCCCCCCGTCTTTTACCACTTTTTTATTTCCTCCTTCTCTTTCCCTCACACACACTTCCCCCTCTGTCTTTCATTAGCCGTGTGTGCGCGGCTGTCACTGAGCACACAGGGAGAATGGAAAACAGCTCATTTTTCCCCCTTTAATTACGACACCCAATTTGTTTCATGGACAGAATGCTCTCTTCAGCTCCTTCAGACAGCAAACCAACTGTCATCTACATGCAGACTCATATGTACATGTTTCCATGTGTGTATTAAGCTTTAAACTCTTTGGAAGGAGGGTTAGGTGCTCAGGTTGTTTCAAGACTCTGGTTGGATTTTGTATGTTAGAGTAAGGGTTAAATTAGATATATCTATATGGTCAACTTAAAGACATGTATCAGTAATCATTTGATTGACTCATATCAACAACACATTTGAATTTGTTGCACATCTGATGCAAAAATACTTATTTACTTTTAATTCAATTACAAGATCTGGCAGTTTCAAGAGCTGCACCTAAAATATAACTATAGTAAACTTAGTAAAAGGAATTCGCTATAAGACGCTAAAACTCTCCATTATTTTGATTATGTAAATGAAACAGATTCTTTATCAATTCCAGATAATTTTTTGGTGTTAAAGGAGAACATACAGTTTTGTTAGCATTAGCTTACATCAGTCTAGCATTAGCTTACATCAGTCTAACTGTCTAACTGTTTCTTACTCCTGATTTCTAGATCTTACGTTATTTCAATAAAAAGTATTGTACTTTCTGGTGTCATACTTGACAACGTACTAGGTTGAATGTATGCAGTACTTGCACAAAGAGTATCAAAAACAGGACATTTCCACACTTACAGTAAGGGGCATGCTAGTAGCGATAGTATTTCTCGCCTTGGATAGAAAGGACATTTTGTCATACAACTTGCACCGTTGAAATCTACTCTTGTGACATGTAGCCGTGCTTTGGTGCCTTTTCTTTCACCTGTCACGTGAAACACGATACAGAATACATGTTCCCGTTTTGCGAATGCGGTTGGTTTGACAGAATTGATATGCATGTTCCAAGGAATGGAATCCGACACATAGCTCTCCATGTGATGTTGGACCGTCATTCTTTCTGTGGAGTTCTTGCATTGCACGTAGTTATTTGATCCATTTTTAATAAGGGCTATGGTTTTGAGTCCAGCCTTGATCTGCCTTGTAAGACACAACTGCATGTGTGCGTTTATCCATTTGTGTATCTGTTCTCGTGTACACAAGGCTTTGAATTCACATTTGCAGCGCTGTGCTCGGGCACCAGGCCAACACAGGAAGTGGGACAGTGTTCAGCTTCCTTTGATTGGCAGCACTTCCTTGGCGAAGCAGGATCAAGTGCCATCGACTCCCGTCTTGCACAACCCTTTTTCTTTTTGAGTTCCTTTGCCTTCTTTCACTTGCTTCCCTTTGCTTTCTGCTCTGGCTCTCAGCGCAGCACAATGGAGGGAATTAGAATAACAATAGCATTTTTTTATTCCCCTTCTGTAACCTTGACAAAGTCTTAATGAAAGGAGAAATGATCACTGGTCTGTAATCCCTCATCTGTGCGCGTTTTGATCCTGCAAATCACCCCCCGACCTGTAGACACACCTTTTATACAGACACACACACATACCATCTTCTCGTTTTTGCACTTTACCGTAGTAAAAAAAGCTATTTTGGATCTTTGCTCATTAGTTTTCCCGTGTGTGTGCCAATGTGTGTGTTTGTGTGTGCAGTCAAGCCCGCCTGGTGTATTGTGTGTCAGCTAATCCCTGTTAAGATATTCACGGCAGCTAATCTGTTTAATTACACTACAAATTAAGGATATTTACTGTTCCAAGACTTTTATGCGACACCCGCCTTAATCAGGGCCTTAATCTGTCTGGCACTGTGCGAGTGTGTGTTTCTCCCTGTGTGTGTGATTGATACTCTGTATGCTTAGGCATGTGCGCCTTATGTGTATATCAGGCTATTTCTGTCTGTATTTCTTTGCTTTAATTCTCTTTTAAATATTTGCCCACAATAAGAAAAAAAAGGACATAATTGTGCTTTTTCAGTGAGACGTTGCTACAGTATTTAAAGGAGGCAAACCCAGAGCATCACTCTGCCCGACTCAGACTCATGTTCGACTAATTCTACAAGATTAAAGCTGTGTTCTCTGTCGAGGCCAAAATAATGAGAGCAGACTACAGCCAAGTGTGAAAGTTAAACATACAGTACAGCATGTATGTGGATCTAAATTAAATGCCTAACCTTGTAGAAGGAATCTTACAACCAACAAAATAATCCTTAATGTTATAATTTGTTCACAGTGGAACATCTATGTATAATGCTTGTCTGTGTAGCAGTATTTTTCCTGCTGAATAATGTTAAAGGATGACATGTGATAATTGATAGTGCAAATGTGCAGTTCCACAGAGTCTAAAGGGCTCTTCAGACGCATACTTTTGGTGGATTTGGAGCAAGTTTTCTGTCTCTTATACTGTTTTACAACCAAATGATATTTAACTTCTGTCACCAGTGCATTTATTTTTGTTAAATTCACATTTACGGAGTGTTTTAACTGTCCCTAATATGCTTTTTGGGAGTTTTCCCACAGGCTAAACATGTCACAGTATGGATCCACTCATAGACTATATGGATCCACTTCAGTCTCTTAATTTTGTTCAGTACATCCTAGAGTTTCACCCGTGTTTGTTCTGGCCCAGGATTTAAAATGCAAATGCAATCCCTTCCATCTTTCTTTGTTTCTTTTTGGCAAAACGTAAACAGAATAAGTACGATTTAGAATTAGTAAGAATGAGTTCTTACTAATTCAATGTTTTTGTTAGGGTTGTCTTTCGCCCTGTCTGTTTTTACATACCTACGTCCCATTCTCGTGTACGCCATATAATAGCCTTAAGGGAATTTCTCCAAATTTGCCACAAACGTCCACTTACAGGTGAACTGATTAGCAGTCAGTGGTAAAAGGTCACTTGACTTTTGACTTTATGTCCGTCCAATTACTATGAGCATCATACCTTGGGGCAAACAGAGCCTTAGAAGACAAGTTCTGGGGCGCTAATTCCAGTGATATGTTTGCATATACAGTACTTGCACATCCATGTATACTGTATGAGTGTGTGTGTCCAGATGGGGCACGTTGTCCTTTTTAAACGGCCCCTCCTGCGACGGTGACCTGTAATAAATGAGTGGGCGCGAGAAAGTGGCAGCCGTGACAGCTGACTGGGGAGGGAGGGAATAGCGCGATAGAGGGGGGGAGGTAAAGGTGGAGGTGTGTGTATGAGTCGAGGAGAGTGTGTGAGACAAAGTAGAGGTAAAAGAGATGGAAAGTCTCTAAGGGGAGATAAGGAGGGAGCATGAGAGGATGAGGGGAAGACAATGGGAATGGAGAGAAGGGCGATAGTGAGGGATTGTGGGTCAAACAATACCCGACCAAAGGTGGAGACACTTCCCTTTCTCCACTTGTTCTCTTTATCCTAATTACCCCCCTTTTTTCTCCTGAACTCACCTTGCAGCCCTGCAGAAATATGGCCGCTCCTTCTGCGGGTTTTAAAGGTACATAAAACTCGGGAAGGAGGAAAAAACCTTGGCAAGGCTTTGCAATAATTGTGTGCGAGTGTGAAGGTGAGTCACCTTCAGCGCCAAGAAAGATGAGAGAGCGCTGCAACGAGTGCACTTATAAGGAATCTGTTTGTGCATTTCTATGGGTTTCTGAGCCGGTTCATTAATTTGTCTGCAGCTGAGAGGCAAGAACACACACTCTGGGGGCTCACACACACCTCAGTGTTCCCCCTGCGTCGTACCTTTTACCGGTTGCTCGCCGGCAAAATGGCTTTTGGCAAGGTGAGAGCGGGCTGATGGCGGGTCATTTGCAAGATGGGAGACAGTGTGACAGAGATGGAGAGAGAAAGCAAGAGAGGTGGTCTAATTTCAGAGATGTGTGTGTGTGTCCAGCAGAGGTTAAGGTGGAGTGAGGGAGACAGTGTGTTGTCTCGGAGGAGCACAGCTATCACGCCGCTGAACGCTCCAATTAATCAGCCTGGGCCACACTGTGTGTGTGTGTGTGTGTGTGTGTGTGTGTGTGTGTGTGTGTGTGTGTGTGTGTGTGTGTGTGTGTGTGTGTGTGTGTGTGTGTGTGTGTGTGTGTGTGTGTGTGTGTGTGTGTGTGTGTGTGTGTGTGTGTGTGTGTGTGTGTGTGTGTGTGTGTGTGTGTGTGTGTGTGTGTGTGTGTGTGTGTGTGTGTGTGTGTGTGTGTGTGTGTGTGTGTGTGTGTGTGTGTGTGTGTGGTGTGTGTGTGTGTGTGTGTGTGTGTGTGTGTGTGTGTGTGTGTGTGTGTGTGTGTGTGTGTGTGTGTGTGTGTGTGTGTGTGTGTGTGTGTGTGTGTGTGTGTGTGTGTGTGTGTGTGTGTGTGTCACAGCCTTGTTTTGTGTTGTCTCCATGGATAATGCTAATAGGGCAACCTGAAGACAAGATGTATTACAAATAGTGAATGTGGGTTTGTTTGTTTTCAACCATCATATACAACTAATTTGCATTGGCTTTGCTATTTTGGCTTGTTTCGCCAACTATATTATGCACATATCTACAATTTATTCACTGCCAAAACAAAACGTCCATTGATTGTCAGCATAATTCATTTATGTTCCCTGAAATATTGTACACACCCATTACAACTAATGAATGAATAACTTAACCCCTTTCCAATCCATGGTTTCCATTACATAGTTAATGAGTTCAAAGGTCTTGTTTCAGATTACAAAAACAGTGGTCACGGTCATTATTTCAACAAGTAAAGGGCTTTATTGTTAGCACAAAAACGATTTTGTTTGGGGTTAAGAAAAACATCTTGTTTAACATAATAGGATAATGTGATGTATGATAACATAACAATGAACATCATAGTTACTGTGACTACCCATTGGTTAGTGGAATACTTGAGCTAAGAACAACAGAAAGTACAAAATAACTTTGATTTTTAATTAAATAATACAAAATAAACACCATACTGCATTGCAAAAGATTTAAAACTTGTGGTTGAGGTTGCATTCATAAGAAACAATTTGTAGGTACTGTAGGAGGTAAAAAAATCAATGAAGAGGGCATGTCATTTTCTCATAGACTTCTATACATTTTCTCATACATTTTCTCATAGACTTCTATACATTTTCTCATAGACTTCTATACATTTTCTCATAGACTTCTATACATTTTCTCATAGACTTCTATACATTTTCTCATACATTTTCTCATAGAATTCTATACATTTTCTCATAGACTTCTATACATTTTCTCATAGACTTCTATACATTTTCTTATAGACTTCTATACAATCTGAATTGTTTTACTTATGACTTAAAACAAATGAAGACCTTGCATGTGATGGATGTAATTGTCATTAAGGCAACTTCCATCTCATAAACTTCTATACAATCTGAATAATGTTTACTATCGAAGATGGAAAAAAGGCAAGAATGTGATGGACAAGGCAACTTCCATTCAAATAAAACCAAATTGATACTTGAAATGTCTCAATGTTCCTCCCAGGTTCATTCCAAGTCCATTAAATTCCACAGCGGCTGCATGCATTCATGTGTTTTCCTGCAGATAAGAGCTGTGGGAAAATCCTGAGTGAAGAGGCAGAGTATGAAAGACGGACAGAGAGACATTTAGAAAAGCCTGAGATAAATACAGAGGCAGATAGAGTCGAAACACACCGTGTTCCCGGCAGCGCTTCATATGGTCACGCTGCTGCCCTCTGCGAGCCCGCGTGTACCCCTTCAAAATGGAATCCTCAAAAGGCTTTCACTCCCTTGAAATCATGTTTCAACCACGGGGCAGCGGGGCATACAAACAGGTTCCCTCACCAAACTCATTGTTGTGGTCTATCATAGCTTTCTCTGCCGGATTATAGACTGCTTTTAGAGGTTTTCCAGTCCAGGAAACACCGAAAATCCAATTAGGTAAAGAATATCAATGAATGTTTGTGAAGCAGAGAGAGGTGTGTGTTTGCTATTGTCTTTCTTTTGTGGATTTGCAGCCAGATCTGAGAAATACAAATTTGAGAAATTATGCAAATAATCTTTTATTTTCCTAATTTTAGCCCATTTTCATCATACCAACTTAAACTTAACAACATTTCCCTCACTTAAGATGTTTTACTGACCATTAGGATTCCTATAGCGGCAACAGTTTGTCATAGCCATTTCACTCGTATTAAATGCCATGGTTTGACAGAGCTAGCGAGGAAGACGAGGTGCAGAAACATTTCTTTTAAAGTGAAGAGTGAGAGTTGTTATGGTGCCTGACAGAGGATATGCAACATCGGGTTAAGCATCGGAGAAATTACACTGTCATGAAACGGGGGAAGCGGACAGATATGCAGTTTGTCGTACATATTAGATTCACAGTCATATTTCATTTCCCTGCATACAGCGAGGTTTCATTTCCTTCCCGGGACGCGGTATCTACCTCCAGGGCATGTGACACGGAGGTACAGTAAGCGTGCGAACACACAAAGTGAGCGTCGAGATAACAAAAGAGGAAATCTCTAAAACATGAGAGCGAGCAATGTGTCTCCGGAGTGAATTACAAGAGGAAAGGCGAGCAAACAAATGAAGTAGAGAAAAAAAAAAGTCAGAGGTGAGATGAAGGGAAACAGTTGCAGCCCTGTAGGCTTCCCATATAGAAAGAGGAGGAAGTGTGGCTATTTGCCTTTTCTCCTCTCACCATCTGCCCGTTCAATTCTCTCATTAATTAGAGCGCTGCGTCTCAAGGCCAATGGCATCAGCTGCTTATTAGCATGTGTGCAAATACCTCCGGCGTTTGTGAATGCATCTGCAGGTGTGTACGTGCCCTATAAAGGCTTCTGTTTGTTTGTGTGTGTGTGTGCGTGTGTTTGGAGGGCTCACCTAAGGCACGGCTGGTGCAGAGCGCATGGTGCAGGTGATTGTAGCACCCTCTTCCATAAACAAAGTCTGGCGATGTAGTGAATGAAAATGAGCGGTGACCTGTGTTTTGCCTCAAAAACACGCGATTAAAGCTTTTCCCTAAGTCTCCGATAACAACTGACTGCTGTAATAGACTTTAAGCTCTCCTAAGCTTTTGTTATTAATTATCCTGAGCTACTCTAATCTCCACTGATTTAAGGTAATAGTTGACTTTTATGTTCATGGAAATGCTTATATTGACTTGTAATCCTCTTAGGGGACTTCATGCTGCTGATGAAAGGGCACGTTTTGGTAGAGAAGTGCAAAAGTAGGAAGAATATATGCCTCATATTCACTTTTGTAGAAGTCTATGAAAGAAAGAAAGAAAGAAAGAAATTGCACGGCCAGCCAATAGAAACACAACAAAAGTTACAGTACACCAACTATTGTTACATCACTTTTGCATACTTGTTGACCGTCTGATTCTTGCTGTTATCAAGGGAAACTTCGTTAGTGTTGATGAAGTTAACTTTTAAAATGAATTTCTTTCTCGTACTCTGCACCAGAAATCTTTTCCTCTCTAAATCCTGAAGGTTTTTACCAAGGGGTTGCTTCATATATCATTCATAGCCTGATTTTTGTTTAACTTTGTATTTAAAAAAACATTGCTGTCTACAATATTTTCCATTTCATACTAGGATGGTAATAAAGAGATATCCCAGATTCTCTCTGTACAAACGTTTGACTCAAATATGTCTTGGCTTTACAAAAAGTAATGACCGTAATGTAAGCTATTTACTGTGGAAGTTTTGTTGTGATATCCATTACTCAAAATGTTTGACCTATTGACCTCGGTGTTGCCCCCATTCACTTTTTTTGTGTCTAAATTCCCATAATCATACATATTAAGCCTTCTATAGTCCCAAACTGTTTGCATAGCGCTGTTTTTAGACAGTACCATACAGTAGATGCTGATATGATGTTCTACAATGACAGTGGGTACAAAGCCTTTACCACCACTTCTTTAATTCAGTCCTTTCAACCTGCACTAATGCATTACTGTTTTAAAGCTTTGCACTCAAGGTGACCCCTAATACCTGCCTTTCATAAAGACTTAAATGAACAAAAATCACGACAGTTAAACTGAAATGGAATGCCAATGAAAATAAACCCGCATTGCAGCTTTTACAGACGTCTTTTTAATGCCTCTGTGGTTATGGAAGACCATCCATCATATCTGTGGTAGAGGACACTGACTGGCTGATATATGATATTTATTAAAAGGCCAAATGCTTGCCAGATAAAATGCTCAACCCTACATTGTATGCCTGTTTGGGCTTTTATAGAAATGTGTAAGTGGGGGAAAAAGGTTACATGCTCATTACATTTGATATAATAATCAATATAAATGCTTCCAAGCTTAATTATGTAAATAATAAGGTCATGATTATTCACATTGTGTGGATAAATAGCTTATGGTGCGCTGATTGTTGGTCACAGTTGGGTTATTGTCCAATCAAAAAGGACATTTGGATTGGGATACATTCAAGTGGTTTCTCTAGTGCCACGGGTAAAATGGCGCAAATGGGCATCTACCAATCAGAGGGTCAGTGGTTCGATTCCTAACTGATTGTTCTAGGGCAAGAAAAATGGTTTCCGTAGGCATGTATTGTCCATTTAGATAAAAGCATCAGCTAAATGACGTGTAATGAATAATCAATTGTCGTTTTTGGTGGCAAGTCTTGTGTTTATTGTCATGTTTTGGCAGTTGGGATGGACCAACCATGAGCTGTCACTCACTCTTCCTCTCCTTCCTCCTGAATCCGGTCTCCTGACGGATTTTATCTCCCGCATCCCGCCGTCTCATTTTCTCTCCCTGGGAGTTTTGACTGGCATGGGAGCGGGAGGAGAGGTGGAGGAAAAGTCAGCGATGCCGAAAGCTGACACGGCATTCTAAGTTTGTAACTGTGCTGTGTTGCTGTTTCGCAGCCAGGCGCTTCCAGGCTGAACGCTCTTTGTTGTGTGACATCAAACATAAGAGAAACCACATTCACGCTCCTTCTACCCCCTCGCGAACAAGTTCAGCATCTCCTTTATTCATGCCACAGGAGACCACATACACATGATGAAAAGGGAACATAAGTCTTCTGGGGAACAATTATGAGGGTGTTACATTTGTCACATTTAACATTTGAACTTAATGAAGTCCTTTTATCACCCCTGCGAGTCGCCATGTTTTAGTTTTCGACCTGCTGATTTATATTCCTCCAAACAAAGGAGTTTTTTATCTGGAGCGATGCGCTATCACCGTCCTGAACGTAAATCTGGTGAATGAAAGAGGAAGCACTAACGAAGCTAGGAAGAGAGGGTGATGCAAGGACCCAGTGTGATCAGTGGGAGGGCTGCGGTAATCGGCTATCTAGGGGCGGGGGGCGGCGGGGGGTCCCTAGTTATCAAGACAGCTTTGGAGGCTCACTGAGAATCTGCTACTGTGGAGAATAAAGTGAGAGGATTGTGTGGAAACCCAAAAGGAGATAACCCCCATTTGAAACTTTCTTTTCTTTCTTGTTCAAAAAGTTATTAATTATTTTTGACACGCTCACAGTACTTTAACAATGAAAGCAGTGTACATTTTTCATTGCTAAGATATATTCTTCTCCTTCAACTTCCACTGGAGTGCACGAATGAGAACAAACTTTATTTCTTGAAAGCATCTGGCAACATAGAAAGTGTTGAAGCATAAGAGGCTCTTCTTCATTTTGTGTCATGTTAAAAGGCTTATTTATCAGGTGTTAAACAAAGTGAAAGGAGCAGAACATAACACCCTTAAGAGGATACTCTTGACAATTCAGAGCAGTTCTATTGGATTGCCATGGTGACCCAGAGTCGGAGCAACACAACAAACAACATATTCAATTTATTTCTATAAAACTGAAATAAATGCAATACTTCTTTGCATTTGAGAAGTTAGAACTGACTCCCGATTTTTGCATTTTTGCTCAAGAGATGTTCGCAGCCAACTGATCTTCCATTGATCAATTCAATCAACGTATTTCCTTTTTAAACGTTCCAATCCATTCTCCACGTCCTTCGTCTGCTGTAAATTAGCAAGCTTCAAACTTTTCCGAGCTATCTTTGAAGAACTTTAGGAACACTTTGAAGAAAAGCTAAAACATTATACTGGATTATCTTGTCTGCTAATAGAGTACCGTGTGCCCTTTTATTTAAATAATGAGCTTGTGTGGGCGCATATATCACAGAAACATAATTTCCTACATGGAGGAACAAATTAAAACTAATCATCGCATTAACAGAGTGTATAAACTGTATTCAGTAACACGCCGCAGCTGAATTCATATCATCACAGAAAGTCCCGTTCAGTTGCTTCCATGAGAGTAGAACACCGATAAAAAGCTATACAGGTGCATTAAACACTTACTGCTCATTTGCCTGTGTGTGCCTGTATAAGGAGCATCTGTGTTTTTATTTTAATCCGACGTTATTACCTTTAACAGCGCACCTGTCTGTTCTGCGAATGAAGATTTCGAAAGCCCTTTTAAATGCCAGCCGGCAATGGGCTCGGTGGGTAGTTAGCGAAAGGAGAGCTGACACACACACACACTTGCACGGCAGCAAACATTCTGTTGGGAAAATAGTGCTGCTAATTAGTGGAATTAGCCACAGATCAAAAGGTTCAATTAAAAAGTGGTGTTGTAGCGTGGAGGCAGCAGGCCTCATTTGCATCACAAAACATGCTCAGTGAGGACGATGCAGACCGACAGACAGATGGACAACTCAATATGGCCTGCACCTCCAAGGAGTGCAATAATTACCTGAAATACACATCAACATACAGCAACTTCCTGTTTAACACTGGGAACATGGCAGTTTAGCATAATTACTTAATCAAATGAAGTTCATTGTAGTTTTTCTACAACACCTAAGTTAGACTTCTGCATGGTTGGATAACGCTAGGGTTAAGAGAGAACTATAGACTGTATAGCAGAAGTTTACATAGTCACTGTGATATAACCCATTGGATTCTTGACTACAGTTTTGAAGCTAAAACAGGCATTTTTAGGGAATTCAAATGGTGTAATTTCACTTGAAAAAGAAACTAACACTGCCCTAATTATACCCAGATTGGTTGTCTTATTTTACTATAAATGCAACCATAAATAACAAAATGAACATCACGCTAGAAGAAATCTTTAGGAAAATAATAGGCACATTTTTTCATAGACTTCTACAGAACTGGATTGTTTGAAAAATCGTATTGGAGTGGAGTCGAGTTAAAGGCATTGCTGTTGTAATCTGGAAGAACTGGCACTTTCAATTTACTCTAAACATTCACCAGAATGCAAAGGATTCATGTAGCATACCCACACACTTCCACACACACACACACACGTGCCAGGAGATGAGAAATGACATTCATATACCGGGTGTTGAGGAATGACATTAATTTGCTCAAAGACTCCCAAATGGACACGCATACACACATCCGCAAATGGAACATGGGCATTTATTTGCTCTGAAACAAACACACACACACACCAGCTAATCAGAAGCATGTCATTCATTTGCACACAGACACACTCTTTACTTGCCGTGCGGTTGTCCGCAAAGTGCGTGTCGCTGGCCTTTTGAGTTCCAGGCTTAATTAAGAGTATAATTAAGTGTGTGCTGTTATGGCTTTGCTCAGTGAGGTATGTAGTTGTGTGTGTGTGTGTGTGGGTGTGTGGGTGGGGGTGTGTGTGTGTGTGTGTGTTACATGTGTGTACATCCCCGGAGCTGCTCTCTGCCACAGCTTGGACAAACACGGCCAATTCACAGCACTGCTAATTTACCATTTAAATACCACATGTTTGGCTCCTAATTAAATACAGCGCCGGCACAGGCAGCAAACACGTTTTTCCAACTCTCTTTCTGTGTTTATTACAGCGAAATGAATTGCATAGTCTAAATGTCATGCCATGTAAAATGAGATTTCCTGCTTAGTTTTTTATATTATTGTTTCCTTTTGTAGCCTCTGGCTTAAAGTGGTCTTTCTATTTCTGTTTCTCTTTCCAAGTCACTTGTGTTAACTTCTCTGCCACCTTTTTATCAATGAAGTGTGTCTCTGACTAACTCCCATATCTCACAATGTATGTCAAATAAGAATGTATTTATGTCTGTATGCCTTAAATGCCAGACCATTGACATGCACACAAACCTATAGAACACAGTACAGGAAAGGGAAAACCGCAAAACCATAAAAGGGCCTCTTTAATGTGTACTTGTGTTGCCTTAAATTAGAAATAACTTGTCCTAACCTTAATTTAAAGTATTATTTTTTAGCCCATTACTAAAATAAAAAATGGCTAAGTGGGTCTTTAAATTGATCCCACTCATAGCTGTTGTTAACCAAGAGACGGACAAAAAATAGGGGAATTTCTTGTGCCTAACTCATTTTTAAGCATTTACAGAATCAGCCACTGCGGTGGTTTTTCTGTCCTGAACTCTCTTTTTTTTCAGTTTGAGGGTGCAGCCATGCTTTCCTCCGAGTGTGTGCAAGGAGTGTGTATTCCCATGCTGCTACTGTCTGCTACAGTGGCAGTTTGTAGCTCCATGCTGTGTTAAATGGGAGTGTCCAGGCTGCTACCAGACCTCATTCATCAACCTCACACAGGAACAGACCTGGCTGCTGGGAAACCACCTGGGACGCACTGAAACACACACTCGAGCACATACAAACATTTAGCAAACAGCCACACCTCTTATATCAAAAACGTTGTCATTTTAGCATGTGCACTCACATTGGGAGTTTAATAATGACTTGACCTCCCGTTAGCAGTTGTTGACCTGGACACCCTCCTCGTGAACTCTTCGTCCTCCTCTGCGTCCCTACAGCCTTTTTCTCCACCACTCCCAACCCCTCTTTGCTATTTTGCAATGAGTCTTTCACGCCTGACTCCATCTGCTGCTTGGCTGCCACTGTTGTACCCGTTCACACTGCGACTCCGGCCTGAGCCAAGCTCGCATCGGGCCAACATTGGTCCGCGTCCAGCAAATTTCCTCCTGTACTGTAGCATCCACAGGAGTGACAGAAGACTGAAAAACAACTTTCTCTCTAAGGAAGTCCATGGTTCTTAAGAAGCATGCCATCTGGGTGCTAAATGGTTTAAGCAGCACTCCGTTTTTCAGTTTCAATGTTAGAAGGCTACGATCTTTGTTTTTGCATGTTCAAGGACCTGCCTTTTAAAATGTTTCGTTGCCATTTTGTAAAGCCACATTTGCCATTTGGTGGAGCCTTTTATTCTAACCTTTCTAGTGCTGTGAGTGCATTCCTTGTTCTCTAAGTACCGCTGAATATCCTTTTCTCGTTCATTGCATTATTTAAATCAAGCACCTTGAGAGAAGTGCGCATTTTGACAGGTTTTTTCATTCCTCAGAAGTTCCTTTTAGAGTGTAATAGTGCTTTTAGTTTTGACCTGCTTTGAAAGCACCAGGGGGAATACAGCATTTAACAATGTCATACTCAAAAAACCTCAATTCTTTGCCTTTATTTCAAGTCTTAAATTATAAGGAAAACAAAACAGCCTCAGAAACTGTGCCGAGTTTGTTCAGCTGTGGGATGGTGGTGCAGTTCTTGAACAGTCTTGTTTGCTTACGGTACTTTGATTTGTTACTGGTCCCTTCAATTTCACCACATCAGGTACTGTGGTCATTTCTTCCTATTTGTTCATTACCCCTAGAGTTTGGTCTCCTTTTTTTTACGAAATAGTTCCTTTTGAAAATCATGACTCGCATCAAGTCCTGGAAGGTCCTGAGAAAGAGTTTTATTTCCGCTCTCATCACCGCATCGAGTTCTCTTCGCTCCCATGAACTGAGGGGAAGATTTACACAGCTCCTTTTGACCTTGAATTTCCTCTTTTATCCCTTTTTTTTATATTTCACACCGTGAGTGTTCTGTTCCTCTGAAGACTTACGCCTTTGTAGTCTGCAACTGCTGTTCCCCCGAGTTGTAAATGAAACACGGTTCAGATCGAGTAAAAAAAGTGTGTTTCTTCCCAAATGAAATTCGACGCTACTTGATGAGCCCCTTTTATCATCCTAAGAAGTTGAAAATGGCTGCATTTACTTATCAATCCTTTGCGTTTTCCTACCTTGATAGACCGTTATAGAGGCAATGGATGAAGCTGTTCCACGTCAGCGTGTTATTCCCATCTCTCGGGTCTTTTCATGAGAGGAAGCGATCATGTCAGCGTGGTTAAAACGGTCACAGTTTGCTCTTTGTGTTAACCCTCGCTGGAGGCGCTGGTGTCATCCGTGTCATTTCTCTCTACTGAGCCCGTAGTGTCATCTTTTTCTAACGAGGTTAACCCCAATCTTGTGGGCTGCCGCCTCCGTATTGTACACCAAATCAAAGCTGCGTTGACTTTGTAAAGCGTGTTTACTGTTACCATGTGACCTTTCACTCCTGCAAAGTAATACGTGCCGCCTGGCTCCCCTCGCTTCATTTTCACCTCGTGTGTACAGTGTGAATTAGTGAGAAAATATTTGTCAGGACAAAAAAGACTTTGGATCTCTCTCTCCTGGGTTAGCTCTCTCTCCTGGGTTAGCCCCTCTGCTAACTGGCCTACCATACCTCCCCTTGGGGGGGCGGAGCATGTGATTGACAGGGGTGATAATCAGTGTAATGGCAGCTTGTGTAGTTGCGGAGAGTTCAGCCGCCTGCCAAGGTGTTGAAAAGCCTGGAGGAAAACGAGGGAGATGGTGGGAGGCTATCAAAACCGCCGCTGGTGTTTCTGTGTGTGTGTGTGTGCCTGTACACTGCTCAGCCTACTGTGTAACTGTGATCTTATTGTGTCCATTCAGCCTCTTCTGTGGTAGTGTCTGTGCCTCATGTATTTCTCTCATTTCCGCTCCCCCCCCTCAATTTTCTCACTTAGTTTCCTCTGCTTTTCGCCCCGCATGCAGTCGTGGAGGTGTCATTAGCACCGTGTCCTAATTAGTCCAGTGCCAGCTAATTGTGCTTCTGACGCTGTGTCTCTGGGGAGGCAGGCCTTGCTAATTTCAATAAGAGTAAACAAGCAAACAGCTCCCCACTGACGGCTATGGATTAATTAGAGACCATCCGCTGCATGTGCCCAACTAAAAGAAAGAGGAAGGAGTTCGGAGACGGCAGGATGAGCTGCAGACGGAGAACGTGAGGTGAAAGAAAGTTCGCTTTTCATTGTCGTCACTCCGAAGCTGACGCTCGTTTTGGGAAATTACCATCACTTTCATTTTGCGCTGCCTTTCTCCAAAGCGGGATCCTCTCAAGCGGCAGATCCCCATCGAGAAACAACGCCCCGAATGTGTTGTTTTTCACAAGTTTCATTTAAAAGGTTGAAATGAAGCAAACAAGTCTGTATTCGTTTCCTTGAGAGAGACTTGATTTGTGTTTCCTCAGGGCCCAGATCGCTTCTATGAAGGCAGTCGCTTCTGTACAGTCTATTTTTACAGCTTACAGAACTACCGTGTTTTCTGCTTTTGTATTATTTCTAGATGGCTGAGCATGCATACTTGTTCTCAGCATCAGTTTGCCTCATGTTCATGCAGTTACAGATTCACCTGAGCTCCTCCAGTACAAGTACCACTTTTCCTGCCTCTTGCCACGGAGCAGCTCTGCTTCAGTGGTTCTAGTACAGGCTGTATTGGACAGTTTACTCTAAGACTGAAATACTTTGAGGACGTCCATTTCCTCCTACTTTCTCCAATACATTTCATAGGGATATATAGTACTTTTTACTATCAATATATTGGATAGTCACTTTCAGGGAATCAAATTCATAATGCAAATATGATCAACAAATGATTCATCATGTAAGTATTATTAAAGGTAAAAATAAAATCGACTTTATTCATCCCTTGGTGAAATTCACAAGCTACACAGCAGTATATATGCCTATAGTAAAATAATAGGCTCCGCCTTGTTGCAAGTTACAACATAGAAGTGATGAACACATTAATGCATCATCAATTATAATCTAAAAATATATCCAAAAATATGAAATGAGCAGTTTTAAGCATGTTTGATGCTGATACTTTTGTATTTGTACTGAAATTTGATTGCAGACTTTATCAATGTTAGCATTGTAGGCTAGCTCAAACACTTGACAGCCCATGCTTAGTGCTACTCCTCTAGATAATCCAATAGTATGAGTTTATTCCGAGACAGTTTATAAATCACGGATGTTCTGACATTTGCAATAAAAATACAAAAATAACCAGGAGGTTGGCATCAGATATTTGGACTCCAGTCACATGACTTGGACATGACCCGGGATTTGCTGTGTGGACTTTGAAATGTCTCTTTTTTTCTGCTTTTCCAAGAGCAGATAGGTTAGCAGGTGCTGCGTTTACTTCCACCCCCATATGAGAAACTCACAGTAGTCGTCGTGAACAGATAAACTGTGATGTGACTGCCTATCGCTTCTTTTTTGCTATCTGTGAAGCCTTCACATCACTGCTGTGGGCCGTATCGCACTCTTCCCTTATCACCTAATTAATCACACTATTGAACTTAATGCCAGTCAACAAAAAACAGTCGGCAGTGAGAGTGAGGTGCCATCCTCTCTTTCTTCACCCTCTCCACTCCCCCCTTTCATTCCAGCTGGATTGTGACAGGGAGACAGGTTCCTTTTTCATGCTCCAGATATTTCACCCATTGTTTAATCGGGTTCACAGAGGGCCCCCTCTTTATCACCGCAAGCCTGTGTGTGTGTGCCATTAGGTCAGACATTAACTATCGAGCACCACATCCGCTGGTGACGGAGCACGCTTGTAAATCTGGGGCTGCTGAAGGGTATATCTCCTCCCTCAAGAGATGAATGGAGTAACGGGTCTTCATTACGGGCTTCATTGTCGACACTTAAGCGCATCCACATGCACACGTACACTATTAAAATGTAAATATAGGCGCTCTTTTGGAAAAAACAAATAGAGATAAACTGTGAAAATTGCAAAAACACCCTCCAACCCGGGTACAACCCCTCCCCCCCCCACACACATGGCACATATCGTCTCACACTCTTTAATGACAGCACTTAGATATGCCTCATGGGAGTGGAGGAGTTTGTCGCTGACGTCGTGATAGACGGTTATTTTTCGCAAAGACGTTAAATGTAACACTTTCACCTGGGTGTGTGTTTCAAGTTTTGTCATTTGAGCATGGAGATGGCAAGAGAGAGAAAGAGGAAAGGGAGGGGGAGGGGGTGGGGGTGGGGGTGGGGGTGGGGGTGGGGGTATGAGAAGGATTTATGGCTGTAATAATGGAATCTCAGTGGCTGGGCCATTGACACTGAGGCATTTTCTCTCATCTTCTTCCCATTATTAGATAGATGGAACAGGGGGGAGTAAGCACAGCAACATATGGGCGGGCAGGAATGGCAGGCTGTCGTGTTGGAGCGCATATCCCATGGGGCGGTCATCGTTCTTCCTTTATACCACAGGCATCCATACGCATCAGGCTATATTAAGTGATATGGTGTCATATAGCTTGATGGTTTGGCTTCAAATCTTTTTACGTTGCTGCTTGTACAAATGTCTAAGAGTCTACTGCAATGCTAGTATTTGCACCAAATTCCCTTGCAATTCATCCAGAATCTCTTGAGATATTTAAGGGAAATCTTAAAGTTAAGTTAAAATATAGCTCCTACAAGCAAGGCTCAGGTCTTAAATCGAGAACAGTCAGGCTTTGTTGGGTTGGTCAAGTTTAACACGTGCCATGGTCTTTTTTTTTACTTTATTGTAGCTAAAATAGATGCAGCAGCCATTGTGTGCTTGCTATAAATTACGTTTTGCTCCATGTCACCTCTCAGTGACCTTTCGGACTGGATTATACCCAATAATTCGACCAATTGAATCATACATTACAATTTGTAGATGTTTTTCTTTTAATTCCCAAGACCATTATGTTGCCCCTTTATGATTATTTGTGCTGTTATTAGCGTTTTTGTTCTTACTATTCGTCCTTAAGGTCACCAATGCATTACGCAGAATTGTTTATGCACTCAAGCTGCCTGCAAATGAATTAGAGCTGTAAAATCCAGTTTGTCACGGTTCAGTCCTATGCTATTAATGAAGTATGTCAAGGTCTGCTCAATTAGTGGAAATATATTTGCTTCATTTAGAGGATTTTTACCTGATGTTTGCTGCTTTGATGCCGGAGCACTCATGTAAAAAGTTTGCTTGTCCTTATAAACCACTTTCAACTTGTTTATCTAAAACTTTCCTTACGCTGTTTTATTGCCGTTTATCAGTTCCCAATAAGCTGGTTGAACAAAGGTTAATGTGTGCATCCATCCATCCATTCATCCATCCAATTCCAATAAACCCACATCTTCATTATGTCCCGGAAACCTCCTTCCAGCATGGCAGCGTGCCACCAACGCTGCTCATTGGCCGTCACCGGGAAACAAACACCTGCCATTTCGTAATTAACACCTGCTGTGTGATAACAGACACCTGCTTTTGCCTGCATTGATTATTTCATGGTGACAGAATTGGATGTAATGAATGGCTAAACGCTTTCCTTCATTTTAATAATTTACATTGAAGCAGCTTCCTCATCACATTCCTGCTGCGGCTAAGAAGAGCTTCATTAGCATACGGACAATTAGGTCTGTTATTGGAAAGGTGAAGGTCAGCTACGAACTATCACTCACTTTTTGTTGTCTCATTCAGCCAGAAACCCTGCATTTTACTGAACCTTCTACTATTATTCTTCCTTTCTTTCTTTCCCATTATGGGTTTTCTCATCATTTCCTCATTTCTAAAGTGCTCCGTATCACACTAACGTAGGAAGGCACGGAAATATTGACAAAGAGTTGGTGCAAAACCAAATATGTCTGCCGTGTAGGATGCCTATTTTCCAATGTTGGCAAGTCCAATAACGTGCATACGCTGTACTCATTGGTTTTTGACTCAGAAACATGAACCACAATGTCCAATTAGCAGCTGTTCTCAAGCTTTCAATCATGTCAAACACCCTATTCAATTTCCTGGTCAGTTTCTTCTGAGTATTTTCCTTATTTTGGCGTTAAGATGAGACTAGTGTTAGCTGATTTAGCATGTGCCTCACACCAAGTGATATAAAGCTGTAGTTGACAGTGAAACCAGACAGGTATGGTCTGCCAAGTGGCATTTACATAAAATGTCAGCATTTATTATATCATTTTACCGTTTTTCAAGCTCACTGCTGTGCTGTGATTCTTAACTCCAAAACTGAAAAGGTTTCCCTGAATTGCCTTTGAAAGGCTGTAGCGAATTAACACCACACAGTGCATCAATAGAGTCTCACCATTTGCTACCACGCTATTCAAAGGAGTGACAAAAAGGAGCGGGTTTTAGCTGAGTTACTTAAACTCAAGGGAGGCATTGGGAGTAAATGAATTCATCCACTCCTCGTCTGCTAATCTCTGCCCTCATTGGACTCTTGTTTGCTTGGGAAAGAGAGAATAAAAAGGCGAAAGACTTGGTGGAAATTTCACAATGTGTAGTGATGCTAAAGGCCAGACAGCTCATGGGAAATAACACGCTTACCGTGAAGTGAAGGAGAAATGTAAGACTTTGGATTAAGTGTGATTACACTTATGCTGTTGAAATTCAGGTCTACCAGTTGTTGACCTCTGCACTCAAGATCATTGCCTCCTTTCTCAAGAAAAGCATGAGCGTTGCCCTCATGTTCACCCGCGGTTGTTTTTCCAAATAACAGACCAATTGAAATATATGCTAATCCTCAGCTTGTTTTTCGCTGCTATCCCTAAACGCAGAGTGACACAATATTTCCATAGCCATTTGGACATTTTTGAGGGATTAAGGAGGAGGGGTTAGGAGGGGGTCGGGGAACCCCAGGCAGCTCTACACACACTATACATCAGCTGACAGTGAGCACGGTGAAAGGCATGTGTTTAAGCGTGATTGATGCACATGTCAGTAGTGAGGAAGACAGTGGGAATCTAGATTAGGAAGAAAAGACCCATGGGACGGAAATGAGAGATGTGTGGGGGAGATGGATTGGGAGGGAAAGTGAAACAGAGGGGAGATGGTGTCTGTGAACTTCTGATAACCCGTTTTCTCACTGAGACACTTTGAAGTCCAGTCCATCGCCTGGCCCAGAAAACCAAGATATGCACGAGTTTTCCTTTGGCTCCCTGCCGTTTCCTTTTTTATCTCGGTGTCTTGTTTTGTAAAGAAGGCTTAATTCGAGTCGGACACAGCAAAGGCGATACCCAAAGCCCCCTCTTTAATGTCCACCAAGTGACTTTAGCAGAACATTATTCACGCTGTGTATGAAATTAAAGTGACATGGGGGCAAGCTGGCGTGTTATCTTAATTCAAGAACTTTTGCTGGTAGGATTATAAGATATCTCTAACCAGGTGCTACATTTGGCAGCCAGGGCCCTCATCAAAGATCTCAAAAACAGGTGAGGAATTAAGTGCCCCATCAACAAAGCCCCCAAAGGCAGTTCTCCAAAGCTCTTCTAAAAAAAGGTGGGTTATAAAAGGACTGCTTATGACTCTTTCCCTAACCTGCTTCATTGGGACACACCACAAAAATGGTTCCTTATATTACTCAAAGTAGCAAACCTGTTAAGAAGAGTGGCAGAAAATGACATACCGTGCGTTTAATCCAATACGGGAAATCACAATTTTCTCAGGAGGCATCTGCTGACATAAAAGGCTCCTGAGACAAAAGTGGCCTCCCCCCATGCTGCTTGATTTCAGAGCAAAGTACAGATTATTTCTCGGAAGGGCAGACAAAATAGACTTTTTTTATGGAATGTGGTGAGCTGTGTTACCCAAAGACAGCAAGTGGTGTTTGGTGCTTTTGTGTGTTTTCGCTGTGTCTTTATTCAGGCTGTCAGGGGCCCGGGGAATAGAGCTGAAGGCTGTCAGAGGGTTACAGCCTGGGCCCCAGACTTGTAGACCACAGGGAGGAACAGTGTTAAAATCGAGAGTGAAAATAAGTATTGAGGAAAGAAATGAAGGATAGTACTTTGATTGTTTGCATGAGCTTGTTGTGTATTTGTCTGAGGGCACAAAGAGAGAAAAGGTACCCAGGCAGCCCATCCATTGTGGCTGTAAGCACGGCCCTGACGGAGGGTAATGGCCCTTATTCTAATCCTCTAAAAGATGAGGGGTACAAGAGGTTCAAATGCACAGAGACGAGAGGGAGGACGAGACAAACAAAAAAAAGAGGCAGGGGAGGGACTGAGAGGCCACATCCCACGCCTCATTGAGTCCTCATTCGGAACGGCCGGCACTTCATTAAAAAACCAAGGAGCCTTCCGCGGAAACACAAAAAAGGGAACGCCTGTTGTTCCTACTTCATCAGGACACACAGAAAAGCCCAGAGTGTGTATTTGTTTTATCACGACCAAAGCGTACCAGAGCGTAGCTTCGAGGGCCGTACATTCGTAATTTATGATAATTGTTTTCTCCAAAAGTGTAAATATACTACGACGATTATTTCCGGGAGAGCACACACCAGTCGATGTGACGTTTCATCAGAGGGCGGAGAAAAATGATCAAGCAAAAATGCTTCTGACGCCCGGGGAGAAGGGTGGGATATGGTGTCAAAACAGTTGTACTTTCACACATGAGTGCTTGTAGATACTTGCGAAAATAATTCAACAGAAACTTTTTCTATTTTCTTTTAACTTCAACCTTTATTCATTCCAAGTTTCATCAAGTGCATTGACTCCAGTCATTTACATTCACACCACGTCAAATTCAAATCAAGAGACATGAATACAAATGTTGTTAAAGCTACAGAAAGAAAAAGAAAATAACCTATTTATTTTTTATAATAACCTGTTTTGCTAGTATTGTCTCTTGTGTTCAATATTGAAATCATTAACCATGAACATGTGGAAAGTCAAGCAAACATTTATACTGTCATTATAACTTATATCCAAAAAGTAGTACTAGCTAAGAAAAGAACCACCGTTGTTTAAGCTTAGCAACATAGTATTCACAACTGGATTTGACTTGGGGAAGAACATATGATTAAAGTTCTTTGTGGAGCGCAAGCAATCTGCTGAGTCACTTGTAATCATCAGCAGCTGCTTGATGAATTGTTTTATCATGGAGAAGAGCCATGAAGCCAGCAGGTCAATGCTGTGTTTTTTTACTGATAATTACTGCAGTAAATTACTATGGTGGAGGAGTTTTGATTTATTAAGAAGCTGATTGCCTTTGTGACTGTTGTGAATTTGCTTTATAAGTGGGCATAGTTTGGATAATGTGTCTACAGAAAGGTGTGGGATGATGGCTAATTGATGCTAGGTGCTAGCAGTTGGTCTTACAGTTCTGTCAATCAGCTGTCAGTCAGGTTATATAACTATTATTCATAAGGCTAAGATACATTTGTTCCACTGAATGAACTTTGAATGTGCTGTGACATGGATTTTTCTTCTATAGAGCTTATGTCATGTTGCCTTTCACCTATTTCCTCTTATGAGTACTTGTTCACCTGCCAGCAACCTGAATAATGTACCCACGCTACCAGGCATTTCTACAACTGACCCCTCACTCCCGCAGGGTCAAGGTACGTTTGTTTTTCTCTCCACCACCCCTCTTTGTGGGGCCACAGTGGGCTCTTTTTATCCAACTCTCTATCTCTGTTACTCCATCCTCCACATATTGATCGCTGCATGACCCTTAACCCTGACTGTGAGTAATGGAATTCCCCGTGTTGGACACAGGCCTCGGTCAAGGTCTTGTAAATGTACGGCACATGTTTGCACAAACTCGCCGATCGATGCCTCGCTTGCTCCTGTGTCAGGGCGAAAAAAGCCTTCATGTGATTTCTGTCAGAATCTTATCTCGATTTGTGAAAGGTCTTGAAATCCAGCTGAAACCAAACAGTCTGGAGAGCAGAACTTCTATATTTTTACCTTGTTTTTATATATCTTCTGTCTTGAATCGCAAAACTTTGTTAAAACAGGTTTAGTACAAGGTGTAAACGCCTTGTGAAGATGATTTTTGATGTATTTTTAATGACTTTATTTCTGAGTAACAAGCACTTGAACAAGATGGACACCTACTCATACAAATTGATTGCTGCCATGAAAGGGAAGCAGTAATCTTGATGTTTGTGAATCATCCTAGATCTTGTCTTGCACAACACTTCTTTAAGGAGTGACTCATGTGTGCTTTGCAGATTCTGACAGATACATTTCAGGTTTCTTTAAAAATGTTATTTCTCCCACAAAATCAGACTCTCCCAATGGCGTATATTTCAGACATTGACTGAGGGGGAAAAGAGTTAGGGTTGTTCCTGCAGAATCGCTGGACCGAAATGATATGACACACCACTCAAGAGTCTATCAAATTTCATTTTGACAGATGGGACCAGTGTGGGGAGGCATTGCCTGGTGATGGGAAAAGATTGAGGTAGAAAATAGGGCAGCGTGGTGTACGGAAAGTGTGCCGTGACCGTCTTCACAGCAATGTTTATGGGGGTTACCAGAGGGACTGAGAGAGAGAGTATGTTTGTGCGCTATAAGTACAAGGTTACTGATATTTTTGGAAATAGGTAGGAGGGTGATGCCCTGGATAGATTACCCTGAACTGTACACTTCAAAAAATGAACATTATACCCAAGGATACATGGTAAAAATCCTGTTGAAGTTCATTTGAAGTATTTTGGTGAATTTATAACAGATGGTCTTTCCTTTATAAGGCAGGGACATACATGAATCACTTAGATTTGATCACGTGTTACATACAATGGCATAAAGAAGTCATATTTTCTGTCGAGAGTGGCATACAAAAGTGGAAAAACATTTTTTTTAAAGACGATGAGGCTTTGAGATTGTAATTTTCTACACTGAGACTTTTTTGCTTTAATCTTAATTAAAAGATCCATTAATTATATGCTTGTACAGAAATAATATGGACCATAAAATATATGGATTAAAAAAAATACTACAGCTCTCTGAGGTTACACAGCCACAATACTACATCATTAAAAAATACATGTTTCAAATAAATAAGGCAGGATCCTTTCTAAGTGTGTTTTTTGCAGTGTGGCGTATGTTTAGGTTTTACTGTATGTGACAGTGACCTTAACCGTCACACATGTAAAACATTGTTACACACACACATGGCACTAATGCCAGGAATCCGGACTCCCCTAGAAATAGCTGAACCCCCTTTGCTATGTTGATGATACACTTACACACACACACACACTGGGAGAAAGCACCCAGAATAGCTGCTCTGCCACATGCATTGCATTCCATTATACCCAGCTGGCTACCCAGTGGTCACACACACACACACACACACACACACACACACACACACACACACACACACACACACACACACACACACACACACACACACACACACACACACACACACACACACACACACACACACACACACACACCACACACACACACACACACACACACACACACACACACACACACACACACACACACACACACACACACACACACACACACACTGCTGCAGTCTTACACACGTACCCAGACATTACATACATATTTTTCAGCACACACACACAGATTATCACTCCTCCTCTGCCAGAAACTCACTGCTACCTCTTCCCCCCGCTACACACTTCAGACTTTTCTCCCCCATTAGTCTGATTTGGAGCGTGTGCGCCTCGCCCCATCAATGAACAATACACGTTCTGCCTCAGAGAGCTCGCAGCTAATCCCTCAGCTGTTCGGAGTTGGCAGTGGACAGCCGAAACACTGGAATAGTCTGCGCCCCCGCCAATTGCAGCACAGATCAGATATCAATTTGTCAACAGAGCTGGCTGGTCAGCTGGCTGGTACAGAGCCTGGAGGCAGAGGTGAGTCAGCAACTAAGACAGCCAAGAGTACAACCAGGCAAAGTATTCAGCTGCAGAGTATAAAGTTGAGAAACTAGAGAAAATGTCTGTTGCGAAAAAAAGAAAACCCTTTCCCCCTGTAGATATGTAACATTATTTCCACTTTCTCCCAAATTTCTCTTACATGCAAGTGGTGGTTTGAGTTTAACTGCAATGATGTGGGCGTATTTTGTTGCTAAATTTGCTCTCTGCGTGTGATCCATTCAAGCCCCACGGGTGCAGTTCCACACAAATTCAGAAGATCCCACGACAAAAAGAAAACTAAACAATTCACTGCCATTGTTCTTCTTGTTTCCAGTATTTACTCTCACCTCCTTCTCTGAGCACATTGATCTTGAGAATTTGAGTGGGATGGCAGCTTTGGAGTATGCAGGGGGAACTTGGAGTGTATTTCAGCTCAAGTCTTGGCCAAAGTTTGTTAATATTGCAATCCTACTCGAGTCCTCTTGTTTTGAGGAACAGTCATGGCCATGCCCAGAGACCCACTTGGCACTTTTTATTGCTGCATTTCACTATTTCACTTCATGGTGAATTCATTTCAACAAGGCAATGACGCAGGAGCTGATTGTGTAAGATGAAGCTAGTTTTAAGAATATTTTACTTCTACATTCTTACCTGGTTAGAAAATCTTGAAATGAGGGTGTTTCAGAAGCCACATACTGAGAGTAAGACACAGGTTTGACACAGTTTATTTGAGCTGTAACTGGTTATATTTGATTTACTTTGGACTATTTTGCAGATTAGGTAAGCATGGTTAGTGTTACATATTCATATTTCTTACCGTGTTTTATATGTGTATGTATTTAAGTTGAGCCATGATGTTAACGTTGCTAGCCAAGCAAACTACACTGAGATAATATTACTGTTAGTCTACAGGTCTGTAAAATATGAGGCATGCTATTCATACATTAGCTAAAAACGTTTTGTTACTTTCATGCATCTACAGGTCTGTAAAATATGAGGCATGCTATTCATACATTAGCTAAAAACGTTTTGTTACTTTCATGTATTTACATATTTCAAACATTAATTAACATTAATTACACTGCAGACTGAGTTAATCTACTGAAATCATAATTACATGCTATTACATCGTTTAACCTGTAGGTGGTTCTCTACGCTTGTAATGGCTTGGGGTCATGCGTTCTGGTGAAGCATGAAGAAGCTGACAGATAACAACTATGTGTTTTGAGCAGTGACGTGCGGTGAGGCTGCTGACTCACTGAGTCAGATTTACAAATATTATATTTTGACCTTAATCGAAATATTCGGTTATTTTCAAAAGCTTTTTTAGTCTGATGCTGTGATTAATTTTAAACAGACCGTTCAACAAAAGGATACCCAAAATCTAAATATTGGATTGTTCTTTCTTAGTAAGATCCCATTTTCATTACAAATGTGGTCTTACCTTGACTTGAAGATGAAGTCCATGCTATCCTTCTGGACAACAATCTCTATTACTGTTTTGTAAAAGTCCTCCTTATCTTCCTGTAGTTTCAAAAGTCTAGTTTGTTGTTACGTCTACCGTCTCTGCGTAGAATAACAGTAGCAACAAGAACCTGTGGGCTCACGTGCGCCCCCTTCAGTGCGGCAGAGGTTATGGCTGCCTCCCCTGGTGCATTTTCATTGCCGTTGAGACCAGCGAGCCTAAATATCATATATACGTGAAATAAGTTATTTAGAGACTATGGATGGCGAGGATAAATGTAATAAAGGGATCTACAAACATTACATTGGTGACCTACAGTGAGATGGTGACAGGCATGCGCTTAGGGCCCGCTTTCCAGACAGTTTCTGTGGGGTGACGCATTCTGAGGTGAGGCAGATCTCATCTGTGCCTCACCTCACCTCACAGTAAATGGCTTGAGCGCGCTCACAAAATAAGTGGCCGCGCTAAATTAGTGCCCGTGCTCCAGCAAGTTACTGTGGGTTTACGAGAGGCAGAGCACGTCCCTGCCTCACTTGTCATCGCTCCCGTAGCGGAGCTCGGCAAATTTGCTGATTTTGACTATAAAAAGCGATTAGAATCATACATAAATCACACTTACAACACAGATCAGTGGAGACATTTTATTATTATTACTATTTCGTTTTTCTTTAGTTGTTTTTCCGTTACATTGGAGTATGACAGGTGAGGCTCTGCCTCCCCTGCCTCCACTGACTGCACGTCGCTGGTTTTGAGGTTGGTCAAATGTTGATAAATATTTGGTAAAAACGTTATTGTATGCAAACGTATTATTTCCTGGAAAGTATAAGTCAAATTCAGGACATTCCAATGCATTTGAATTGCACTAAAAGGTGTTTTTGTAAGAACTAGCAACTCGTTTTAGCATGCTAACATGTAGCCTAGCTAGCAGCAAACTAGTGTTGTAAGGCTCTGCTTTGTTACCTTTATGTTTTAATTACATTTGTGTTATACTTTAGTAAAATATAAAGTGCTTACATGAAGCAAGAGTTAATGGACATTCATTATTATTTTTTTATATTTATTTAATGCTAAATGAACTCATTACATAAATTGGTAAAGCCATGCTAGTGATATGTTCAAGTGGATAAGCCACTTGCTAATGCTAATTGTAAACCTTTATAAAGGTACAGGGAAATTAATAATAGTATTAATATGTTGTTGTGTTATGGTTAAATTAAATTAGACCTGTAACATTGCTTTCAGTTAGAGCAAGCTAAAACTGTTTTGTTTTTGCCCACAATCAGCCACAAGATGCAGACTTTTGTGGTTGTGTGCCCTGAGAGTGGAGCGGCTGAGACTAGCAGACAGACAGACAGGTGAAGTGAAGAGAACATTGTCAGTATTGCCGAGTATTGTCAGTACTGCTCACATACTGGCTTGGTACTGAACGTGATGCTGACAGAGTTGATTTTTGTGTTTTTTTAGCTGAGCTAGACCAGAGCATAATCTGTGAAGATGCAGACCACATGTTCCCTGCAGCGACAGACCATAGTGAAGACCTCCGGCATGCTGAGTTTGTGGTAATAAGAATAAGTTATATTCGTACTAGTCTTTTGCTGACAAGTTATGGCCCATTCTGTATAGTTTAAAGTTATAGATGTGGTTATGTACTTCTTTAGATGCTCCAAGCTCCGCCTCCTTTCTTGTTGTGAGCACAATAACTTCACTTTTAGATTATCTAATACTCTGGAACATTTTTGGCTTATAACAAGACTCTAGCACCCACATTATTATTTCAATAATTCTTATTTTGTCTAATTATGTCACTGCACTGACAGATTATTACACTTTTCGTTTCAAATCGTATTTACTCAAATCACATTTCTTCAAGTCAAATCGAAGTCAACTTTATTGTTGATCTTTCAGTTTGTGTGTACAGACGGAGAGATCGAAACACCGTTCAAATGTCATATCTCAAAAAGTTAAAGAAAATGTGAAAAAGTTCCTGTTTTTTTGGGCCACTTCAGTAATCCAGCTGACAGACAAACGGTCAAATCAATATCCTTTGCGATTTTCTACGTCAAAATAAGTCAATAATGGGATTTTTTTTCTATGGCACAATAGGACAAGTATTTGTAAATGAATTGAAACTGAACCTCTCCAAACCCTGATAAACACAAAGCTGCATGTTACAGTAGTTGAACACTGGCTCATGTGAACAGCTCTCCTCTGAGCCCCTGTTTCTGGACCCCGGCCACATCCTGCTGTTCTGGCCGTCGTCGGATCGTAAAGGCCTTGTTTTCCCCTCGCAGGGCACATAGCTGAATTAAAATCTATTATGAATTGTGACAGGGCCATTAAGAAGACGGATGGTCAGAGCCCTCTGTGGGTTTGGCTCGCTCTTTGTCCACCTCAGGGCCCTCCTTCATGACAAAAGCTTGGCCCCTGGCAGCCCCCGCTGGGCATGTGGCTCTGACCTGAGGCCATGTTTGTTTTTTACGCGAGTGTGATGTGCATGCATACATGTGTAGTGAAGATAGATTAATGGCAGACACATTCAAGCTTGAGCTAATTGAGTTTGGGGGCAGTGGGAAGTGTTAGGACGGTGACCAGGTTAGGACTCCAACCGTCACAAGTCACCGCACCCTCAAACACACACACACACTCTTGGGATCATGTTAGAGGACAAGAGGTGAGGGACAAAGGGAGGGTGGAGGCATGATGGATGACATGGAGGAGCATCAGGCAGCAGCTCACAGATCAGTGGGAGGAATTTATAGATTGAACAGAACAGTAAGTACTCGTCTGTGTCATCTCCCGGAGTGTGTGTGTGTGCGTGTTTTCGCTCGCTGTGGACAGTTTCCCGCTGAGAGGTCTAGTCGCCATGGATATGCACAAATGTTTGGTCTCATTATTCAGCCGTGTTTGGAATACTTTTTGTCTTATGACATGTACTTCTCCATTTTCTCTATTTGAAGCTGCTTGTTATTCCTCCCGGACTCAGGTGTGTTTTCGAGGAAACATGTTGTTGTTCAAGGTTTCCTCATTGATTTCTGCTGAAGCCATGTTGACAACATTTGTATTATTATTTTGTGCAGTATCTTTCACCCTGGAGAGACTTAGGATCCTGGAAAATGCGAAAGGAGATATCTTTGAATTCCCTGTGTCGAATACAATTCCAATACAATGAGACCATGATGATTCTATCCCAAATCATACATGGATTTGATACCAGTCCCATCATACATATATCGACCAATTTAGCCCACCCCTGACTCAATAAATATATTTACTGACACTCCACAAAGGAATAGTGTTGGGATAAATCCCCCTGAAGCGCTCCTGCATAATAAAGAGAAAAAAGAAGGAGCTATTCTCATTCTCTCACGCACTAGGGTTTCAAGGAGCTCATGCGTGGCGGTCATCTATCACCCCTATTGACCAATTACTGTGCCAAGCCGGACAGTTTCTAATGAGCTGCGAAAAACACAATGGAATAAGAGTCGATATCAGGGAAATAAATTATTAATAGCTGTCTGAGATTTTTATTTGCAGTTGCACTTCGCAGGGGTTTAAAAGAGTGGGGGAAGTGAGGCTCTTGCTTTTTTAATTATCTGATTTTTATGAACTCTAGTCTGTTCTGTTGCCTCTGCTGGACTGGGTGGATTATCCTCTGTGCTTAACACTGTATATTTGATGGAGAGCTTTTCTTAGCTTTTCTTTGTTTTGTCTTGTGTTTGTCCCTCAAGTACTCATTCTGCAGAATGGCCTTCGGATAAAATATTTGATTATTTATCCACTTCTCGAATGTACAATCTTAATTCAAGATATAGTTACAATGTCTATACGAGGGTTTCAACTAATATGCTTTTCTATTATGGAATAATCTGCTGATTATTTTCTTATTTGGTAAGTGAAAATAGCTTTTCAAGTTTTACAAAGCCCAATAAATCCCTTTTCTTTCAAAGCAAGTTGTTTACAGATTATATACCAACATGCACACTGTTTGCAAAAAGTAGAATATTTCCTTGTTATGTTTTGGATTAGATGTCAGTTTGAGAGAAACTCCCTCTGGAGGGAACACAGGGATGTTAGCCTTTGCAGAACCCTTTACATGCACACTATATAACACTACAGAAAAGGGGCAACCTCGAAAAGCATAATAGGGCCCCTTCAAAGGGTACTTGTGTTGCCTTAAATAAGTCACAAGTTAAATTAATTATGTAAAACACATCAAAACTACAATTCTTTATGTGTATTGACAACCCTAGGTTACATGAATCCAAGTACATTCAAACATCAACAAGTCTATTATCCTCATTTGACTCCTGTTATCTTGCCATTTTCTCTCTGCAGCTTGTTTTTATTTCACTGAACCTGTGCAATAACAAGTATGAATCAGCAAAAAAAAATGCAGCAACAACCCTAACATTTAGATAAAAGAATGGCAAACAATCTCCCCAAAGGAACCTTATCGCATTGCTCATGCACACCGCAGGGATCGCTGCTAACGACCGCAACTATTCTTGCTTCAATTGTTCCTCCGGGTTCAATTTGTACATTTCATTTGTTCTTTTTCTCCATCTTGAAGCACTTGTCATCTTTAGAGCATCGCGTTCTGCTGCTTAGTGGACTCTCCGTGGAATACACAGTCAATCACAGGCATGCTTTCCTGTTATCGGGGATGTTTGAGGTGGTTTTCTCTAAGCTCTTGTATCTCCTTAAATTCACTTCATAAAAGTGGATTACAGAAACCTTTCTCTGCTTTATTAATGCTTGAATAGGGATCTCTCCTGTAATAACATCAGCAGAAATGTGTGTTGTTTATGGTGAAACTCAGAAGGGCCAGTAAAAAGGAAACGTGAGCTTGAATCTGGTGTCCGATGTCGCAAATCATCGTCAGAACAATATTTCTTTCCACGTGGTCTGCAGACGGTCTGGTATAAATAACCCGTCCGTGAGTTATCTCCATTTAAGGTGGCTGGATGAAAACTGTGGAAAAAGTAAGAGACAGATTATCATCCAAAGCGGTGTGACCTCTGGCGGAGTGCCTCTCTCACTATCTAACTGCCTTTAACTTTATTTGGCTGTCGACTTGAAAGAGTCTTGCTGGGCTGGCTGCGACTGTGAACACACATACACACACACACACACACACACCCTTACACAGAGATATCCTCCCATATGGCATCATTTAAAACTCCTGGCAACTAATGCGTGTGTTTATCAGCACAACAAAGGACTGCAATGGAAAAAATAAATAAGGTTCCCGTTCAATTTAGCAAACATGCTAACAATTCATTCCATGGTTATTATTGCAGCGATACAGGTCACTATAGGTCGCGTTTGGACTGGGCACTGGTTTATATTTAGCCCACATTGTGAACACTTGTCCCTGTCCAAAGCCTTGATAGCAAACCAACCGTCGCTCCCATTTGATACGTGTATCGTGTTAGGTGCTTCAAGCTTATCCTCTGATAAGGAATTACTGCTCCTGTTATGAATTATTAAGTGGATTAGTTTTATAAAAAAGCCTACAAATAATCTAGCTGCCTTCATAGCAACACATGAGAGGACAATCCTTGATCCCTGCCACTGAAAATACTTCGGATGGGGGCATCATATTCATATTGGCAGGGAATTAATCACCTGAAGTTTTAATTTTTACATTTAAAGGGATAGCCCTTAAAATGTTGTCAGGCAGAGGATCCTAAGATCTTAAATTGCGTAAAATACAATAAAATGTGGGCGGCTCGTGTACTAAAGCTGAGTTCTTACTGTATGAAGTCCCCTCCCCCTTTCCAATGTATCTGTCATATATCTACAGTAAAGGACCAAAAATAACCTTTAAGCATATTAGCTATGGGTTTTAGGTCATTTTGGAATAGAAAAGTGTAATTTACGTTCGGTTTGAAGCAGGATTATTCACACATTTAAAAAAAATTATTTAGAGTTTATTTTACCCCTGCTTTACTCGCAGGTTGAGATCTTATTAGCACGGAATGTGAAACACCAGAGTAAAGACCTCGGCCTTGTTCTATGTATAGTGCGAGGGTGCATAACACCTTCCCTTTTTGGACTTAGTATTCCCTGCAATTCCTGTTATTCACGCTGCCTGCCAATGAGTCCACACTTCTGGGACGCGGCTCTGACCTGCAGAACAACAAACTGTGTGTGTGTGAGTGTGTGGGTGTGTGTGAGATTCTTGGGTGGTGAGGAGTTGAAGGCAGTCATGGAGGAGGTAATGTTGATGGTGATGGTAATGACTGTGAGCAGGAATAGCTCCGTTCTTCGGAGCAGACGGATGAGTTATTGCACAAACTCCGAGGCACGTGTAGCGTTCCCAAACAATAAGATCAAACTCTAACTCACACGCACACGCATGCTTGTTCCCTCTGTAATGGTGACCCGCTTTAGAGGTCAGCGGTGTTTGCACTCAGCTCTCCGGGCCCGGTCATAATAACGATGAAAAATGGCCTTTGCGGTATATGGCCTCTTCCCTTGGTGTGTGTGAGGGCAGTCCAGTATGTGTTCTATTTAACCGTCATCGTTTCCCCCCCCCTCCCACTCCTCCCTTTTCCCGTTCTCCACCTGCGTCCGAGCTCGAACTCGCTGAGGGAAAATGGGAAACAATCAACGGCAAATTGCCACGCTGCCTCTGCCCACCGCACACAAGTGGAAGGGGAAGTGGCGCGCTCTCTCAGGGCGCTCGCTGGCGGTTAGCGAACAGCCGCTCGCTGATGGATGCGAGGCAGAAATGATACACGCTGATAGCACCGTGTCTGTTTCAGTCCCCTGAAAGATAGATTGAGATTGCATCACGAGTCGGAGGGCGGCGCCTTTTTGCATCTGGCAGCAATATGTATTCACAGAACCACTCACGATTGACTGTAACGTAGTTTAAAGTACTCCTGGAAATAGCCCGGGAAGACAAGCAGTCACAACAATGCATGACTGCTGCCAACTCACTTGTAGCAGTGGTGCAATGTGAAAAGCAGACACACTGTTGTTTTTCTATTTGCAACGTAATGAAGTGAGAAAATAACTCTTGGCTCTCCAGGTTAAGAGTGGTCCAGCATAAAATCTGTTAGCAGCAATGATGAGCATCAACATTGTTTGCAGGGCCAGGAGTTGCCACGTCAGCACCCACCTAATGGAGAGGTGCAGCACAAATTGACAGACTGACGGGGCAAAGGTTGACAAAGTCAGCGTACAGGTGTGTGTGAGCCGCATGGAGCGAGGTGGGTTTTTCCTGCTGATTGGCAATTTAATGTCCAGTTTTGTCGAGCTCTGCTGTTCCACACCAGGTAGTTTTTTTCTGGAGTTTCCGAGCTAACGACTCTCACCGTCTGCCTGTTTCCCCATATTGCGTCGGATAAATCTGCCTGCCTGACAGGGCCGTTGTAATGAGGTGATATGTGTGTGTGTGCACATGTGTATTGGCTTTATTCACAGGTAAAGGCATGGCAGATTGTGTTTGCCACTATGTGAGCTTTCACGAGGGTATAAAACATGATCACATGTGACAGATTACAAACCTTTTCATTATTTCGCCTTCTGAGGGATTCAGCCTGCTTCTTTCCTTCTTAATTATACATCAATGAACTCCGAGTGAGTCCCCCTTCCTCTCTAACCGCTGACAGGTAGCACCTGTCCTGCCCACTATGGCCAGATGGACAATGCCCCAGTGCACCTGCCCCTCTTGGTGGCACTAAACCTGCTTCGAGCCAAGCCTCAGTGCTGGCACCTGAACATGCACACACACAGTTGGAGCCCTTGGATACCCTCTCTCTCAACTTGGCATGATAGAGTATAGCATTTGCAATCATAAACAGTAAATCAAGAGAAATGGCAATGGCTCGGCTTGTTCAACCAGAGGAGGAGATTATATTAGCCGGAAACTATTTTTGATTGGTTTTCAATTTTGTTCCCTGAACATAACATTTAGAAATCAATGGAAGTCGGTAAAGATTAATAATTTTGCCTTCACAGTTTAAACCACAACCATTTCAGAAGATGTCTGAAATATAGCTTCCCAAAAAAACAATTCACTCGCCTCTTATAAATGTGGTAAATATGATTTGGGAAATATGCTTATTTGCTCTATTGCGAAGAGTTAGGGTGAAGTTAATTTCCTCTGTCATTTGTGTAATGAAAGGTGGCTGTAACAATGCTTTTCAGGCAGCATGTAGCCTGGTAGTCGAAATCCAGGGCAAACAAACCCCATGCACTCATCACTGCTCTATATGTTAACAGCTGAAGGCCTCTCTCCCCTACATTGTGACAGCTGGACAGTAAAAGACAGTTAAGTAAGTCACTCAAACAGTGGAACAGTAAAAGTGTGTGTTGCGAGGGGGGTAGGATACTCAGAAATTGTCCCCACACAGACAGGTGGCGAGCAAAAACAGCAGCGGTAAAACAGAAATAAGAACTTTGCAGGAGTCGTTCCAATATCCCGGCGAGAGCAGGGGGCCCCTGGAGTAAAGGCAGTAACACCTGTGTTTACTGCGGCTTCAAATGGAGCCCAGGATAAAGAGAGAGAACAATATTAACAGAGAGGCAAACCTGGCACCGAACGGGCAGAAAGCTGGTCACACAAACTCCCTCGTTCCAGTGGGAGTGCGTTTGATTCGCCTCTCCCATCACCCCTCTTTAGACCAAGCCTTTGATAAGCCTCCCCTGTTCCCCCATGGGGCTCCTGGGGGATCTGGCAGGGTCTATATGTGATGTGATGTGATGTGAGCTGCCTATCTATGGCCAAACTGCACCGCCGGGTCCTGACGCACATTGGAAAAGAAGGCTATAGGGAAATTCATCTCGCAGCTCCATGTCAGTCAATTGATGTTTTTCTCCACAAAATGGGCATTCATTGAGATGAAAATAATGCTTAATATCTTAATTAACTGTCACTGTTTTGCACCTGCTGTACCGTCACTTGTGACTCACAGGACACTCAAAAATAGCCTCGACTTAATCAAGAAAATACATCTTCAAGCCAGGCCCTTCTGTGAAAATATCGCAAATACAAATTATGTTTTCAGTCCAAGTGAGTCACATCCCCCCTTCCACCCCTCCTCCTGTCCTCCCCTCATTCTCAGACAGAGGTCATCAAGGTGGGAAGCCTTGCACCTGCTCTCACATATTCTCAGTACCCTTCCCAATTTTTATTTATTTGCTTTATTTATTATTCGGTATTATGTGAATGCCCCCGCATGGCAACATCCATTCATACAAGGCCAAAGTTATTGCGATCGCTACATGTGTATCGCTGTATGAGTCGTGTTATTAAAGCGTGGTCACTTGATCAGTTTGTCCCAGACCTGATCTGAATTTGCATTGTTGTTTATTTCCAATATTACATTTTCCTATTACTGTCTCTCAGGGATACAAATCTACACTCTTTGATGCGTATTTCCCTTTCTGATCCCACTCTAAGAAAGAGAAACGGTAGCAAAGAAGCCGGGAATGAAAGGAAAGAGCAAGAGAGCACTTGTTATGTCATGTGTGCGGAGGAAGGAGACAGCTTCCCCTGATCGCCGCCCTCCTCGCACCGTTGACAAGGAGGCGAAAAGTGCCTCCATATTGGGGCGGATGGCTGCACCGATTGCCTTTTTGTCCTGTGACAGATACACTCTACATGTGTCACAGCCGCGGACCCGTCACCTTGCGACGGCAGAGCAGATGAGATACGGAGAAGGAACAGCGGAGAGGAAAGCAACAAGGGCGCTACCCCCGACAACGCTGTCAGCGTGTTTATCACCGCGCATTAAAATAGACATCGGACGCCCTTCTTGTTGTCTCTTCCCGCAAAGCTCCATTGTTTCTGGAGGAGGGAGATGTCTAAGACCTGCCTTGCTAAGTGCTTACAGAGCACCACTCACTGTCACTGCAAAGTGCCACAGCTGCAGCAGGAACCGGGCTCTAACATAGTGATTTATGTGGCTGCAGCGGGCCCTTACGTCTTAGAAAGATATATTATTATATTTCCCATACAAACCTGCAATCCTTGAGCTTCAATTGCATCCGGTTCTCCTTGTCATTTTCCAGACAAACTGCAAGTAAAGGGCTCTTTAAACCTTTTAGTTTACAAAGAAAAAGATTGACATTTTGAAACATATATTTATTGGCTTTAATGGAGAGAGAACTGAGAGTTAGCTTAGCATAACAACTGGAAACGGACACAGCGAGTCTGGTCAAAAGGTCAAAAAATGTATTTGCACATAACCTTCTATAGAATTGCAGCTTATTTCCACTACAATCAAACAAGATACAAGATAACATATATCATTTGATGCTGTATACATATGCTCTCCGCCCTTGCATATTTTTTATCATCTAAAGGCAGCTACATATTTAAAAAGGCTAGATGCCAAATGTGTAGCGTAGAGCAGTCTGTAAGATTAGTTATCACATCCGGTTGTGTAGAGGGTCTATATGTTTGGCAGTACCTTCTTACCACTGTCCTCACTGTTGAATGAAACATTAAAAAAGCTCTTGATGTCTGGGATGGTTCGAACTTCCGCTCTGACCTGCTTAGACTTAACATGCCACGGTCACCGCCGTTCACCCTGTCGGCCCTGAGGGGATTTAGTCTTGGATGTTAAAAACTTGTGTGGAATGCTAAAACGGGCCCAAAGTCTTATGCTGTGTGTCCAAATTTTAGATGGACTGCTCTCTGTACTCTCGGGTGTTGCACTAAGACGATCTAAGCTTCTTTGCCTTTGAGTTGGCATCTGTCTAGACGCATTAAATCCCCCTCAAATGGTTAATAAGTTACATGTTTATACTGTTGTAGGATCCAGTCTTAAAAGGTGTGCTTTATGCCCAAACAATGCATTTAATATGTGTTCATTCTGGCAGAGTAGGCGTCTCTTTTTAATGCACTTTATTAAATATTCAACACTTATAAGAATGTATTATCCGAACGAAGAAAAGGGTCAATCCCTCGGAGTAAGTGTCAATCCTTTTCTTTCCAAGCAACAAACTATTAAATGTGGCTTGTGTTTTAAAATGTGAAACGATTCCTCAATAATGCACAGGGATCATGTAACAGGTCGACTTTCAAACACATGCTAGTGATTTAATCTTATCATAGCCTTCCCTCTTGTGTCAGCCATTTCGCCTTTTTATAAAGTGCTAGAATCAAGCGTAACAGCCTGTTAATGAAATATTTTTGAACTTCAGAATCAAAGCTAAAGGAAGCAGGGTTAGGGTTGGAGTAGCATACCAGTCAATGCGCCTCTGCCCTGCGTTCTCTCCGTTAATACTCTTACCTGGCGTATAATTCTTAGGCTATTGAATAGATTGGTCTGCAGGTTAATTGGACTTTTAGCTACTGGAAGCGTCTCCTTACAACATCGGAAATAACCTCTCTAACAGTCCAAGCACGCGTGAATGTTGTGTACAAACCAGGCATTCGCTAGAAAGGAGGAGGCGCAGTGGGGGGCACCCGGTAGACTATCTCTGCTATGCGAGGAGCCTTCGGGCTAGTGTCAGGGTCATGGTATTTTTAACTACGCACGCATACACTCAACACGAACCGCCTTGTGCCACCTGCTGGACCCTGTCAGCTGTTGAAACAACTGAAGGGGGGACGGGGAGTAGGCACCAAGGAATGAGTCTTTTATGTGATTGTGTCTATTTTATACTGCCACTAGTGTATACAAACAACATTATACACACGTTTAACTAGGAAAAAAAGGACTTTACTGAGAAGGAGACGCTTGTTTATTTGGTTCGAGAGAGCCAGAGGTGGTGCTAGATCAATACTTGGCAGATATTGATGGTGCTGTAGTGGTTATTTTTTCCTTGATCCTTTTGGCTGTAGACATTCCTCCAATAGGTGAGGGCATGGTGGTAGTCTCTCAATATTCTCTCCCCCACTCTGGCCGCAGCTGCTCTCATAAACCAAGGTTCATATTGCAGCAGCTGGGCCCACCTCTATACAAGACTAATTGTAACACGATTTCCCCCTCTGCTCCGGAGCCAATTTGTGAAGCCACAGGAAGGCCAAGTAATCAATTTCTAAATTTTGAAGTGAAGTTTTTGAAATGTTGATTTGATTTGGGGCCGAATCGATTCAGTTCAAGGTTATTGTTTTTTTTCTTTTTATTCACTACCCTCCTTTCAAGATGGATTGGAAGTTTAGGGCACCTCTCTGCACAGAACAGTATTTCTACCCTGCTCCTCAGCGATAGAAAGGATACAATCTGAGCTGCTCTTGTCCTTGTGTCCTTTTTATGACAATTGCACTGCCGGAGCACCAAGGACTGAGAGCAAACAAGTTTTGTAGCAACAACACGGGCTAAATCACAATGAGGTCACACCAAGGTTACATACACTGAGGACACAAAACACTAAAGCACTTGAGTGTTGCTGTACATGTGATCACCAGCTCCTAACGACCAACAGCAACTTTGCCCATTGTGAAGACTAAGGCAGGCCGACCCTCGAAAGTTTCTTTCGTTGCCCAGTAACTGCACAAAATGTACAAACAACGGCAAAGGGGATTTGGGTGTCCGTGTGTGTGCCAGTCCAATTTTAACTTTCCACTGACGTTCATGAACTGGACATGACAGGCCATTTTGAAATCCACTCTACACTCTAATTTTGGATGAGGTGTGGAGTTGAGGGTTAGACTAATCCATTGGTCTGCTGATAAAGTGGCCGATAAAGACTCTCTTTAAAGGGATAGTCCAACCTTAGTATACTTTTGAATAACAGACATCTGTAAAAAAGAACGAAAGCCTAGGTGGACATTTTGATACATTTCCTGCATATTGGTTACTTTGATGCACCAGTTTATGTTGAAAATGCCTTTTTTCAATTCTAAGGAAATCACAAAATGCAGGCAGCAGGTGACATTTAACAATTGAAAGGATCATTTAGAATTTTGTTAGGTAGAGGAGAAAGATAGTATAAAAATTCATAGTTACTTTTCAATACTGTTATACAATTGCTCACTATGCTACAAACAGTCATGACTTTGCAAACGTATTACCTCCTTCTTGGCTTTATCTTCCCTTGAAGCCAAACATAGTGGTTATAGTTTGACATGAAATGACAGCTGTAATCGGCACAACTAAATTAATCCCCATTGAAAAGGCTGTATTAGCGAAACCTTGATAGAGGGCTTACACACATACTTTGATGATGTGCCAGCCAAGCTCACATAAGAAAAGACGCTCTTCTCTAGTCAGCACCATCCAGACTGATGTGATGTGACAAGGACAAACCTAATGCGGCTGTTTCATTGACTCCGCGCGTCTATTGTTTCAGTCTATTACAGATATCTCGTCTGGCAGGGATCGGATTGTGTTGCAGGCACCTGCGTCCACATCAGAATCAAAAAGTGGCTGGTTTGAATTGCTGGATGATTTCCAATCCAGCTGTTAGTTTGGAGGCTCGTGGGAGGGATGGTTAGACAGCTAGAACGGCTCTAGTCTTTCTGCAGTTTCTGCCCATGAAACTGCATTCTTGACCCTATAACAGGCTATTTTATCAAGACATCAAATAATACATTTTCATTTTTACCCCTAATAAGGTTGAACTTGTTTTTGGCTGTTGGAAAAGGTCCTATCAAAAGAAAATGCTGCTGTTTTTCTTATCTTTTTTCAATCTTCCATCCCTCAATGAAATTCCCTTTTTATGATATTGTTTGTTGATGGAGCTCTTTGTGTGGGGTTGGCATTGGCATTTTTTTTCCCTGCCGCTGGCTTTATGGAGCCAACATTTTCTACCGCTCCAGGCTGTTTACTTTGCTGTTTTTGATCAAAAGCCCCTCCATTTTACCCATTCAAGACACTCTTGTAAGATTTCCAGCAGCAGACTCCCACCTAATATCAAATCATAGACTATCAACTGTTGTGCTTAGCAAATATGATGAGTCTGTTAAACAAAACAGTTGGATTTTCAAAGTACGTTTTATAAAAGATCATACTAGTTATGTAATTCAAATGAGTGTGAAGGTTTTTTTTAGACTTAGAGAAGTAAGCCCCGCGATGTGATATGACCACAAGGCTTAAGTCACAGCACAATTTTAAACAATTTGCTATATGTTGAGTCTTATGATGATTTGATTTAAGGCCTTTTTTTTCAACTGCTAATAATACAGTTTGTCTTCATCCTTTTTCGGATCTAATTCCTGCCAATACCGCTGACTTTACCCATGACCTGCCCACAACAAAACTCAGCACCATCTAGTGGACTTAGAAGGCATTACATTTTCTTGCTTATTATTTGTATAATAAATTATCAATACTTGGAGTCCAACTATATATTGACTTGCAACACTTTGTAACCCAATGCTGAATCAAATATGTCCAACACCCTAGCAATGGAGCATTGTTTCCAAATGCAAGGGGTATTATCTAAGGCATTAGCTGGTTACACTAAAAAAAACATTTTTAGTGTTACCAAAAACATGAGAAAATAGACTACGCCATATAAGTCTTTGTAAACTGCGTATTTGCTGTGATACAAGAGCAATCCAAAGGATGTCGCTTATCAGTTGGTTAGTTTCTGATGCAGTTAACAATGAATAAGTCCTATACATATATTTAGATTCATGGAACACCCTTGACCTCAGTGTTTGCAACCACATTCATTATTACCTTTACATTATAATATCATTCAGAGGGGACCTTCATAATTTAAATCACAAATTCCGGGTCAACTGGTCCACGACTATTATCGTAAAGCCCTTATTCTCTGTGAGTAAAGTACTGACCCTCCAAACAACCCTCCCTATGCATGTATATTCCACCATGTCAGCAAAGTTCAGTGGCTGTTACCTACATGACTTCCCATAGTATTTTATGCAAAGTTGACTGTCATTGAAAGTTGCGGGAAGCTCTAGAGTGAGTGCTCCTTGAATTCTTACTCAACATGAATTCTCCTTGAAAGCATATCTTGGTCAGTGTGTTTGTCTTTTGCAGCCTTATTATATCCCCCCTCTCTCTATACAAGTTGGGGACACCATACTTTTGCTCCACAGTAATCCAATTATTTTCCTTTTTGCGGTCAAAGCAGCAAGACTCATCGCCTCTTTTTTTCCCCAGAGGGAAATGACGTGACATCACTCATGTCTATTGCTATTGTCTTTGTCTGCTACGCTGTGAGGGAGATCATGTGAGGACAGTGATCCATTGATGGGTTATAGCAGGGATATCATGTCCAGAACTGATACCTGGGTACTCATTTGGTGCCAATTTCTGAAAATGTAATGGTACTCTTATTTATACTGTACCGCAGTTACTGTAGGCACTCTGTAGCTCAAGGGTTAGGATGTCCCGTTGTCCCTGGGACTCTTGAAAATGTGTTTTGGATAATCAGAGATCCTTCCCGCGACCAACTGAACTTAGCGCCAATATGTTATATCAGGAAAAAACCTTAAAGTTTAATTGTAAAATGCCTTATTGTATCACGTAAATTCGTGTGGATATTGGCAGAAAAAAAGCTAGCTAATGTTAGCTGTCAGCAAAGTCCTACTTAAATAATGGAACAGCTGCATGAAGAGGTTCCATTGAGTTACATTATGATGCGTTCAAGAACTATTTCGTAAAAAAATGATATGTGCTCATGGTGATTTATGATTTGATCATGCTGTGTTCAAACGTGATCATGTAACATTTTGTGTTTGGCAAGAAAAACTTAAAACTAGCTCTAATTAGCCAAATATTGCTTAATGTAATCTACTAATGCAAAGGTTTTTCTATGAATCAAAGCAAATATCATTTATTTGGTATTGAATCTTGTGTTGGCATTGATATTATCAACTAAACACCTGAAATAGTGACATCCCTTTCCAATGGTGTCAGTTAGCTCTATTGCAAACACCTTAATCCTGTCAGAGCGTTCTGCCTGCATCTGATCAAAGGCGGCAAAAGCACGAGGCACAGGTTGGGAGGTATAAGCTTTTTATAGGCACGTAGGTGTTCATGCTTTGTGCATTTGTCTGAGAAAAGTCATCGGGGCATGCTGCTATTCGTGTTATTTGTTTTCCAGCTCTCGTGCATGTGTTTGCGCACAATGCCAGCCGAGGTTGGGTCACGCCGGGGGGACAGGCGCCGGCTCATTTTGTATCCCTCTGCTGCGTGCCTCAGTCAGGGGAGGCTTTGTCACCAGCTATCTGCCTGCCAGCGCAGGGCATTGTTATTCCAAAGTACAGGCAAGTTAACATTTCTCTTGTCACCGCTACATCTCCCCCACAACACACCAGGAAGAAGAAAAAGAGAGAAGAGACGCTCCTTTGCCCTTTCCTCCTTTTCTCTGCCTTTGTCCCCAGCTGACTCTTCTCCTCCTGAGGAAAAGATATCCCTTTCTTTATCTTATTCTGCATGTTACCTTCTTAATAAAACACCAGTGCTCCTTTTAATAAAACAGTCCTGAGGCAGTGGTTAAACATTGATGCTCCGTCGTCTTGGTTAAAAATAGAGCCATGTTTCATCGTTTGGTTGAGGGCCACAGCAGATTTGACAGGCAGGTGTTTTTTAGCCATGTTTATTTTTCCGCTAGGCATGTACGGTTTAGCCTCCTGCTGAGAATCTCCTGTCAGCAAAGTGGAACACAAAACATCTCCTATCAGCCCGGCTCAGCTCACTCTCATAATGAATACCTGTATTCATCAGCCGACGTGGTATTTACAAATGGAATGATGAATGCCGTTGATGAGCTGGATTCGTACTGAGCAATTGCGCCATTACCTCGGGGTGATTATCTTTAGCTTGAGTGTCCCCCTCGGAACTTTTTTTTTTACATGACGATATGGCTTTCCGTGCCCATATTCCTGAGATTTATTTACCCCGCGAGAGGCTGCCAGGCTCAATCGCCCTGCAGTAAAGTCTTTTATGCGCTACGCTGTTCGATTGGGAGCAGCTCGTAACTCAGGCGGTCTATCAAAATCAATGGGTAGCGTGTTGAGCGCTGATTTAGGATGGTAATTAGAGATGTTAATTGTTTTCATTACTCAGGGCGGCTCCAAATAGAAAGGGGGTACTGGCTCTTCTGGGCCTGATTGGGGGGTTTTATCACTCAGGGACGTTAAATGACCTCCCTTTGACACTCACAGATGGTATCTCCAATCCTATGATGTCCACCATAGAAGAAGAATCTTTGACCTGTGCATAACCTTTGGCACAAGAAGGTTACATTTAAATAATTGGCTCTATAGCGGACATTAATAGCAGCAGAAGGAGGAAATATAGTACATAATAGCTCCTGACACTTACCTATCTACCTATTCAAACATTATTTATGACAGCACATCAAAACAAAATGATATTAGCAAGCTGTAACTGTCATGTTTAGAATGCTGCAAAAGGTAGAATATTCTGTCCTGGCTGTAAATATGTTTAAGCGATGAATAAATGGAATGAACTGCAGTGGATAGGTATCGGTTTGTGCTCGGCGGGTGTCGCAGCTTCTATTGAATGGGAGCACTTTGAATATTTTCTATGGTCTATTCAAATGGAAAAAACCTGAAAAGGTTCATTTCTAAATGAGCTATTAGTTGAAAAAAAACATGAGCTCTTGTACACATGAATGTCAATCCAACATCGATATGATGATTGTACCTTATGCAACAATGCTGAATAGCAAACGTCCTTGGATGATTGAATTGAAGCGCTTTCATCAACAGGGTGTTTGGTTTTTGTTATACAGTTTGGAAACGGGATACAAAATAGAGCAATTTGTTTATTTTAAAAGGTTATTTGGAGTGATTAACACCCTGGGAAGACTTGCTGATGAAGGCAAACCTATTTTCTATCAAACCTTGATCTAGGGCTGCTCAATTATTGCAACGATTATGAAAACAACATAATCGAAATAAAACGATTTTTTTATTTTTTTTAAATAATTCTTTTTATTGGTTTTTCAGTTGAATTATACTTAAAGTTCTGGGTAATCAACTGTTAAAACATACTGTTCACATTTTCAATAAATGGATGTTTTCAAAGTAAATGGATAATCGTTTTTAATAATCGTGATATCAATTATTGACCCAAATAATCGAGATTATGATTTTTGCCATAATCGAGCAGCCCTACCTTGATCTATAATTTTCATTTACAAAAAAGATTGATGTCATTGTTTAGGCAGCACAAAAAGAAACAAACAAAGGTTTTAAATGTAAATCTTCAAAAACTTGAAAATAATACAAAATATTGAAATAATAACTCAAAAGTCAAATGAGTTGTCCACTACAAAACAAGTACATGTTTCCAAGCCCATAACGATGCAAAACAAAGTAAGTTCTGCATATTAAAACATGATTCAAGATAAGGAGAGGAAAAAAATGCATCATAATAAATGAACACAAAAATAATACTCCCTGTGGTTTAACTTTGACCTTACAGACAACAAAAAGTGCATCTTACCCATTTAAGGCATTCCCTAAATTAAGAAATGATTATAAGGGAATGTAGAATAAACCCAGGTTCTGGAACATTTTCTCTGTTTTTCTTGAGATACAGAGTGTGAGTTATTATTGTGTTCTCACAGATATCAGTAACACCTTATTTGTGAGTACAGCCCTGAGGTACTCTCTCCTTTCGCCACATTTCACACTCTGCTGCCCATTCTTATCCTCTCCGAATAATGAGCTCAATGCTTATCTGTAAGTGACGCTTTTATTGGCCGAATTAGTCTCAGATGTTACTATCTTTGGCCATGGAAGTACGATTTCAGTGAACCTTTATGCGTAGAACACCCCTCCTCACTCCAATTGAGATGTTTTCCCTTTTCTGCTTTTCCACTCGTCATCCCTCCATGGCCTTCAAAGGAAAATAATCAGCAATCTGTCCATTTTAAATGAGCTTCTTGAAACTGGATGGTGAAGGATGTGTTTTTTCGTACAAAAGTTTTTTCTTGTGCTATGTGAAGTTTTCTTGTGTGACATCACTCGCCCTCTGCTCCTCGCATGATCAAACATTTTTGTTTTACGCTTGGACTAAAGGGGGTACAGAAAGCTTTAATCCGTGTGTTCTTCTTTCTTGCACTCCTTATCCATGCATAAGAACAAATCTCCCCGCGGAACATCATATAGCAGTTAGCTGATCCGTTTGAAGTCGTTCTTCCGTGCATCAGCGATGGCAAATTGTATTCGGGAGAAAAGTAGGCATTCGATAACCCCCCACGTAATGGCGTAATGCCTGTAATTATGACAGCTGACGATGGACATGAAGTAAACGTAGCCAACACATCAAAACACACAAACACTGGCCCCCGCTGTGCCATCTCATCTAAGTCGAGGCAGTCTCCAGAAATAGCCCTGATTGTGGCCCTGAATAATTCAATGTCATTTTTTCCCCTCCTTCCAAAAGGACTGTGGGAGCAATTGATGAGAGCGGATGAATATTTAATGGCTCTGAGTCTCTTGGACAAGCCGGGGCCTGGGATGACTAGCTCCGAGAAATCAAACAAAGAAGAGGAGAATGAGAAAAAGGAGGTTGCGTAGTGAGGGGTAGTGCAAACACTGAGGGGAAGATCCGAGTTCAGACACGGTTAGAACTACATCTAAAAGCATCCACTTCCTCTATCGCCTTTAACTGGCCATATTGCAGCGCCTGCTTAAAAGTTAAACAGAAGTGTTTGATTGCCCTTGTGAGAAACTTTGATACCCTCCCCCCCCCCTCGGTGTCACATTCATTATTAACTGATGGATGTTTTAGAAATGCATTAAATGTTTTCCAGTCAAGGCTTTTTTGCGGGGGTTCGAGGAAACAGTTTCTTCACCTCTATTCAACTTCAAACATGTAGGGTTAATTTCCCGGGAGATACTAAACTATGCGATATAGAGAGATGCAATTCTGCAGTGATAGAAGATGGGCCGTCACGGTTTCCAGAGTGATATGACCCCAATTGGTCAGTGTGGCGCTTCTATTGAGGTCAAATCTGATTTAATTTCCTTGTATACATAGTCTATTATGTCAGCAGTAATCTCAGGGTGTGCAAAACAAACATACCTATTTTACTCTTCAAAAATGTTGGTCAAATAAGACAGTTTTTAGTTGGTTTACTAGGAATAACCGGACTCTTTTCTTATAGAAAGGGAAAATCAATCGCCTCGTCATAAGAAAACTCAACCATGTCCAAAAATGTGTGACAACATTTACAAAATAACTTTTTAATATCAGTTCTATTTGTTTGCTCATTGCACTTTAAAAGCAAGTCGTGTTATCCTAAATGCCAAATTCAAAAACATTGTGTCACATCATGAATCAATGCATTTTATTAAGAATGTTGACAATTATTGTGTTTCCATTAACTTTACATACATTTTAACTGTTGCACACTTAATAAGATGATAGATTTTTTTTAAAGGAGCTGAATGTCAGCGATACAATCAAGTGAATTATAACCTGCTTTGACCCATTTAGGTTACTTATACATGCCACTTTACTTAAAGGTCCCATGTCATGCTTTTCTGGTTATTACCCGTCCCCTTGTGTGTTATGTAGCTTTTTCTGCATGTAAACGGTCTGCAGAGTCACAAACCCTCAAAGTACACCCTGTAGCGAGTAAAACTCTAACACAGAAAGACCTGTCTATGCTGCCCCAGAACGCCTCGTTGGGGATCTTTCTTTTTCCATTGTTTACTTCTTGGGTATTGTGACGTATTTCGGGTATAGTTACGTCCGCGGAGCCGTTACATTTGGACCAATCCGCGGACTTCCTCACACACACACACACTCGGCGGGACGTTGCGAGGCTCGCTGCTGCGAGGAGCGGACAGTGTGAGCTGGCTCACTGGTGTGGGGTCGGCGAGACAGCGAGACACCGCGGAACTCAGCCTGGGCACACACACAAACTCCCAGCCAGGCTGCGGGTGTGTGTGTGTTTCGGGGTGGGTTTCGCTGTGTCTCGCTGTCTCGCAGACGGCCACTGGGCTCACAGGGAGGGGGGGCAGGAGCTCCAACAAGCCATTTAGGACAGAGAGTGAATACACATACTTTACAGAGATGCTGTATGAGAAACCAATGTGAGTTTGGAAAATTGCACAATATACATTTATTTTAGTATACCTCAACAATGGAATTATGATCAGTAGAAATTGCCATGACATGGGACCTTTAAAAAAACACTGATTTTAAATGCCAAGTAAGGAGAACTTCTCATTTCTCAATTGTAGTAGTAGCTGTTGCATTATGGGAAGTGTAGGATCAAGCAATAATGTACCAAAACTAGACTAAAACGTTGGATATCTCAGTCTCTTCCTTCAAAGAGACAGACTTTTTTCCATACTTTCCCACAAATGTAATAGACCAAATTATTTATTTAGAAAATAATCCTTAGTTAAAGCCCTATTTACAATTTAAAAATGTTATCCAATGTCAGATTTATAATATAACTTATAAACATGCCACATCCTGCTTTAAACAGCTGTGACTATGATTGATTGATGTTCAAAAGGTTTAACAGCATACATTGCTTTTTGATTTTAGAAACTTAAATTAGTTTTGTTACCTTCCCCCATAGAACGCCTTAAAAAAGAGGCGAGAGCTGATATTAAATATTCTGTCCTCAGAGTGTTGATATTCATGTATATTCACTGCCGAGAACACTTTTTGAAAATGAACAATCACAGATGGAAAAGGTCACCGTTGTGCTGAAGTAGTGCATTATGGGAGTGGAATAATTGCTTTTTCTCACATTAGTTCCTATTGTAATGAAATCTTGGCAGTGCACGACACTGAATGACAGATTACGCCGCGTTTCAATCACGCAAGTGTGGCTGTTGGGGTGGGGGGACGGGGGTCAATTGGCTTTTGTTGGAAAAAAGTGTGGCTCCTATACAGTAAGTCTCTGCATAAATCATCTGTATCATTTTCTGTCCTTTTAACTAACGGCGCCACTCTCATCAAGGGTTTGTGTCATTGCACTCTAATTGTTTTGAAGTGAGAGCTATTTTTTGCTGAATAGAGCTTAATGATTTGTAACACGGCATGGTAAAAGATACGTGGTGCGGGGGTATGGAGCGGCCTTTTTGTTCTTACACCAGTGCATTCAAACACCATTTCTGGGCGGCGCTCGGATCTTGGAAACCTAACTGTGTTAATCATGGTTTATATGTGGGAGACATCAAAACCTCCCTGTACTTCCTTGTCTCACCCGCTGGGTTATACACACACACACATCTCTCAAGGGCACCTTCACCATAACCCCTTAATTTATCTTCTGGCGTTTCTCTATTGGAAAGATGAATCACTGCGTTCGACATGAACATTTTTACAGGAAGTAGACAACTCCAAGGCACTATATCCTCTTATTGACTGGTCCTTGCATATTTAAAACATCACATCAGGAAGACCTAATACTTCATTAGCGCCCAGAGGCTTTCAGTGCAAGAAACTATCTGTATGCCCCCTGCCTGCAAGTGGATTTTCCAAAAACCTCCACTCTTTTAGGGGCAAAGCTCCGTGCCGCTACGTTTCAATCCCGGATAAAAAGAGCAGTCAAGTCGAGAGAGGTCTGCCTGTTGGTCTCCAGACAGGAAAAAGGAGACTGTGTAGCACAATGAAAAGGTGAGCGAGGAGGTGAGATGAATAGGTAATTACTTTTCTTTCTTTACCTGCTGGAAACCGTATAACCCTCTTGTGGGTTTCATTTTGAGGATATCTTTGGTGTGCTTTTGCTGACTTTTGGAAGATTTAATTATATGTTAAGGGGATGTGACACGTCCTGCTCGTGAGTTGAGAAATTTAGTTGAAGTTGACATTTACCCTTTATGGTGTAAGATGGAAGGTGTGCATGCGTGAAAGGGTGTCAAGTGCTGGCCATGAGGTGTGAAGGTGTCGTTGAACCCCTGGGGAAGTATTGCTTAACTACAAAATGGTGACTTGAGGTATTTCTTTTAAAGCCAGGTTATCTAGGGCTGTTTGTGACACAACATATTTTGGCCTGCTGGTTGTATGTTTACTTTGAAATACTTTGTGGGCATTGTCTTGTTTGATGGAAGGATGTAAACGGTTCTTCCCCATAGACTGTATGTTAGATGTTGACATGAAAATACCCCATTTGCTTTACTTTACAGACCCAGAGAATGCTGCTTGGTCTTCTCTGTTTGCACCAAGTTGCCTTCAGATACTTGATTTTAAATATCATTGTATGCTGTCGATTTTCCCTTAGCGAGAAACTACTGTAGCCTAAATCATGAAAACCAGGCCCAGGGCATTAAAGACACGTATGTAGACAGGGCAGAGGACCCCCTTTAAAAAAAAAAAAAAAGCTTTGCTGCTACTCTGATTGTGATGGAACATGTAGAATGTTGCATACTGGAAGTGCTTGACTTATCTGAATCACACATGCACTTTTTTGGCCGAAATGCTCTGCACAAACCAATGTTTCAGGTTTGGCTTCTTTTTTATTGGCCTCCTGCGTCAATGGCAACAAACTAGTTGGACACGTGTTGGAGAGGTTGCCTCATCCATGTGGAACCTCATCCAAGCCCACTTTCCTCTGTTTATACAAATCCGACCTTTATGCTAATTGCTTTTATGATGATAAAGAGACAAAGATGATAGGGAGGGGGGGGGGGGGGGGGGTACTGTTCCGCACACCACTGCAAACAAACACACACACACAATCTAACACACACAGGCTCACCCTTTCTTTATGCTGATCACAGCTTTCACAATTAGACAAACTGTGATAACGCCGTTTATGCAGTGGGGAGATCCATAGCAATTATGCTTGAAGGGCATTTCTCCAGCGGATGTTACGTCTTCTGACTGAACACTAACTCACACACACTGTTTGGAAATGTGCAGATCCTCTCGGGAGGTTTGTAGGGCGAGGGGCTGTCTTCGATGCATTTGGGAAGAAAGAGTAAGACATGGGAATTCATCCGAAAGAGAAAAGAAAACTCCCCAAACTACTTCAAAAACGTGTATTTGGTTGTGTATACACTGTAGGAGCAATATTTGCTTTCATGGATATTTCTTTAAAACCTTGGAATCTTTTAACACGCTTCCGAGTTATTCAAAAAAGGCTACCGGATTTTGAAAATACTATTAGTGTAATTCCTTGTCTTTATGCAACAAATACTGGGTTTTCGACGGTTGCAGAATGGTGACATCATGCTGATCCAAAAAGTCAATGCTAGAAGGTATCGTTGGGCATCAAAAGAACGCCGATATTTTGTAGAAAAACGTAATAGCGAGCTGAACATCTGCTGTCAGGAGTTAAAGCTTATTTCCAGTTGCATGCGATAGGCAAGTGGATTACTGATGAAAGAATGATAGCTGCTGTATTCTTTCCTTCAGCTCCACCAGTCTGGTTACACATTACCTTCTTATTCACACCAGAGCTGCTTCACAATTTCAAGTAAACAAACACTGTGGGTTCTGAAGACAACATCATTTTTATTTTATGACTGTGCCTTGCCAGCTATTCCCTGACTGAGGTAAACTTTCAGCTGCGTGACACTTGGTGAGGTGAAGCTCAATTCCTGCCCCCTCCCACATGTGTGAGTCAGTATTCAGTGGACAAATCAATCCAGAAAAAGGGCACATTTGTTTCTGAGTGTTGTCAGGCTGAAATAGCTGATTGCAGCCTGTCAATAAAAACAGAATTTCTGATTAATAATGGACTTTACAGCGGCATAAATAACCCATAGTGTTTATCCATCAGGACGCTAGTTAGTGCTTCCAGTGCTTACGCCCTCTAATCCCCCATCCCTAAGGGTGGCGGTTGATGAAGATCGACACATCACACCGCCCCCCCACCACCCTCATGCATATACACACAGACCCCTCGCTCGCCTCTTCATCCTCTGCCTTGGTGCGCAGTCACGCCCGCTGCAGCGTGAGCTCTGTGTGTGTCGGGGGGGAAGAAGATAAGATGGACTCTTTTGATGATCAACAGCTGAGGCAGTTGTTGTCAAAGAGACACAAGATTAGAAGTTTTTCATTGGAATAATGCGGTGGAAAGTTGCCTGGAGGTTAATGGACTGGCAAATTATGTATTTACAAATGATCAGGGTTCAAATCTATGCTATAGAGTGGTCTACTGCCAATCAGGTCTTAATATTCTGCAAAATAATGTACTCTTTTTCATGATTTGGTACTAAGAGGTGCAACCATACATTTCTTAATGGCTTATGAATTATTCATTAAAGTTTTTACTTTAGTAATAAACCATTACTTTTGTCTGCAGTTCAGTTAATATAGTAAATACCAATATGTCATTATTTAATATTAAATTACAAAGGTAATTAGATTTTTCAATTCTTAAAGGTTGTTCTTATTAATCCTTCATATCTGGTCTGAAAATCAAATAAAGAAACATGTTTGACAAACAATGGAACCTGCATCACAGGCTTACTTCGTAAACAAATATGTCAACAGACAATACGCTGACATTTAGAATGAGTTTTTTACCATAAACTAAACTTTAAAGTTAAAATGTACCCCAGAGAAAGACACAGAACCACTGCAAGAGGTTTGGGCTAGCTAGTGGTACCAAAAGGTGTTTCTAAATCAAGTTAATGTAGCACAAAGGATCTTTCTCGCAATGTTAAAGGTCATGGCCATTTCTACTGATCATAATTCCATTGTTGAGGTCTGCTAAAATAGATTTATATTGTGCAATTTTCCAAACTCACATTGGTTTCTCATACAGCATCTCTGTAAAGTATGTGTATTCACTCTCTGTCCTAAACGGCTTGTTGGAGATCCTGCCCCCCCCCTCCCTGTGAGCCAGTGGCCGTCTGCGAGACAGCGAGACACAGCGAAACCCACCCCGAAACACACACACACCCGCAGCCTGGCTGGGAGTTTGTGTGTGTGCCCAGGCTGAGTTCCGCTGTGTCTCGCTGTCTCGCCGACTCCACACCAGTGAGCCAGCTCAGTGTCCTGCTCCTCGCAGCAGCGAGCCTCGCAACGTCCCGCCGAGTGTGTGTGTGTGTGTGTGTGTGTGTGTGAGGAGGTCCGCGGATTGGTCCAAACGTAACGGCTCCGCGTACGTCACTATACCCAAGAAGTAAACAATGGAAAAAGAGAAATCTCCAACGAGGCGTTCTGGGGCAGCATAGACAGGTATTTTCTGTGTTAGAGGTTTACTCGCTACAGGGTGTACTTTGAGGGTTTGTGCAGACCGTTTACATGCATAAAAAACGACATAACACACAAGGGGACGGGTAATAACCAGAAAAGCATGATATGGGACCTTTAACCAAAATGAAACGTAATTGGTTAATCCTGCCTTTAACTAGGATCTTCCCGAAAATGTAATTAGTTCTTCCTTGGCCAACGCTACACCCTTCCACGAAGACCATTTGCGTTGGTAACTATCCATCAACCGTAGATATAAGGCCATTTTCGGTCCAGTTTGTGTTGCTAGCATAACTTTCTTCCAGATGAAGACGCAGTGTTTGTGTCTACCATTCATAATCCGCAGTGTCAGGATTGTCTCATTTCTGCCGCTCCTTATTCTCCGAGGTGGCGTTTGGCAGCTGCTCTGTCGCCTATTCCCTGCTGCGTCCCCCCCCATAATTCTCGGGGCCGGCTGTCTCAGATTGATGCTGAGTGCACGACTCCCAGATGTGGCTATTCGTGCCTCTGCAGTTATTTTGTTTGGGAAACCGAGTTAATTAGAGGCAGTAGTGTGCTTGATTGTATGTGTGCTCCATCTGTACGCTACCTAATAAATGCTAAGAGCATAGAGGGAGTGTATCTCGGGTTGCGTTTGCATCTGCATCTATTAAAATAACACCAGATATGGACCCTCTATATTTCGATAAGATCTATAGCGACCTCTTTTATCTCCCCTCACTAATCTAGCTGGAGAAAAAAAAACACACACACACATCTCCTTTGCTTTCACTCTCACACTCTCTTTCATCGCCGTCCAGCACATTGATGTTACAGATATGAAAACCTTTCCAGCAACAATCCGCCTGATCTACCGGCTTGATATTTCCAAAGCAACGGCTTGTCTGATTCCAGCAGCAATAAAACGCAATATCCTTTTAACATGTCCAGATACTGCAGTTTTTTTTTTCTCCCTTCCAATGATATTTGATAGATAAAAACCAATCTTTAGTCTCATAAAGTCAACACTAAGAAAAGGATGAGTCCTTCCCAGCAACTCCCTCCTCTGCAGAGTACACAGTGCCATCTAATGAGGGTTCTGTATATTTCCTGAAATGAACTAAGTGTACACACTTAAATAAATCTAGTGTCCAATATAATGGAAAAGATGCACCTAACCAGCCATTCAGTGTGCATTACCACCTAAAGTAACATGGATGGATGCTTTGAAGTCATTGACAGGACAATCCATCTTTTTCCTTTTTAGTAGTAGGATCAGGTTGATAGGATATGTCTAATACCCGGTGTGTTTGTAAGTCCTTTATGCTGGCTTCCATTACTGTTAGTTGCATGAACAATGCTCAATAGCCTGACCTAATGAAGCATCAGTTGTCCAGATATGTTTTTCTGGGACTGGCTAATTGGGCTTGTCGGTCATAAGCCTTGCAGTCCCGGTGCAAAAGGCTCCATGGCTGAATCCAGACCCCCCCCCCTTTCTCCTAATCACCAGCTAAAGGAGAGTGGAAATTTGCCCTCTGGCGGGAAATAAGACCAAAGTACCTGCCGTGCCTTCGTTAGCTGTCTTTCTTCGCCCGGGTCTGATGAAATCGAGGTCTGAATTTACTAATGAGAAATCAATGAGTGCACGGCAGGAACCCCCGAGGCTCCTGTGCTCCCGCTGTGTCATTCTTTTATTCCCCACACACACTCACTGTGTTCCTGTCTCGCTCACTTTATCCTCCTTTCCCTCTCACTTTCGCCTTCACTGCGTGGCGGCTTTTTGACATATTTCTCAGATTTGACTTTATTGCGATAAACATCATATGTCTTCCTTTGAAATAAAGATCAGAGTGGCTTATTTACTTTCCTGGCCTATTTTCGCTACAGAGCTTTGAGGAAGTGTGTGTGTGCGATGAAAGTAGTGTTTCTTTCAACCATGCGTAAATGCACCAAGTGATGGTGATCCTGCTATCTTGCACCCTGCACTGTATCTGTAAACTAACAGATATCTTTTTTTCCCAGGGAAATTGCTTTTACCGAAACAAATCACCCGACTGACAGGAGGGGACTGTCAAAAGAAAACTTCTTTTGAAACGCTGTTATTTAGCACGGGAGGCCTGAATGTCTTTTACTCCATCACAAACCACAGCCGACTTCAACTTTTGCTCCCATTTTTGTCATCACAATGTCCAAAAAACACTCTAAAACATAAGAAAATTGAGCGATTTCTGCTATGAAAAGGAGCAAAATAGCTGCAGGATTTGCTAACAAATGTGATACTGTGTTTACACCTTATGCTGCTGTGAGTTCCACCCTTGAGGGATATTAATTATGAATACTATGACACTGACATGATGATCACTCTTTTTCTCTCTCTTCTCTCCTCTAGGTAAGCCATGCATCCCTCCTTTCCTCCCAGTGTGGTTGCAGAAGGTGCCCCTTCAATAGTCATGAGTAATGTATGGCTTATTTATCGTGATTCATCCTAATTATGTATGAGCGTCATATGTTAAATCTGGTTTATGCCATAATTCATGAAACGTTATGGGTTATTCATTGTGGTTATGGTCTCGCGCAGTTGATTGGAATGCAAATTCAATCATTATTTGCTGAGTGAGAGACGAAAGAGGGATAAAGGACAGGGAGGGGGGGTAATAGAGGCGGTTTTGTTGACCGTACACAGTCCTCTTGCATGCATAAATATGGTTTATACGCAGATTTTGGAGCATTAGCATGGATGTGCTGTTGTATACTTTCCAAAAAAAGGAGAGATCATCACTGCTCGGGTTTTCAGCAGAGTACGCTTCAAATTCTGCTGACTCAAGACCCAAAACAAAGTATTTTCCAGTGGTGTAAATGTACAACAATACTGTACTTAATGCCATTTTTAGGAACAGTATTAAAGTATTGGGATTTAATGCTACAGTACTTTTATACTTCTACCCATATGCACTTCACATACTATCTACTTGATGGTGCCTTTTTGATTAAGATTTCACAAAAAAAAGGACATTTAAGCTAAATCCAAAACAATGACTATACATATTTGTATTGAATTGATGTACTTTTACTTAAGTGGGACTTCAAATGACATGGTTACACCGGTACTTTAGATTTAGGGTCATAGTATTTCTTCTTCACCCTAACCCAAAAACCTAAGCCCTCAAAGCGATGCAGATAAGTGACGAATACGCTAATTGTCCCCCAAAATTGTGTTCCTCTCTTGAACATTCTTACCTGCAAACATTTCTCCAACAGCAATCATTCCCACGATGCATTGCCAGTCAGAAGAATACACTTAACATGACAATTGCGAGCACCTTCCTGTGCCGGGCAGATAAGAGGGAGGAAATGAACTGACCACCTTCTTCCTGTGTTTTCATCAGCAAATTAATGAATACCTGGCAAACATTTGAACCTCGCTGCTGCTTTTCATTTTGGGCTAATTACTAGGCGTTTTTGACTCGATAGATGTTTGAATGCACACACAAAGCCGCTCTGTGGTCGATTTTGAGGTGATTAGCCGCGGGGCATTAAGTGCTAGCCTTCCTGATGTCGCTGTCAAAGTGGGGTCACCATGGCCCGGGTAACTCAGAGGGCTGCCATCAATACACTATTAAACCCATTGCCTCCTCTTCGATCTATTTTCATGTGAGCTTCATTGGACTTGGCCTGTTCTCTATAACGTTAAAGATCATACCCACGAGCGAGTCCTCGGTGGCGGCAGTCGTTTACATAATTATTTTGAAAGGTGGATGTTCCCCGGCACCATTTGTGGAGTTAATGAGGCTCTAAGTTGCTGTCAAAGTCGCATTTTCAGTCGGATTCTCTGCTCCCACATGGAGCCTTTGAAATGTGTAAGATCTCCAAATGAAGGTTTAAGGAGGGCAGGATTCAATCCAACATTAAGTGTAACTCTTTCCCATTTACCTGCTGTTCATCAATTCATATGTAACTTTTCAAAAGGGAGTTTAAACTAGGGTAAAATATGTTAACACCAGCCTGCTGTGTAGATGTTACTGAAAGAATAACTGAAATATTTCATTCACATGCTGATTTTACCACTACGCCTAGAAAATGTTCCATATATGGATGGGAAAAGCAACAGCCTCGAGTTTGTGGCAGACGAGTATTCCTCACGCTTGAGCGACTTCTTCTGTATTGCATTTGGTATTGATGTGCGCATTGTGCTTTATTATCACCTCTGGGCTTTTAGGGCTCTTTAGAGTGTAAACCCTTACTCCCTCAAGCTCTGCGGAATACAAAAGGTGTTCATTTTACACATTTTTTTAACCATTCTTCAGGGATGGCAATGGCAGTCTCTATGTGGTCAGTCTGTCCACCATTTTGATGTAGCCTGAAGTATCTGCGCAATCTTTAAATGGTTTCTCTTTAAATGTTTTGCAGACTTGTATGGTCCCAAGAGAACCAATCCTTTAGATTTTACCTCTAGCGCCACCATGAGGTTTTTTTTATTGACTTGAACTATTGGATATCAATGGCTGACTTCCTGTTTGGCATCCAGAAATCAACATCCCTGCAGCATTCTATCAATATTTCATGTCACGGGAAGATACTTTTCCCATTGGCTAATTCCAATAACCTCAATTAGCACTGTCTATCTCTTTTATCTATTCACCTGAGGTGTCTTCCTGAAACACAAGGGAGGGTCATAGTAGTTGCATTGTTAGATGTGAGATACATAATACATATCTCAATTCTAAGGGGAACAAGACTGTAATCTGGCAGCCTTTTGTAGAGTTCTGTTCAAACGCAAACGTGTTTACTATTTTATATTCCAAGTGACACTTTTGCTGTGCGACAATAAAATTAACAAATGTGCCAGCAGAACTTTTTCTATTTGATATATTTAGAACTATATGTATGTCTCTCTTCTTCTTTGTGGCTCTGAGGGACAGTCTGAAAGCATTTAGTAATAGACAGAGCTGCAAAAAACATTGCATTTGTTACTTGAGACTAGAAATCCAATAGTAAACACCCTTTTTTATTTTAAATATTACCAGCATTTTGCCAGACAGCTTCCCCCCAAACTTCAAATCCCAGAGTGAACTTTACACACAGAGGAGGAGCAAACAGAGGATGCAGCCGAGGAGAAAATATATAAAAAATGGGCCAAAAGGGAGAGAATTTATTTCTAGTCCATCCTTTAGGTGCCTCGGATGGTGAAATATAATTCTCATACACTGCTGCTCTTGCCAGTGCTGCTGACGATGGACTTGAGTTTTGAAAGTAGATATTTATGGTGCAGGGTGAGTTGACTATGTCCTTTGAAAAGCTGCTTTCATGGGCCATTTTTCTAAAATGTTGAGGAGTAAAGCCCCAGAATGTTTTACCAGCTTGTATGAAATGGTGACAGTGGCTGAGAGGAAGTGTGTCTTTCAACCAGAGGGTTGTTGGTTAGTGTGTGTGTGTGTGTGTGTGTGTGTGTGTGTGTGTGTGTGTGTGTGTGTGTGTGTGTGTGTGTGTGTGTGTGTGTGTGTGTGTGTGTGTGTGTGTGTGTGTGTGTGTGTGTGTGTGTGTGTGTGTGTGTGTGTGTGTGTGTGTGTGTGTGTGTGTGTGTGTGTGTGTGTGTGTGTGTGTGTGTGTGTGTGTGTGTGTGTGTGTGTGTGTGTGTGTGTGTGTGTGTGTGTGTGTGTGTGTGTGTGTGTGTGTGTGTGTGTGTGTGTGGGTGGGTGGGTGGGTGGGTGGGTGGGTCTGTATGAATGGGTGAATGACTCGTAGTATATAAAGAGCTTTGAGGCGTCAAAATACCTGATAAATGAATTTATAAGTACAGTCCGTTTATTTAAAAAAAACTAAATAATGGAATTGAACGTGTAGAGTGAAACAAATATAAAAACACCAAGAAGTATCTGTACAAACATCTTTTATTTCATACCATGGGTTCTATTATTTATGAAAGTTGATTAACACATAAATTGAATGAATACAAATACTTTAGTAACCAACATGTAAAACAGTAATGAATTTATACTGTACTTGTTTACACAGTGAGGCACACACATGGACATTAGATTTGAATTTTATTTTTAAATCAAGTCTTTGTAATCCTGATTTTAATCCTGATTGTAATCCTAATTGTAATCCTAATTGTAATCCTAATTGTATTGTGAAAACTATGTGTGAGGTGAGAGAGGGTGAGTTAGGAGGAAGGAGGTGAGCTAAATTGAGGAGGGACTTAATATTGATGTTTTTTTGTTAATCCTATCTGAATTTCTGGAAACCCTGAGTACCAGGAAAAAACCATACATGAGAAAAAGGTGAAGGGAGGAGGCGGGTGAGGTAAGAGGAAGGAGGTGAGGGAAATGGAGGAGGAGGAGGAAGAGGGAGTTACTGTTGTCCAGCCAGAGCTGAATCACCAGCCTCCATCTTCTCAGTCTCCTTTGAGGCACTGTTTCTCCCCTCAGCTTCCTCCCTCTTTGATTTCTTCCTCATCTCCTTCTCTACCATCTTGCTCTTCATCTTCTGCAAGGTGGCGTCTCTGTCCTCAGTGTCCCTCCTGCGGGAGAAGAAACCAAAGCCAGCCCTCTCCTCCCCTAAAGCCATGTGAAACTCATCCAGGCCGTATATCCATCCATTTCTGCAGTGGATCTGCCTGTAAGCATGATCAGCTACAGCTCCATGGTCAAAGGGCCTGGGGTTTCCCCTCTGGTTCTGGTTGGTTCTTCTATCCATGGCACAGTCTGTATTCTTGTGTTGTGCGTAGGTACAAATTATCTGTGTGTCCGTGGAAGAAGTTGTCTGTCTAGAAGACTGTGAAGGTTGTCTGAATGCGTCTATCACTAAACGATGTGGAGTGAAGATTGAATACAGATCCTCTGATCTGTCTCTCTTACTATTGAGAGACAGAGAGTTCCGGAACACACACCAAAGCCACCTGTGATTATCATGATGACATAGTGATGATGTCATCTCGTATGTGAGGCTGTCATTCCAGTGATGTCACACACACACCTGCATGCAATCACCAACACAATACAACTACAACTCCCAGCATGCTTAGCGGCATGAAACTACAAATGGTAAAAGGGAAAGTGCGATTGATTTTTCCCACTTTGTGACTTTATAAGCAGAATAAATCTTTGTGTTTCAAATGTTTTACCGATACTAGTCGCCAAATTTGATGTCTCGTCATATATCGTTTCCATGGCAACGCATTCCTCGCCTCATGATATCGCTGTAACTCAAAGGAAAATGTTCCGATCGCCACCAATCTTCACGTGTATTTCACCGGTCCACGCCTCAAGACTTCTACACTCAAATTGTGTGGTTTAGACGTACGCTGTCGCCACAATGTCGTCTTAATCAATGGTACCGTATATATCAATGACAGCCTCGCCCAAGAGAGTCCCCCTACACATGGTCCCTGTTGAGTTTGAGTATCATTCCTGGTCTTGGAATTTTGTTCATCCGTCCCTTTTACCAGTTGGCCCTGAGTTTTCCTCGGATATGCCGGACCTCCCCTCTTGTCACAGCGGTCTTAATGCTCCCCATCAATCCTCACATGAACACAGGAATCTTGGAATATCAACTTTCCATCCTGTAATGATGTCCTCGGACGAAGTTATAAGTACTTGAGTATTGCAGTTTGTTAGAACCTTGGTCCAAGTACCTGTGAGAGATGTCAGATCAGGGAAAAGTCACATGTCTGAGAGGAAATCTGCTCAAATTGATGTAGTCGCACTCTAGCAACACATCTCTGCTATTTGATTTGCTTGACATGAATTCCTTATCAGAAGAATATACAAGTAAAGATCCTGTTTGCTTTGGCAAGAGCACATTTGGCAAAAACATCTTAAACTTAACAGTATCAAATGAAGGAATTGCAAGTCAACAGTTTTTTTTGAGAGGCTGTTTGCAGATTCTCTTTGAGCCCAGATTGACCCTTCATGAAGTTTCAAAAAGCAGGAACATAAGTGGTGTTTTCACGCTCCGTTACCCCTAGCTACCATGTAAAATATAAAAGATTTCCCCCGTGACTCCGCAACTTCAAGCCATGTCTAGGAATCAAACACATCGAGGAGCGAGCTCACATGTTCTGCCACCCTGCAGTCGCACGAAAATCAAGAGAGGCAGGGTTCAAAGCAGGGGAAATATACTTCCCGTCTTTGCCAGTTTCATTCTGGTGTACATTAATTCAAAGTCAAAGCGGGGAAGCGGTAGAATTAAAGCTCGGGCCCCCCCAAGGACGATAAAGAATTGAGGTGTGATTGAGAGAGATGGTGGAAAGAGAACAAGTGAGATGGAGTAAAAGAATGTAAAAGTAATACCGAGGTATAAAATATTTTACTCTGCTCATTCTCTCCTAATGTAGAGAGACAGAGAGAGCATGTGTGGAATGCCTGATGAGGGCCCCGCTGCTGTCGCCCAGACAGACCATGATTCCTCCATATTGCCCAGAAAGGTTGTAAAAACGTTAGCCATCAGTTCAGAGCTGACGCCGGTGAACTTTTGGCCCTGCCTTGACCAATGGTGTGGGAACATATGCATCTAAGATGGACCCCTAAATCAACTTTTCTAGGGGAAAAAGACAGAAGAATAGTGCCTTTGGCAATGAGTGTGTAGAGCTTGTGGTTGATGGGGGTTGGGAGTATGTTGCTGAGCTATTAAGTATATGTATTTCTGTGAATTATAATGTATATTCAACATGGAATTTTTCTTAAAGTCATATCTCGATGTTGAATCAATCAATAGTTCACTTCCAAAAGTCATTCCGAAAGGTTCCACTTGAAAGGTTCCGCTTGAAAGGTTCCGCTTGTCATTACAGTGCCATATCGAATCCTACCACATCGATGTGTCCTCATTCGACACAATACACAAGGAAACTAAATGTATTTTCTTAGGGATGTGTTTATGTTTATAGCAATGGCCAATGCAGTATACCACAGCGTTTATAGCTCAAGGTAGTTTGCATTGTTCGTCCCTAGGGCTTTTTACAAACACATTTTGATTGCTCCTACATAAATGTGCTGGCCACTTATTTTGACAGCCTGTTTGTGTGTTTCCATGATGGGCAATTTGCTACGGTGATGACTCACTGTTGGGATATTCAGTTGTCTTTCAAGAGTCCTTGGAGGGATATAGAGCTAAAACTGGCTTTTCTTGCAACATTTTAGAAGTGAAAGTGAAATTTGCACACCAGTCAGAGTGAGATAAAGGCAATGTCAGTCTTGGGGTGGACTTGGTAATGGCTACCTTACTTCTCCTCTCCTCTCCTCTACCTCTGCTTTTGACACGCCGTCCCAGCGGAGCTCCACCTGGTCCACTCATAAAAGAGCAAGTGTGCCTGTCCATATCTTTGACAGCCACACACGGCAAACAAAGTCACACAAACACACACTCCAGCACACACTTGTCACAGTAGTCTCACTTGATACGATCCCTTGATACAACCACGCAGATACCCGTGAAAAATGTTTTACCCAACCTCCTAAAACACACCTTACAGGATATCAACCCTCTCTAGAGTGAAATCCACTTGAGGATATCTGAATGAAAGTCCTCAAAATAAACTGTCTAATATGCCAGGAAGCGTCTCATATGTGGGCCTGTGTATTGCTAGTTAAAATAGCTTGGCTGTGTACCAATAACAACGCGTGACCGTGGAGTGGCTTTCGGCGGTGTTTGTGGAATAACTTCACATCTACCGTCCTAGGAGATTGGTGGAGGAGGGAATGAGGGAAGGGAGGAATCTCTGTCCTCTCTTTCCCCCCCCATCCATTCTTCCATCTCACCCTGCGTCTCCACAAGCAAACTGCAGAGTGATGATCTCCCTCTTCGCCTTTCTCTTTTTTTTACCCTCCCTCTGTCTTAGCCTCCTCCGCTCCCCAACAGCAGAGGCATTCACGCGCCACATAATTGCTGCCTTTCTCTCCCGCCCCCCGGCCCCCCCCCACCCCTGTTCACTTGCAAGGTCACTTCTCTCCCATTGTGCTACCTCCCAAGTCACTCTCAAAAGGCTCATTCAGATCAGTTATGGGGCTTTTGTAAATATTTAGTGCGGGCATTTGCTGCGCTCCACATCATTTTCCCTCGCTGTATAATTCACTGGAGGTTTACCATGCAGCACGTCCTTGATGCAGAGGATAGTGCCTCCCCCAACACCTCCGTCATGATATATACATTGAAAGTCTAGTTTTCTTTGGATAGAAGAATGGCATACTTCCGTTTGTCTATTTGTTTAAGACGGGATTATTCTTCTTTATTGCCATTTATCAAACAAAAAAGCTTATAATTTTCTAGTTCCACCTTCTCAAATGTGAAGATTTGCTGGTTTAAGTCAGTAAATTGAACATATTTGGGATAGAACAGTTGGTCGGTCTAAGAAAGCAATGCAAAACATGTGAGGTTATTGAGGATGTAAAGTAATAATGAATCACAATCACTGTTTGTTTCCCTGTCTGGATCTTGGCCAATTGTTTGTCACAAACAGTGTTGGTTATTATTATTATCGTCATCTGCAAGCATGATTTAACAACTCATAAACGTGCCGAATTGTTAGCTTTGACTGTAATTATGATGTGTTTCTCTATCGACACATTTAGAACACCATTTACCGCGGATTACAATGGGAGCGTTTTGTCTCAGTGTGTGTGTGTCCAAGCGGAGTATTTTGATGTGTGTACGCCTGCTTTGCCACCGGCGGGATCCAAGTTCTCGGAGGCTCAACAAATGGCGTGGCAAACTGTGTCAAGTGGAGCGCTTGCAGAGACCGCGTGAGATTGGTTGATAGATAGATTTCACACTCTGCTGACTCACTCCTCGTGTTCGCTTTACACCAGCTTTGATGTTTTGTCAGGGAGCATAACAGGTGATTATTCCACTCCGCTTACACAGGGAGAGGAGGGGAGGTGGGGAAGATGGTGGAGGGTACATTATGGGTCGAGAGGAAGAAGAGGATGGAGGGCCTCACGATGTATGTGAAGGGAAAGATAATGATGTATGCTGTTTTTCACGAAATCTGTTCCTGCTTTTGATGGCAATGCATTTTTTCGTTTCCATTGCACAAGAATGGATGAGCAACTTGGTTAAAGTGGGGAAAGTGAACAACGTCCCCGGGGGCCTAGACCCTAAATGCTCAGGTCCACTGCATTTCAATTAGTTTTCCTAATTTGATGCAAACCTTCCAAGTAATTGCACTAAGCAGTTCCTTTTTATTAGCATTATTAGGATTATAATGATGTCTTGTAGAGAGACCTTAAGTCAAAATGTAGTTTTTTGTATATTCTTCACAGTATATTGTACTCACATGGTGTATTATCCAAACAACGTTGGATTCAATAAATACAATAACCAAATGTTGTCGTATTCAAGCAGTGATGGTTGCACTGGACTTGGAGACAGCTCAGAAGTTGGGTCCCAATGTATTATATTGGCAACTTAGAATGGTTTGTTGGCGTTAGATTGATGGTTATTACGGATTTTCCTACTAAATTGTAGATTGCAACTTCATTTCCAATGTAGTATTCTTCCAGTTACATACATGACGTAATGGTCATTTTTTTGTTGTAGCGTTTATTGATAGATAGTTGGGACGGACAGGCACCGTGGGATTAATGTGAGTCCTCCTGACATGCAGTAAAAGTCCCTGTTCAGATTGGAACCCATAACAAAGCATTACAACAGCCTGACTTCCTGTTAATCCTTTTGTCTCCTCACCTTGCCTCTGACCTTTCTCACCTTCCTGCTCCGGCTACAGTCCTTCTGCGGCGATCTTTAGCCTCAGAGCAATTAGCCAAAGAACTGCGACCGGCCCCTCGGACCCCATTTGGGCATAGCGGATTAAAACAAAGGGGCGGGGGGGGGGGGGTTACATGCGATCTTATGAGAGTCTGGCTCTTTGAGTGACAGGTTTCATCCCACAGGAAGAAGGTATGTTAGAGCAAGTGGCAGAAAGACTTCTTTTAATTGGCGGCACATGATACACATGATACTAGAAGAAACGGTTGACCACTAGTGTATAAAGTGCTGGCATGCACACACGGTGATATTTCTTTAAAATCCACTATATTGTTTTAGTCAAGGGGACCCTCCGTTTGATTGACAGGGTCGAGCAGCTTGTGATGTGGGAATGTTGATTCTTCCAGCTCAGCTCCTCCATATAAGGCCGGACAAAACTCTCTGTTCCCTCTGGACTCCCTCTTCCTATGCCATAACAGTAGAAACACGTGGGTACAGAGTTATTGAGTTTATATATTTGATAAAGTTATATGAACTTATTGCAATAGTATGAACACACAAATACAAGAGTAAATGAAACATCTATTCATGCTACACATGCAAGATGTACACTTTTTACGACATATTCTTTAGTATTTCTCAAGTGTAGCTTTTCTAATAGCAAAACATCTGCATACATACATAATTTTGTAAGATGCCTTTTTTACTCCACAGAAAAATGTACTGTCCAATGTAAACTGTAGTGTGTTGTATGGGTTGTTGTGCATGTCAATGATCTGCAAATGCTAACATGCAGTGTAGAATAACTGTCCATCCAAAGCATTATCTACGTTTTGCTGTAGAAAAAGAACCTTTTTCAAAAAAATGGATTCTTTGGCAGTTGTGAATTGATTTAGTATCTCAGAAGATAAGAATCTCAAATCATGCATGAATCGATTTTTCTTCCCAGACCCTTACTCAACATACATGTTACTCCTCTTCTCTCTCTGTAGCCTCTAAACACACACTCACACACATACACAAGCAGTACATATGAGGTGATTTCATATGCTCGAGTGGTGTTCACATTGATTTCGCTCAATGCTTGACTAATGCTAGTGTGCAGAACCAATCGAGTGTGTTAACCCAAGAGAGGAGAAGCTCAAAGGTAGGAGAGAGTGCAGAGCGTGCACCTTTTAATTGATAGTTATGTCAAATGTGCATAAACTAAATGCAGCAAGAAATACAATTTCCCGGCACGTTGCCATGAAATGTGCATGATTCAACCAATGTTAAGGTCCAGCATAGACAAATAGAAGAGCCCATTCTAATGAAAACGCTGATACTGGACTACTTAAAGGAAGTTCTAATGGCATTGCTTCACATTTAGCAGAGCATGATTACATTAAAGAAGTTGTCCAACATTTTGGACTCTCTCCATTCCCTAATTGTTTTGAAATTGCTCTGTCAAACAACTATGCATAAAAGGACCCTGTGAAAGTACTTTGCTGCTGCAAGCAAATCCATTGAAACTGAGTCTCTTCTCCAATGCCCATGCAGGACATGGGGCGCACAGGAATATAACAAATAAAATGAATATGTGATTACAGCAAAGTGTGAAGGTGAAACTCCATCTGGAAGGAACACAGGGATTGTAGTCTTTACAGACCATTTACATGCACAAAAACCTATATGACACACTACAGGGAAAGGAAAACCCCAATAAGACAAACAGGGTCCCTTTAACTGTGTGTAAATTACAATGAACTGCCATCACACTTTATGATAGACGCTTAACATACAGCCGTTTTTTCCCCATAAATCTTTGTGGTTGCTTAATGCACATCCCAAATCTCCTCCCAGGAGCTTTTGCAGAGATCCACCTGCAAAGTGAAAAGAAGTCTGCCCACTGCTGTTGGTGCCACTTAGTTGTGTAAGCAGTCTGACAGACTGTGTTAGAGCTGAAATGTTCTATTCTCCCCAGTTTATTAAATAACATTACATTTTGGCAGCAACTGTGCAGCAAACAGACACACCTCCTCTCAATGTAGACTTTTTCCAGATCAGCCCCGAGCTGTTTTCCCTGTGCAGATGGCTGCTGCAGTGTGTGTGTGAGCCCCAACACGTATCAGCCTTAGCGCGCCCCCAGTGACATGTACAGTGCACACACACAGATACTTGCAAACAGAAATGTAGACACTTTCAAACACCGGCGGGGAAACCCTTGTTTATCCGTTTCTCAATGCTTGTCTCGCATTGTAATTCCGTGTCACAAACACTTGCACAAACACACAGCTTTTGTGTGAAATCCACTGCAAAGGAAACCCTTGGTGAGAGAACTGACAGCAGGCATACTGCAACTCACTTTAACTAATGACACGTGTTTGCTTGCCACAACTTTTAAATAGGAGTGAAAATTAAAAATTACATTGTCATAGAATTTATTTAGGGCAGTTTTTGAGTTTGATCCCACTAGCAGTGCTGTCGACTTTCAGCTGGCGCGCAGACAGCGTCACCTCGGGGGCGCTCTCGCAAAGAGAGTGCCTAATGAATGTGGAAAATGAGAATACCAGTTTGATGAACTCTGTTACTCAATTAGCGCAATTAATTTTCCTGTGGCGCCGCTGAGTAAAATGGAGTCACGGATGATCGAGCCACCGTTTCGCCATCTTATTTTATTTGCAGGCAGCTGCCCCACGCCGTATGTGTGTCTGAATGTGTGAGAGACGTGGTGAGGGAGACATATTTTTTTACGGGGGAGTCTCATTTTGTTTGTGAATGGAAAAATAAATTGTGTTCTCACTTGTTCACTGCACAAGACTAGCTCTAGTCTTATCTCTTCAAAGCTTATACTGTTCACGACTGATTTAGTTTGCCTTGAATAACAATCTGTATGCAGTGGAGAGAGGTGGATTAACTCAGATATTCTTAAAATGAAGAGATATGAAGAAATGGAATAAGATAAGACTTCATTTATATGATCCAAGAATAATTTGTCTTTGAAAACAAAAAGAATAGCTCCTTCAGAATGTGGGCTTTTGAAATTGAACAGTTTCGACAGCACGTAGAAACAACGCGTAGTTAAAGTTATCCGTGCAGCTGTTTGTGGTACATGGAAACAGTAAGCAGTCTTAGTAGCCGCGTTCTGTCAATTGATCTCGCTTCGTTTCAGAACCCTGGACAGCGCCGCAACTGAACAAGTTGGATCCAGACAAACAAACAGTGCTAGCCATGATGTTGTAAACAATGCTAGTGATGAGGGAAATGCCAAGAAGCATTGAAATAGTCTGATAGAGTAATCATAGATCATAGAATATACGAGCCAGAGATTATGCAGTACTGCTAATGGTGGGAAAGGTTCATAAACTACCTGACATGCCTGATAGATCATTTCTAGTTTTATTTGTTCAATCTTTGAGGTCCCACATCAAATGTATCATTCAAAGCATGAATATGAATGTATATTTTACTACTCCCAGGCTGAAATCCGTGTTTTGCTGAAGCCATTTGGCCCGAGCAGCTTCTAGCCACTCTCGCAGACCTGTTACCATGCAACCACGTCAAAGTGCCTGGCATAGGAGGGCCAACAGGCGGGCACCCGGTATGCCCGCAGATGGTAGGGCGGTCAGAACAGGCTGCGAGGAATGGTACCCCTCGCTGTTCACACACATTCACACAAGCACAGAGCTGTCGACTGTTGCTTTGTGTGCTAACAGCCAGCCAGGCTCCACTCCCACTCTGCTCTCCGACAGGCTAATTATTGGGCCTCACGTTGAAGTGGTTGGAACATTGTCTCAGCGAGTCGTTCCGCAGGTGCAGCATTGGACGTGAGTGTTCAAAAAGAAACATCTCCGCCAACACAAGTGATGCAATCCCATCAAAGTGCACGGCAAAAGATGAATGGTTGTTTAATTACACATGAAGGCACATTTAACAGCCTTGTTCATATCTCGTTTATGAGCGGGGAGATCTCCATCCTCTTTCCAAAGCCATGATAACAATGAGCCTGGAAGGGGTTTAAAACAAACACTCCCGCTTTTGAGTGGCAGGTGGACGGCTCGCGGCACCAGCGTGTCCGCTGTTGGCAGGCAGCGGTGACAGTCGTCCTGCTGCCACACAAGCTGCTCCTACTGCTGAAAACTACAGGCCAGTCCAGGCCGATCACTCCTCCCAGATTCTCTCCATCCATTCATCTCTCCACCTCCCAGCCTCCCATGGCCTCCCATATCTCCATGATTCTTATTTATTCTGTTAGACGTGATATCCCACCTTTCAATTCACTCAAATCGCATCTCAAATTCTAAAGTCGGATTCTAAACAGCCCAATTATTATCTTTTCGTTTTCAGTCGTTCCCTGATTTCCTTGCTTTTCTTCTGGGCTTCATTTTTTTTTATTGAAAAGCCTGAGAGAGAGAGATATAAAAAAGGCTCCAACTAAATACACGTCTTAGCAGCTTTAGTGTCTGGTCACACCACAGTTTGGGATATTCTTCCAAATTCAATTCATTTGAATGGAATTGCTGCCGCTTTCAAGTTTAGTTTGCCTGGATTTGAACAGTTTTCTTTGCTAGCAAGTAAACAACTGTAGTTCTCCTTTTTAAAATATAGACTGCATAAGAATTTCCAGGGTAAAAGACCAGTTTTATATTAAGACGTGAGGTAAAACTGCAAACAGTTCACCTCTTCTAGTCCTTAAGTGCACCTCTCATTAAAGGGAAGTGTCCTTGTTTCCATATTGGTTCCTCCTGTCTAAATTCTATTCTAGAAGAAAGTACCTTTCCTTTAAATCTAGCAGCATTCAATTGTCTGCGTAATTGTGTAGTGCAGCTAGCATACGTGCTAGATTATTCCAAACCAATTTACAATATCTCTCTTGCCATCGTGAATACAATACAAGCTACATTTGTTAGAGAGTGTCTGCAATGTTGTCAATATTCATCCATTATTGGCGCTTTTTGCTCATTATATCATGTTTAGAGGTTGCATGCGAGTGTATAGTTTTTGCAGTGTAGACCCCCAGCATTTAGATTGATGCCGCAGGTGATATTCTTTTTCCTCTGTTGCTCCTTCAGTGCTCAAGCTGCTTTTGGCAAGCCATCCATCCTGCGTGTGTGTATGTGTGTGTATGTGTGTGTATGTGTGTGCGCGCTCAGGAGGGCTTCAGGTCATGTACTTTATAGGTCTTGGCTTATCTATGTGATTTACAGTCCGGCACTGTGAGCAAGAGAGTGGCAGACAAGGCACGGCATCGATCGAGAGCCACCACATTGGGGACGTGTGTGTGTGTGTGTGTGTGTGTGTGTGTGTGACAAAATATTGCATTAGGGCAAACTTGGCTTCTGCTGCTCAGACTGTGTCCTAATTATCAGGCTACAAAACAGATGGCAGTGAATGCTACGTCCCCTCTTGGTTCCCAGGGTGTCCCCGACACACTAACAAACTTTCATATAACAATTCATCTTTACTCACCATAAGAAATCATTTACGCAGTGCAGAGTTATCGCATTTCCTTGCTTTTGGAGCGACACTCTGTAAGCTGATTTTGTTTGTGCGATTGCGCGTCTAAGCATGCGTGTGACAGTGAAGGTCTGTTGAGGGACGCGGCACCTGTGGGGGGTCTTTAGCTCAGTGTGAGCGCCGTATTGCTACACCTCCACAGGACTGCAACTCCACAGGGTTGCAGCTTAACGCAGCAACCGCTACATACAGTATGTGCCTCTCTCTCACACACACACAGAAATGAACACTCGTTGTTGCAGACCTTAAACCGCAATTTAACGGTACAATACATAGGATTTCAGCATTAAAATATCTTCAAATAACAAATAAATTATATATTTCCTTGCATTTTGTGCTTAATTTACCTCAAATGTTTCCAAAAATGTCAGACCAAGAGAGATGCGTAATTCTATTTAAAATAACTGGCATTTAAATGTGATTATGTCACATGAAGCATGTGACTTCGACATCCGCTAACATACAACATTTTTATATTTTTCTACATTCTTTTTGCCATTAGAGCTTCAACTGGCTTACTCAAGTACATACTCTTGTTGCATCTTCTTCTTCTGCACTTATTTCCGCTTAGAGAATTGGCCCCACTTAATCCTTAAATGTATGAACCCTCTTCTAGTCTTGTATAACAGTGGATGACAACATCCATTCATTTACATTTTTTCATGTGCTAATTTTCTCGTAACCAGGCCAGTGATTGGTTGTTTGCTCTTTGGGTTGGATGCCATTCATATGTTATTCCAGCATTTTATATGTAGGTGAATACTGAAATGACGTCAATGGTGATAAATAGATTTAGTCCGCTGGGGTAAACAGCGCGAGTAAAGCACAGCACATGTTTAGCTTCGGGCAAATAAACACACACTATACTAGGTGTGTGTGGGTGTTGGTTTTACAGTTTATGTGGTGTTTTGTAAAGGGTGCCTCTGTGTTTTGTGTCTCATGTGCATTTAAGTTCTAACCATGCGTGTTATCTGACTTGTCTGTGTGCATTTGTACTCTTAGCTACAACTGTGTTTGTGTGTGTGTGTGTGTGTGTGTGTGTGTTTTGGCAGCCTACTACTGCCTTTAGTTTCAAAAGTGTTTCATTCAGAGCCAGATGAAATCCCTCCTGCCTCTACGGCAGCGATCATGCAGTCGGCGCCGCAGGCTATTACGCTCACACACACAGAAACACACACATACACACACAGGTGGCTTTTACTCTGCGTGTGTGTAGTCAGTAATATGGCTGAGGAGCTCATTACACACACCCGTCTCCCTTTGCTTTGTAAAGCTTCGTCTCAGGAAAAAAGCATGTGGGAAGGACAAAAATACTACAGATAAGGAGACAGAAAAATCCATGTGCAGAGAAAGAAATAATGATATTTGATGAAGTGTGCACTATTCAGGATATTAAAGACTAAAATCTATTTGACAAATGTGCCTTTGTAGATGCACATATTGCGAAAAGAAGGCTTGTTCACACGCACGTGTAAACTGTCTTACAATTTCTTTCAACTTTCTGTTAAAGGGAGGATTTTAAGATGCAACAACACTGAAAGTCAGTAATGAAATAAAAATATTTAGTATATAAAAAATTAAAGTAAAATGGCTCTTTAAAAGCATTTGGCAAGAAAAATGCATCCTTTCTATGTTGAGCAAGATCCAAGCTTGTCATTAAGTTGTTTGATGGAGTGTGTGCTGCCATATGTGTGTGTTTAATGGGAATCTTAGCCTCTATGACAAACTGCTGAAGGCGTTAGTGTGTGCCGATATGCATGTGTGTAATTAAACCATAATGCTTATGAGCATATGTGTGAGGGCACGTGTCGAGGGTTTGACCTTGATGTGCAAAGACCAAAAGTGGGATTTTTTTTTTTGCTAATTAGTTTGTTTATCGTCAGCTTTCAGGACTTGCAAATACACACTCTAGCACCAGCATCAGTTGTGTGTGTGTGTGTGTGTACATGTGCGTGCGCGGCTCCCGAGTAATGGCCAGTGGCAGGTAGAGAGGTGATGGATTGCCTGATTAGTGGTCTGGCAGGGCTCTCCTCACAGATGGGCTGTTAGATATGGGCATCTGGCCCTGACACACACACACACACACAACACACACACACACACACACACACATACACACACACACACACACACACACACACACACACACACACACACACACACACACACACACACACACACACACACACACACACACACACACCACACACACACACACACACACACACACACACACACTGAATAGACAGATATAGGCCTCCATACCTTCACTTGTTTGCTCCACAGAGATGGAGATTCTCAAAAAAAAACTTTTCTCCCCTTTCCCCATCTGTCCCTTGACTTCACCTACTCTCCATTTCTCCTTGTCCTCCTCCCCCCCCCCCCCTCTCTGTTTGCGTCCCATGCTTTGCTCGTTAGTCAGTGTAATTACCAAGGAAGGGGAACAGATTAGGGCGTTTGCGCGCCAGGATGTTTACATGCGCGGACACACATGCTGCCCGTATCACCGTGCAAAGGATTAAACGCTCACACACACACACACACACACACACACACACACACACACACACACACACACACAGTCAGAGGCATGTAACACACTAATGCAGCGCTTGAATGTGCATACATATCCATGGATCACGGAGAGCTTCGCTAAAACAAACACAGAAATGTACACACACTTGTGCAAATACATGTAAACTGTGCTGCATGTCTGCTTTGAAAAAAATCATGTCGGGACAAATGGGTTTATGGTAATACATGTTTGCATGAGGAGCGCACGCACACATGTCAGTTGAATATCATACGACTACATTTAAATACGGACGTGTTTCTTTTTATACTTACCATTTGAGCCTCATTGAGTTGTCTTTGGATAACAATAACGCACAACATATCATGGTCACTTCATGGTTAATATCAAAACCTCATTGTTTTCAGAAGATAACGACACTAAAATGAAATGTACTTGAAGTTGAAGTAGTTTTCTTTAACATTTCGCCAATCCATTATTCATTATGTAAAGTATTGTATGTTAGGGTGGTACTATTATCCTTTTTGGGGTTTTCCCAAATGCAAAAATCCCCAAATTCCCTCCAGAGGGAGTTACTCTCCCACACTAAATACAAATATGAACCTGAGAATTAGCATTATAGGACCCATTTAATGCTGCATCTGCCAGAAGGAAATCTCTATTACAGTTGTCATTATATATGTTAATTGCACTTGATGTTCTATGCTAAATGGGTCCGTACAATGACCAAAATTTGTTAATATCAGTACCATATAACCGGCAAATAAATACAAAATTGTGCCCTAAGTATGATCTTCCTTTTGCCCGGTAAATATGAAGCTGCAACTAGCAGCTTGTCAGTTTAGCTTAGCATAGTGAATCAGGATGTATGGAGAATTGGAAACTGTACTTTGAAGATGTTTTAAACAAAAAGTGGAAAATTAGAACTATCAATGGTACTCAGTTGTTACTTTGGTTGTTGGAAAGAAATCCATCAATTGAAAGAATGATAATACATGCTTGATAGGACTAAATGCCAGAATTCTCTGTCTCCCCTGAATTGACAAATTGAAGGTCATATCTAAGTTTAATTGCCTCTGGCTCTCTGTTCGCTGAGTAACATCGACTCCTCACAGATCTCCACGGCGCACGATCGACGCTCCGCCAACATGTAATTTAATCTCACATGTGACAAACCTGCAGGTGCTCGCCCTGTGAACTGCTGACGTGACACTAAGGGAACCCAACCACTGTGAACCCACTATCAGTAAATATCCCACCAGGGCTCTAGGGGGGGGGAAGAGGGCTTATCCAATCACACGGAGGGGGGTTTCGTAATGCGGATCCCGGCGTTCGATAGGCTCCCCGGAGTCTTCGTCAGGCGTGATGATAATGTCATGTGTCGTATGCTTATTCAGGCTCAAAGTAATATCATTTGTAGCATTTTCCTCTCTGCCTTCAGCCCTTCGCTCCATAAAGCTAATCACAGTGCTCGGCATAGGAATCGGGAAGGGCGAAGAGGGGAGACAAGGGGGAGGAAGAGGGGGAGTAAAGCAGGGGCTAATGGCATTTTAAGGGTGGGGAACCACTCCCATTACTTATGATAATGAAAAGCTAATGCACACACCTTCAGGGTAAAGGTACATGTGTGTGCATCAGCTATTTGTATGCATATTTCCATAGATAGATAGATAGACGGATAGATATTTCCCAACTCTATGCAGTAACAGAGACATTCGGAGTCTATGATTGTCAAATCTTTCCTCCGGGTGACATCATCCAGAGGACGCAGAGCCCTCATCGAGTTAATTAAACCTCAGTGAAAAGATGTAAAAGAATGAGACTCATTTAGCGTTTCTCGAATTATGAAGTTGTTTCACGAACTGAAAGGAGTTTCACAGGAATTCAAATTAAAAAAATCCCTAACAAGAGAGACATCTAATAAAGTGAAGAGCCTCTCAAAATCCAGTCATTATACCCAAGGTAAGGACAAATCCGTCCTAAATGGAAATGTGATTTAAAGGCACTTGACCTTGGAAGGGTTGTTTTTTTCAAGCAGTCCATTTTTGAGTGGTTGCCATTTAAATTCACCGAGATGTTTTTGAGTCTGAGGACACCAGACAGTCATGGCACATGCAAAGCATATGCAATGACAGCCTTACAAGCTCATGAAAGCTTGTTTAATTCCCCCCCCCCACTTACTGATTTGACAGGCAGGTTTCTTGTAAACAATGAGTAGAAATTGGGTGAAGTGTCCAGAGAGATGAAGGAGCGAAATGACTTCTCTTCATCTGCCTGTCTGCACTCTCCTATTGGCTAAATTATGAATTTATATCACACACACACACACACACTCTGAATACAATCCTGTTCGGTTGTGGTGTGTGTGTGTGTGTGTGTGTGTGTGTGTGTGTGTGTGCGTGTGTGTGTGTGTGAGGGTTGACCTTTTCACCTATGGTTAGGGAATGTCTAGATTGTTTGACATCTTTCATCTAGACATACGATGAATTGATAATGTTGCGGCAACATTTCATTGCCTTTGTTGGATATTAATGATCCAATCACTATTATTCTATTTAATTCCACGCAGAAGGCATTAGCATGTTTACCGGTTTTCTCCCGTTGTGTTAATTGTAGCGCCATTACCCACAACAATAACCATTTTCACCACAGCTTCTACTTATTTGTTTAACTCTTAAATTGGTACGCTCCACTCCACTTGGATAGATGGTGGTTTTCAGCTTTTTTTAATCAAAAAGTACACAAAACTGATTCCAAGTCTTATCCGTGGTTAGTATTAAGTCAATTGAACACAGAACCACCTGGAAATGTTGCAGGATGTCACGCCTTTCATGCTGTAATCATGTGTGCTGTAAAAGATCTGTGCGTGTGTGTGTTGAGGGGATTATGACATGCTCTGAAGATATACTGTTGCCACCACCCCCGCCCCCCAACCCCCTTGTCCTCTCAAGGTCAGGGACTACTCCGCGGAGAAGGGTAAGGGAAGGGTGGTCTTTACACCCTCCGCAGAACACACTTACTCCCCGTTGTCCCGCTTATTCGCCCTCCCCTCCCTTCCTCATTCCCCTCCTCCTGATCTTTGTAATCCGGCTCTTCTTTTTACTTTCACTTCTCGTCAGCCTTAGCTGCTCCACCTCTGTTTATTTCTAAATGTGCATGTTCACGACTTGATTCAAGGCTGGTCGTCCGGACCCTGAACACATTGTGCTAATTTTGTCGATTCTGCGGGCCCCAAGGACAAGCACATTTGGTTGCTTGTAACAAAGAGATGTAGCTGACAAGTGTTGCATTTTAAAGTGAAAACTGCTGTGTTCAGAAAGAAAGAAAGTTTCTTTCAGTGTGCATTATCAGGACTCACAAGGGTGGTTTAGTTGAATTGAGGTTCAAGGCTGATACATCGCCTCATTGAATTTCAAAAGCCTGTGTAGGTTTTGTTTGATACATGTACAAAGGGAATCTTGAAGAGTTCCTTAACCATCTGGAATAATACATATGTATTGGTTTAGATGCTACCAATTCAAGTTCTGTCAGTTAATGATGGAGTTTATGAAGAGATGTAACCATTCTTGGTGATTGCTTTCTCTGTAAGGCAAGGTAGCTCTCTGTAAAGGAGAGATTTGGGTTTGTCTTTTTTGGATAGAGAAGCTAATACGGCAAAGCAATGGTCAAGCAAAATGTAACTGATCACTGAAAGAAGAGGTTGGCAGAGAGGAAAGGATGGCACAACAGAGAGCAGACGGTTGGAAGGTAGCAACATGAAAGATCCACAACACGGGTGAGGGGATCTGTGCAGCCATAGATTGATCTGTCCACTAATCCCCTACTGTGTTGACAGGTGGATCCAGTCAACCCTACATTGTGGCTTTGCCAAGCGAAGCCCAAAGCAAACCAGCCATGCCAGGCTTCAACTGCAGGCATAGGGGCCGGAAAGTCTGCCCACTTAACAGACAGAGAACAAGGTTTACCTGTCAGGCCCCCCGGTGACATGTTATTGTCTGGACATGACTCTCGAGCCTTATGGGACTTTCGAGAACTGCCAAACAGACGGTGGCCAACAAAAACTTCTGATTAATCATTCATCATCATTACTTTCCCAAGCCACTTGATCAGCTTCATAGTGAGATTTTGAAATCACTTTTCAAGTAGATGCTATATGCACATTTCTTCAGTTTACTACGCATTTACGTTTTTTTCTTAGAGTTAACAACAAAGTGTTATCTGGTGAATTGACAGTTCATTCTGTGATCAAAATCATGTGGACGCATGAGGATTAAACTCAAATGTGTCGTAGTTGAAGGCCATTCCTGCAATTCGCCATTCCACAAGACTTTGGATCTTTGCAGCAGGGATTTTTTTCCCACCTGCATTTTTTAGGGTCAGTAACTGAAGTTAGGAGATAAGGTTTGGCTAGCAATTAGCATTCCAGAAATCTATGTCTGTGTGGATCCATCCACAGACTGTACTTAATAAGTAGAAGTTGTCAGTGCGACGTGATGTTTTTGAACCTTTCGTTTGTCATTTGCTATGTGGCCATTTTGTTTTTACTGGAAGTTACATTAACCTATCAGGATCAAGTGAAAAGTAAGGCAGTTTTCTCATAGACTTCTACAGTATATCATTTCAAACAAGGCGGAAGGCAAAAAAGCAGGCAAGGAAAAAAGGGTGGCTACCTCAACCCTTTTAACCTGGTCACTGTGCTCGACATCGGGAAGAACTTCCACCATCTGGTAACTTTTCAAAGGCGCCAGTAATGGTCTTTGAAGCAGCCATCAAAAATAAGTGTTTTTTATCCTACTTCTTTTGTCAGGCTCAATGCTCGGAGGGGTTCAATGACTTTTTGTCTGCGAGTTGTATGTATGAGAGGAATAGAGACAGACGGAAACATAAAGAGGCAGAGGGGTTTCACAGCCAAGGAAGTGTGTTTTTTTCCCCTTACTTCTGCACCTTTAGACCTTTTATCTTGTGCTCAATCTTACCTTCCCTTCCCCTTCAAACCAACATGAATTTAGAGAGTGAGAGAAATACGGTATTGTTTTTGTGGTTTTTTGTTATTTTAGCTTTCTCTCCAATACTTGCTTGAGCTAGAGGCAATTTATAACCGTTCTTTGCCTGCAGAAGTCAGTCACACTGTTTATTGTGTAATCAGCTGTCGCCTTAGTAAATCACGCTCTAATTTGAATCACTCTTCAATCTGCATCAGGGTGCATGTCACTCTGACTGTCGCTTGTCTTTCAATATCTGGCCTTCTTTGGGGTGAAATGCTCTGGTTTGCAAGCAGAAAGACTTTTTTAGAAGACTTCCTCAGTAAAGAATTCCTTCACAACGAAAACTTCACAAACTCGACCAAATATCTCGTCAAAATCAAATATCCATTTGACAGTCGGAGGAAAACATTGCTTCTCTCACTGTCTCTCCTTTCACTCCAAAGGTCATTGAGTGAAAGAGCATGTATCTGTCTCGGATGTGTTTTCCGTATCAGTTTCAGTGCGTCCTCAACTCAACTCGCTGCACATCACGGAGTGTGAGTGCATAGCAGGACCGGATGATGCTTCACTCAATGAAAACGTGTAGGATAGCAGCTTTTTTTTTGACTCAACTGCGATTTACTGTTGATCTCTAAACTCTGACTCCAGCTGAAAAGAGCTAATGAATATCCGCACCAGAAAAACGTAATTTTGCGTTGTGTTTGCAACATATGTAAACTTTTCATTCTCCACCCCTTCCACAGTAATACGTATTAGATCTTAAAGCGGCCCTATTATGCTTTTTGGGGTTTTCCCTTTCTTGTAGTGTGTGGTGCAGTGGGTTGTGCGTTGGTGTTTGGATCAGGGGGTCACAGGTTCAAACCCCACTGCAGTCAGCATGTCGTTGTGTCCCTGAGACACTTCACCCCAAATTGCTCCTGTGGGGATTGCCCACAGTATTGAGTATGTAAGTCGCTTTCGATAAAAGCGTCTAACAAGTAACATGTAATGTAATGTTATACAGGTTTTTGTGCATGTAAATGGTCTGCAAAGGCTAAAATCACAAAGTTCTCTCCAGACGGAGTTTCCAATTCCAAGCTAATTAACAAAAACCTGAACTTTTTCTCAGCAACAAGCACCTGGTTTAAGAACTCCTTCCCTCGATGGGTAATTATTGTATTATAGCTATACGTCTCAATAACAAACTGACATTAAGGAAGTGATTAGGAGCAATCTGCTTGCAACAGTTTCTAAGAGGAATTTAGGGAATTAACAATGCAAGTATGCTGACCTTATAACTGTATCTTTTTGTGTGATTTTACTTATTTTAATAACATTGCAGCTCTGCATCACTGCTTTGTTTAATTACCCTTTCCTACAATAACCATATCTGGCAGAGAGTTATACCCTATAGCTCCCCATTATTCCTTTTTCAAACTTTTTGTTAATGTTGTGCTCTGTAGATCCCCCAATGCATTTATGGTGATTTATATGATGATGAGAAAGTAGATTTCCACACATGTAAGGTTCTATCTACCACTGCCCACCCAGCCTTGTAGCGGTGCACCCCAAGATACCTAGGGAAGAGGCGGAAATGAGCGTAGGTGAGGTGCTTTTGGAAACACTCCCAGGTGCAGACTTTTCTTAGATATCAGGAGGAAGGGCAGTTAGTTCAGAGAGAGAGGGCCAGGAGAAGGAGTGAAGGAGGGAGAAAAGAGATATAGAAGTGTGATAAAAAACTGGCGAAAGACAAAGAAAGGGAGGGCGCGTGCTGAAGAGAGAACAACAGAAAAAGTTGGAATGGATTCGTGTATTCCGCTGGGGGTGAAGCGGTAAGCCACTTTCTATGTTTTGGAGGAAGTGGATTGATTTCTATGGGCTCAGAACAGTCTCATAATACACACATGCACACAGAAGGATTCACACTTGTATTTCATGATCCACAAAAGGATTCACACTTGTATTTCCGGATCCACACTTGTGTTTTTCAATGCACACACAAATGTGTTCCGTTTCATATACATGTAAATAAAATCCAAATACAGAAAAAAGTTTTACATATGTATTTTTGATCCTCACATATTTGTTTTCCGTTTAAATCCCCTGAACCTGCAAACACAAACCGCTTTCTGTGCATGGATCGCTCTGCATTCGTGTGTGGGTTTTTTGAGACTCCCCTGACGGTCACCCGATTCGTACTTGTAATTTTTTCTATCTATAGCCAATCAGATGTCTCCTCAATTCTAAGCCAATCACATGAGCGCGCCCCCACGAGGGTAGATTTCTTGCGTTCATGTCACTTCATATACGCATTTTGCGTAGTCCGGAGCAGGGTTTCCGCGGACAGAATTTAATTTTACCGGACAAATTTGAAACTTACCGGTCATGTTTCAATAATAATAATAATAAGAATTGTGTAGCAGCGTTTCCGTTAGGTAATTACCGGACTATGACCGGATAATAACACGGGAGTAAGGATCATCTCTTTTCCTCTCTCCCTCCCTCTCTCCTGACAGCCCGTCAGTTTCTCATGCAGCTCGCTAAAACTTCACTCGCGTTTATGTCCATATCGATCAGATCCAGCTCTCCTGATCGGCCTTTATAGAGAGCACCGATCAAACTATTAAGAGTGAATATCGGCCGATAATGACCGGCGGGGCTCCCCCCGTTGACAGTTCACTGTCTAGCACTGGCTTCGTAGTGCACTGATCGATTAGGCTAAGCTAACCTGTAGCTGCTCCCTCCACACTCACAACAACTTCATACAGACATAAATAAAGCAGCTGATCACCATACAGGAAACACACATTTAAAACAGTTTTGCCTGCCGTTTTTGTGTACACAAGCATTCATTAATGGTTCGGAAAGTGGCACTGTACCTTAATAATATAAAGGCTTGTATTTGCGTGCATTTCCTGATCGGAAAGTGGCAATGTACTGAGAGTGGAGGTGTCCTGAGATTAGCGCCTGCAGGCAGGCTCCATGGACCTGTCAGCTCCGGACAGCGCAAAATGCGTACATGAAGCGCTACGTCATGAACGCAAGAAATCTACCCTTGTGGGGGCGCGCTCATGTGATTGGCTTAGAATTGAGGAGACATCTGATTGGCTATAGATAGAAAAAATTACAAGTACGAATCGGGTCACCGTCAGGGGAGTCTCAAAAAACCCACACACGAATGCAGAGCGATCCATGCACAGAAAGCGGTTTGTGTTTGCAGGTGCAGCGGTTTTAAACGGAAAACAAATATGTGAGGATCAAAAATACATATGTAAAACTTTTTTCTTATTTGGATTTTATTTACATGTATATGAAACGGAACACATTTGTGTGTGCATTGAAAAACACAAGTGTGGATCCGGAAATACAAGTGTGAATCCTTTTGCGGATCATGAAATACAAGTGTGAATCCTTCTGTGTGCATGTGTGTATTATGAGACTGTTCTGAGCCCATAGATTTCCCCTTCTGTGACCTCTGTCTCGCTCGCTGCCGCTGTTACGAAGTGTGATAGAAAAGTCTTTTAACTGGAGGTGGAAATACACTGAATTTGGAGACATCAGAAGCTGTATCGTGTCCAACTGTTCTCAGGCATCACGCACAACAGAGTCAGAGAGGTAGGCCTTCAGGTTTAGCCTTTGTAGAAGCACAAGCTTGTTATTATATACCTGCTGAGCTCTACCCAAACAAACGAGGTGATGGGAAAATCAAGTCAGAAAAACAAGGGGTTAAGAATTGATATAGAGCAAAAACAACTCTGATTCAGGAAGAAGCATGAAGTGTGCAAAGCATTCCCTTTTGTTGGTGTTCTTAAAGGTTGCTATCAAGTCGATACCCATTGATTTTTATTTTATAAGGAATCTTTAATAGTAGCCAGATTCTAGAGAAGTCTACGAAAGAAATGGCAACATCTCACTTGATTTACTACCTCAACTTTATAGTTAAACTGTTTCTAGTTTCAAGTCTTCTTCAATACTTTATGATAATTGTGTACATTATTTTCTCATTTAGAGTAAAGCAGGCTATGCTTTAGGGTATGTCTACACATCTTTACAGTTCGAGGGAGTCATTTGTAACATTTCGCCTTAAAGTATGTTGTTCAGCATGTGGTTGTATTTATCTGGTCCCAAAAAAACAAGATGGCGTAAGTCTTTACGTCCATTGGGTAAAATTACACGAGCTGGAACTAGATATATGAATATGTCCATTAATGGTCTTGCTTTCTTCTGCTAAAATAAGTCGATTTTCTCCTTTTATCTTTTGCGAACATGCCTCAATGGAAACTCAATGTTCTATATGTAAGCTTAGTATGGTGCATAATGTGTCGAGGAGTATTTTTAGAGGGTCATTACATATCTTTGTTCAAAGATTCAGCTACCAATTTGAATCTCTTTTTATTCTTTGATTTTTCTATGGCTCCCATTAAAACCTGTACTTTCTCGAGGCTCCTTCAACAGGTCATGTCGGCACTTCAGATCAGTGAAACATAAAATTAAAAAGACTCTTAGCCTTTTGACATCCCCTCACAGGGCTTCAAAAGTTAATCTGTCCTCTGTTGAATTCAAATTAACTTGACCTTCCCCTTTACACTGAACCCTTTAAATGGCACACCGAGCGCTGTTTGCCTGAACGAAACAAGCCGAGCCCCCCAAGGCTTGCATGCAAACACAAATTACCTTTAAGAAGAAAGGGTGGGAGACAGAGGGTGTCACAGGTGAAGGTCGAAGCAGCTGTAAGCCACCATACAGCCCCAGCCATCGCTCCAAAAGAAAAGAAGAAAAAAGCTGCCACTGAGCTGGTATAAATCTCCGAGCTGTAAAACTGGTTCTGTCTACACTGCCCACCCTCATAAATTGGCATCTCCCTGCCACCCTCGTCCCACCGCTGGCTTCACACATGCTTTATGACAAGAAGATCAGGCCACTAAATGAACGGAGGCAATGGGATCGTAAATCGTCCAGGTGAAGACGGCGATACAGTGAGGGAGGTTGTTTCAGTTGACTCCACCAAAGGCGAAAAGTGAAGTAAGGCCATTGCGACGAAAGGTACAAAAGTTGGAGTTTAGGGGATATCACTTTTTACTTTGATTTATCCCTTGGTAGAGGGGGCACTGCGTCATCATACTAGAAACTATGTTCACCTCATAAGCTCCTTCTATTCCAAGAATTTGAACATTAATGCGTCCATATGTTATTTGCAGACAAGTATGTTGACATAAATGTATTTTCTAATCATATATTAATTTAGTTAAGTAATGGCACCATTAGCATAAATGGTTGTTTTTCTATGCTGTGCCTGTGGCATGTGCATGAATACAGATTTCCGAGTCGCTTTAATTAGGACTCCTCTACGCATCGAAATCATATTGACGGCTGTAATTTTCCGATTACATGAGGATGTAATGAAAGACAAGGCTTCACAACAAGGTAGTGTTGCAACGGGAGGCTGGCGTGCAAATGAAATGCCACTATTATGAGATACACTTTAATTTCATTCAGCTCCCAAAGGACTCAGTGCTTTGTGCTATTGATTTATGTCGCCATCTGTATTCCAGTGTTGTTCGTGCAGATCAATACAGCTTGGTTTCTCATGCATGTGTTAAATGACACATCTACTGTAGTATTGTTTTGTGTCGGGGATATTACGAGCTGGAAATTGGTATTTTTCCGAGCCGTTTCCCTTCCTTGTTTTGGAATGCTGTGTACCTCTCTGTGCAGGGGGTGGAAATTAATTCACGAATGACGGGCAATTGTGCTCACGCAAACTGTTTTAGTGGAGCCATTTTTCATTCTTTATGGGGCCATTTCTTCAGAATCCCTGTTTGAAAATAGACAAACTCTCACATTCATTTTAGAATTATGACACTGTGGCGTGCCGAAAAGCCGTTCTTTTTAGTTCTCCAGCCTTGTGTTCAGGGTCAGCTCTGCAGAGGCGGAGTTCATTTTGAGGGCAGTTTGTGCTCACGCTGGTTAGATGGAAGAGCAGTTACGGCAACTCATCTCATGGACCATGTCAGGGTTTTCCAGTTGCCTTTAAAATCCTTGATAAAGTTTTTTTGGTAAATGGTTGCTTGGCATTGGAATAACTTTGGATTTTGAAATGGTTTTCTTTTGAAAGCATAAGGAGTTTCATGATGGTCTTTTGATAGGATAGCAGTGAACATGGTCACAAACATTATTCGTAAAGGCTATGGAACAACTGGCAGTTTTTGGTGTTATCAGTTTGTTGTATCAGTCTAACCAATAATCTAACTTTACTAGTTGAATTTCACCCAGCAAGGCCTTTGAAGTCTATAAAAACACCTTGTTTTTTCAAGTGTGATTAGCAATAGAACAGCTAAACAGATTCCAAAGTGGTGAACAAGTAGAATGAACATAAGGCTAATTAAAACTGGATTACTTTTTATGTTAATTTTTGTTCTCATGCTGTGATCTAACCGATGGACAATTATATAAAAGGCATTTAGTTCTCTCTTTCTCTTGAATTGTATCTGCCTGTCTTTGAAAAGGAAAATATTCTTAAAATATTTGATTGCCAACATTCTAGGGCTGTCTACTTTTTTGCCATTTTATTGAGGCGTTTTTTTCCTGATGATTTACTAATCTCAAAGAAACTGAAGAGCACTTCTCTGAACAAACACCAGATTTCAAGGCTTTAACATGTTATTTGGTGCTTTTGTGTGATTCTTTGATGGAAAACTGAGTGTTAGTTGTGTTGAGTGTAAATCTCTTTCTCATACATCATACATTATGGCATTTATTTTGCAGTTTTTCAAAATCATCTTGCCTTTTTGTTCTCTGAGAGGAGCAACAAACGACCGTAGAAATGACCTCACTTGATCCTGATGGAACGGTCCGGGATTGTGTGCCTTGTGGTGGACACTCAGAGGCAGGTACAATACACAATTATGTGCTTGGTAGAACATGCACTGAATGGAAATAATATATTTTCCTCCGTCAATATTCAGAACTGTGCTCCCCCTTGTAAATGTGTAGAAGAGACGCTTTCCACATGTCTCCTGGGTTCCGCTAATTAAAAGATCTCCCGTCTTAATTTCCATCAGATTTCCACCGCACACAACCCTCTCACACTTGTCAAACTTGGGTGCAACTTCTGTAGTTTGACACAGTTTGAGTGCCTGTTCGCCTCTGTGCATTGTGCGCTCTTGTGTAATCTCGCAGACATTAGCTCGGTGAGACCATCTCTCCCACAAAGAGATTTCATGATTACAGCCCTAACCCAGATACTTGAAGATGCATGAATACAAATGGCCGCCCCGAATATCAACCACCCCATTTGACATTCTTTCGTTAAAATCTCCAAAAGATGACATTTTCTTGAACTTTTCACTCGCTGATGCATGCCAAAGCTGAGTGTTCTGAAGTTTCCCGATGCTGCACTAGTACCGCCGTTGCCTCTCAATGGCAACCCCATTAAAGGTGGCTGTGTCGAGTGCGAGGGCCTTCATTAGCGGTGCGTGGATGTAGCCGTGTCATTAGCGCCATGTTCTCCCTCGTCCATCAGCGCTCCTTTATGGCGCATTTCACTCCCAACTAGGTCATTGAGGTTTGCTTGGCAGATGGAATAGCCTGAGAAGCGTAGAGACATAAAGCAGGCGCGCGCAATGATGCGAACACTAGCTTTTGTCCACATTTTCCTCCTAAAAAGGGACACATACACCATGGTATCCCTCGTTCTTTAGCTTCCTTCTTGCTGGCGCCGCTGTCCTGCTCTCAAACTAACTCCGACAGGCAGCCACGTGGACGCTTGATTATTATTTCCCCCCCCGCTCTCCCTCCATTCTCTCTGCTGTCAAACACACACCCATTGAGACAGGCGTTCTCCCGGGGAGGAGCAGAGTAATCATACCGCAACACCTCTGGCAAGGCTAATTAAACCGGCACATCTGTGCCTTATCCCACATCTGGAGCAGGTGGCGGCGATGCCTGCAGAGTCTCCCCTCCCTTCTCACCGCCGCTTCCTTGTTACCGCACCGCTAAACAATGACGACTGCAAGGGCCTGTGCAAACCTCCCTCTTTGTCTTTTCTCGTCTTTAGTGGAATTTGATGGCACATTTAGGCTTGTGTGCACTCTCCTGTGCACGCCTTTGTTTTCTCGCCTAACAGAAGTGAACTAATTTAACTCGCAAGAGAATTAATTATCTCCCCGCCCTTATAAAATGCTAAACTTGATCAACAGCTTTTCCTGTCAGTCCCCGAGACAGAATATTTTCAAAAACTCTGAAAGCTGCAGCCGCTCAGTTCCTTGCCTCTGCTGAATTCTGACACAAAAGTGAACCTCTTAAACTGAAATCTCTTTCAAGACGGATTCAAAGTCTCAATCGGGCCGCTGGGGATAAGTGAAGGTTTATCCAAGCGAAATCAAGTCAGACAGCCAGGCGGGTTGGTAGGAACTGACAGTGCTTAGTGTTGAATCAAAGCCAGCACTCTCTTCAATTACACAGTTCTCTTGTGCAAACACAAAAAGAGACTTTATTTGCATGCCTCATGATTACTATTGTGTAACTGAAATCGCTTCCAATAATTTACAGTCAAGTCCAATAATCTCTTCCTTTGAATTCATCTTCCCATGATCCCACTTTATTATCTCCTTTCCGGGCTAAATTGTTATGGGAGTTCCTTTTATAAACACACTTCTTATTTGGGTAATTCTTGGTGGCCCTTCAGCCCGTCCCTTGGGGCTTGATGACATACCCGTAACAAGGAGCTTATTGCAGCCTTATTTCCCATGCACCGAGAAGGTTCCAGGGGCCTGAGGGCGCATGTGATGGAGCTGACAGGTCCTGGGGACTCGACTGTCACCGTCAGCGAGCCTGTGGGTCGGCTCGATGCAGTTGTCAAACGCCAAGGCGAGGAATCGCAGGCTGCGCAAACATTCCCACGTTTGTTAATACATGCATATCGTTCCCACGCTCGTGCATGTGCAAACATGTGGTGCGCATGTGTAGCGTGGCGGCGCATGCTACATGCCCCTGCCAAAATGAAAACATAACATTATTCTTGCGATGTGACAGGAGCACACACATTTGGAACGCACACACAAACTGGCGAGTCCTCCGGGAGCGCCTGACAGCTCTACCCTGAGCTTCCAATCGTCTCAGGGAGCTCCAAACACCCAGTGCAATTACTCTTTCTTGCTGACTGCACCTGCACAACATAATTGAGAAGGCTACTGGGGCTTTGTCACTTAAGGTAAAGATGTAAAAGAAAAAAAGTGTGCTCCGGCTAAGCTGCAGAACTGCAGCATGCGGATATTGCACCTCAAACGGAGCGTGTGTTTGAGCCCACGCACGTCCACCTGTGCTTGTTTGTGTGCATGTTTACTCAAAGAAACCGTGTTAAGCCTGTGAGGCGAAGTGAATAAGGATCACTTTCATATTGAATATCCTGTGATGAATTTAAAGATTTCAACTTGGACTATTCTGTTGAGATGGCACTGAGAATCAAATATTCATGCGTCGTCCGTCGTTTCAGTTTGGCATTAATGATTTGAGGGCTAGTTTTAATGATCAGAGATTTAATTAAGCACCGGTGGTGCGAGTTCGGCTGACTTCCTGAGACCAGGGGATCCTGAGCATCCCCCAGTCCTACTTTAATGAAACCAGCAGCAGGTCATTCTCTGAAATGAGGAAATTGACTTGGTACTTTTTCTCCTTCTATATCTTGTTTGAGAAAGTTCCATCTTAATCAAGGAACTTCATATAAATGTAATGTCTTTATGTTTATAAACGGTTCAGACGTCAACTCTTTCCCGCACATTCCACCATCACTGATGAATGCTCATAGAAACAAATTGCCATTTAACTTATCTGGCAAGCAATTATAAAGCTCGAACTTTGAAATGAAGTTGAATTGTTGAAATGGCATATCTCTGTGACAGCGTTTATTAGTACTCTGGCAACCACCATCGCTTAGATTCCAGCTACCTGGAGTTGGATCCAAATCCGTCTGTCCTGTTTTTACATCGGGGAGACAAAGAGAAGAGGGTGGGGATACATTTGGCAAATGTGAATATGAGATCTATCAATGTTTGAAGATAATTTCAATTTAAACCTGTAAAAGGCAGGGTAAAAAAGAAAAGCCAAGCTAAAACCCTCTTGCATGTAGTATAACTATGAGTCTTTATGCGAATCTAAGCTTAAAGTGAATGCAGAAATGCCTTACTATCTAACTTCAATCAGATGGGCGATTCCACTGGTTGCAAAAATAAATAAACTTCTATTAAAATATGAACCTACTTTACACTTGATTTCTTAACTCTGAAATCTGTTTTTTAATATGTTAATGGTTTTAAATTGATAGTTTTAGTCTTTAACATGAACATTTACTTATTATATCACTTCTGGTTCCAAAAAAAACAGCGTAGCCAAGTCCATAAAACAACACGGCAACAACATTTCAAAATGGCCTCTTGTAACGCTAACTATGCCCTCCTGCTCCAAGCTCATATCCAACGTTATTCGTTAGAAATGTTTTGTTGAATTTCCTTTTGATCTATCAGTTTTTCTACTTCTTAATATTTAGTTCACTCTCTTTCTGTCCTTATCTGCTCCGGAGCCATGGATTTACACACAGACCTTGATGCATACATAAAAGTCTTTTGAATAGACCAGTCTACTTTTGCAACTTCACAAATGACTTTCCCTCAATCTTGCTGCCTCTCCCCCACATCCTCCCTTTTTGAACCTCACCCTTCCGTCCAAAAGTCCTTTCTCCCTCTGTTTCCTGTTCATCCCTTTTCTATTCCCCCTCCAGCCCACCTGTGAAAAAAAAATCTACCTTTCATCCCCCTTCGCTTACGTATTCCCCCTGAAGGCAGACTAAGCTATTTTTCCTATCTCCTCGCGCTCTCTCTGAGCCCCCTCTCATTCCCCCGTCTCTTTTATTCTCTCTATCACTCGTGTGCTAAGTTGCACAGAAAAGACACCCGTTGAGACACACACACTCCCCTGTCATTTGTCAACACTGTCAGCTCGGATGGAAAGTAACTTCTCTACCTACCAACCTGACTCCCACTCTCGCTTCTTCATGTCAAATCCCACCACACCGGGGTATAGTGCCTCAGCCCTCAGTATCACCTCTGATATCAAGAAGACAAGTCAAACAAGGAAGTGATGGAAAACTGTCACATCCCGGTAACAAATGTCAACTTTAGCAGAAAACTTTCTTTGAATATAGATTTCAATCACCAGAACAGATAACAAACACTGAAATGTGACTATTTAAATATCAGCTTACGGAAAAAGTATCTTAAGAATTATACTCTGAAGAATCTCTAGACTAATTCTTTGAAGGATTGAGCCTATTTTTGGCATAAAAAGAAAACGGACTAATCGCTGAAAAGTCAACAATAGCGTGGCACTTTGTGATTTGTTTGCATGTTAAGACATCTCCCAGCTTGTTTGATCCAAGCATATATTGTGGATTTGGTTTTCGCTGGTCCAGCTCCAATAACTACAAGACTTAAGACTGTTTCAGCACATTAAATGACTTCTAGACATTGTGTTCAAATTCAGCAACCAATTGAGGAGTTCATTTGGAGAAGAACAAAGTTATAACATATTTGAGACGCATTAAGTGCTCCCTTTCGAGTTGACACCCTCTAAGTTCTGCTAACTTAAACACAGTGAGACATCCTTAAGCAACGTCTTTGTATCTCTCTTTGCTTTATATTCAAATAAAAGTAACATTGATATTTATTTCGCTGCTTCAGAGAGCGGGCTATTCTTTTTTAAATTGGCTCATCTGAGTGCAAACTTAAAATGCTCGCAGTCAAATAAGTTCAGTGGCCTTTTGAGGAGAGTTACATAAACTCCCTTTGACAAGGACAATATTTGTGTCTCTATAAAAACATTCACTGAACAAATATTGAAGAACAACTTTGTAGCTCTGAAGCTACACTTCATTTAACATCCTATGAGAAATTGAACAGTGATGACTTTAGCTCAATTATTTCTTCCACACAGCATAACCGCTCATCACAGTGATGTTTCCTTTTCTCACTCTGATTGCTTTAACATTGTCACTTGCCTAAAGAAAGGTTTCGGTTCATTTCTTAACTTAGCCACTGAAGCGTCAGAAGCAATTAAGAGGTCCTGCTTTCAAGTCAAATGAGAGGCAGGGAGGGATAAAGGGGTATTTCTTTACTGTTCTTACACAGCGAAATCCACTTGATAAGCTAATTACCATATAAGGTATAACTGCTGCTTTAGTGTGATCTTTAGGAACATGGAGCTTTACTCAAGTATGTCATGATATGCTGTTTTGTAGATGGAAATATCGTTTTTGCTCCACTTCTTCCATCTAACTGACGGACTCGACCATATATGGACATAACCTTGATACATTTTTACATTCACAATGTATCATGTGATAGATGGACGTGACCTTGATCATTTTTACCTCGATATATAAACATTACCTGAATACATTTCAAGTTATCGATCAGTTGTAAGATTTATATGGACATGACCTTGATAGCAACTTAACGTCTAATGTATGGACATTTTTTTTATTTCTTGCCAATTTGTTGTATAGTACGCAAAGTATTTATTAATTTATACGTCCAGGGACACTTGGTGCTTGTCGACCATGTGATTTTTCAAGATGGATCAGACAGGATCAAGGTAAACTTGTTGTTTTATGACAAACTCAAACAGTGCAATAAATGATGTTCCTTTGTCTGTGAGTGAGCTCCGGTGAGGTGGGGGGACGTTGGTTGAATTATTCATGAGCTCCTGAATTCATAACCACCCCAATGAGCAATATCCATCCCTCAGTTAACACAGAGAGCTATAACCCATTTCATTTTGTAATTATCAATCGCTTTTGATAGCCACGCTGAAAGGTCAAGACAAGTTTCCTTTTTCTCACTTGTAGATGTAAAAGAAGGGTGAGTTTAGAAGAACACGCAGCGAGGGAAAGACTGTCAGACTCTCCCACTGAGCGTCTGACAACCGGCTGGCTGATTGCTGATGGAGACACACAAACACACATAACATGAAGAAGCTGTCACACACTCAGTAAACACCACATATACGCTTTGCCACAGCCTCAGAACTAGAAAACTGTTTATTTTGCGAGAAAACAACGCACAACACACACACACACTTTTGAAACCCAAGGAGAGCCTACCTTTTTCATGTTCGTACAATGATTGTATTATGTGTGGCAGTATAATGAAAAAAGATCGCACATTCATTTATTTCACTTTTCTTACTGACACCTGTTCTCTGGGTTGATTTTGTGAATGTCAAATGGCAAAATTATGCATAAATAACACATGCAAATACATTTAAAACAATTCACCGTGATTAAAATGCCTTTATTTTCATTTTAAAACTCCAAAATAGTCGTTTGAATATGAAATGAAACAGCGAAAAGCAGGATATCTCCATTTCTTTGAGTGTTACATTTAGTTTAATCACCAATAAAGTTGGCAATTCTTCTTTAGTCAATGGACCGATTTCTTTTTTTTATAGCTCCATAAATAATCAGGAACCTTATCATTAATTATATTATATATATTGAGTAAAATACCTCAGAACCTTTTTTAATAAATAAAAAATAAAACAACAGAGATATGTAAAACCAAAAGAAAATAATTAAACACATAATTATACCACACTGTAAAAATGAATAGAAATGAGGCCATGCTCTGTCCTCACCCTCAATCATTCCCTCCCATCCCTCCTCACCCTGTCACACACACAGCTCCTGACTCATCAGACACTATTGTCATGCACCCACTATCTGCGGTACACAGGGCTAAATTATGGGCCCCTTTTTAATAAGGCTATGGATTGTTTGAGCAATGGCACCGGCACCGCTCTTGATTATATTGAAAGCCTGTTGTTTTATATCCTGGCGAATGTCAGATTTCTGCTATTTACATCCCTCAACTCCTGCACGCCAGAGAATGGATATTGATTTTGCCAAAGATGAATGGGAGTGGCCGCGTTGGAATTAAAACCAAAAAGACAAAAAAAGGGGCGAGAAGAGGAAGAGGCAGGGAGAATTCGAGAATTGCTTTGAAGAAAGGACAAGAGTTGAAGGAGGAGGGAAGAAGATCAGGGATTTGAAGTGTTATCAATCCAGCATTTCCTTTAAATCCATACTTCTCCATGAAAAACCAGTAAGCAATGCCCCAAAAATGTGGACACATTTTATAGACAATTACCTGCGAGTTTGGGCGTCCATTTTCGGCGACTTTGTAAACAAAATAGTTCCATATTTTGCTCCTGTCGCCATTTTTTGGGTTGGTTTCAAAACCTAAAGACAAATGAGTGAGAGAAGAAGGAAAGAGAGGCAACAATTAGGCTGTGGCTCAGTGGCTAGTGTGCTGGACTTCAAATCAGGGGATGGCAAGTTCGAGTCCCACTGCAGTCAGCATGTCATTGTGTCCCTGGGCAAGACACTTCACCCCAAATTGCTCCTGTGGGGATTGTCCACAGCAGGGTTTGAACCTGTGACCCCCCGATCCGAACACCAATGCACAACCCACTGCGCCACACCCCCCATATAAAGGATATGAAGTCTTATCAAACTAGCATTTTCACTTTCTGTTTATTTCAATTCATTACTACTCCATGAAAAAAACATCACGCAGTTTCCCTAAACAGGGAGATCACACTCGTCTTGGAAGATTTTAACGGCAAGTTACGTGCAAGGCTTTGCGTGCCATCATTCGGCGTCCATCTTTGGCGACTTTGTAAACAAAACAGTTCCATATTTCGCTCCTGGCCCCGGTATTTCAAGAGCTTTTCGACGGACTGGGAATCAGTTCAAGATGTGTCGGTCTGTTTGATGCCGTTGCCATGTTTTTCTGCCCGTTGTCTCCATTGAATTATTTCGCCTACAGCTACAATCCGTGGTCAAGAGCCAGACTGCAGCTCTGTCTGTTCCAAGCCTTCATCTTATTATTTTAAAGGAGAGAAATGCACCCCCTCCGTATACTCTGATAGAAACAAACAATCTGTGATGTTTAAAGAATCCCAAGAGTCATTTTTCGACTAAATGATGTGATGAACCCGCTGTTTCTCTCCATTTTTTGATATTTCTCTTGGGGTTCAAGTTTTTATAGTGTCTTCAAACAAACTCCTTTTTCCCATCAAAACATCTCTTGTGACTGCCACGAACTGAAGAGACACACTTAGAAATGAAAAGTATTTTATTGACCTTGGAAACACTTGTTGGCAAAGAAGCTAACCAAGGATGTTTAGTACTTTTTTCCCTTGTCATTTGCCATGCAGCAATTTCAATTTCTCTTAGCATTTTCTCATTTAAAAACGTGCGTTTCTCTTATAATGTTGCAGTGGCTTTCTCTCTATATGAATGTGCCCAATGTGGAAACAAACACTTTGGTTTTATAGCCTTTGAATATAACAAAGGTGGATGTTAAGCATTAATCAAACTCCAGTACAGCGGCACTGAAAACATACCAGCATGAGCTTATCCGCTTGAACATATCCCTTTAGGCTCTATGAAGCTCTAATAGCCATGTATTACTACACTATTTTCTGACTAATAGTTCAGTCACCGCCTTTTTATGTAACATCCAATTGAAGAAGTAATGCCATTGATTATTACACGTCGTTGTGCTGATCTTATATGTAGGGATGTAAGAAAATATCAATACGCTTGAGGTATTGTGTAACAAACTAGTGCTAAAATGTAATAGGGACTATAATAAATGCATATAAAGATCCTACAGCTCCAATATGCCTTTAAAATTAACCTTTTTTACTCAGATGGTATTTATACGATGATGTGCTCCCAAATTAGTACTTAAGAAACGCTAAATATCACCTGTTGCCAATTTACTATGTTCGACTTAAATACTTCTTCTGTAAATCTCATATACATTGGGATCCTGAAAGTAGCCATTTCATGTCATAGCTGGCCGATGATGCCTCAACACATGCACAGTGGGAATGGACATGCAACAAACTGCAGATATGAGAACAAGTTGAAAAGTGACACATGGAGTGATAGAAGAGTAGTGTTGAGAAGACATTTTATGACAACGGGGGGAGGACTGAGTCAGGAGAAAAATAGATAAGGAAAGTGAGGTTGGGAAAAATAGGAGGGAAAGAAAGTGGGAAAAAAAATATGACAGGAGTGGAATGAGGTGGTGGGGGGGACGGGTGGAAAGGGGGGCTGGAGTACAGATAGATGAATGACATTTTGGATTCTCTCAGCAATAAAGCGTCTCCCTAGACACGGGCTGTCTGGGTTTAGATAGAGGCCGTCACACTGAAGGGCTCATTTGCCTTTCAGTTGCTCATTACATCCAACCCAAACGCATTTCCTCCTCTGAGAGGCCACATCCCCCCCTGCTCCCACTGTGTGTGCGTGTGTGTGCATTTAGGATGTTTGGTTATTTTGTGTGTTTGTTTTCGAGGCAAATGACACTACGGACAGCATATGTGGTACATGGTGCTTCTTGTTGTGTGTGTGTGTGTTTGTGTATTTCAGCATCTCTCAGGCATATTTGCTTCCTTCTGTACACCATTTTAAATCAACTTTCCTGTTTGGGATAACTCAAGTTCAAACATTTTTCAGCACAGGGACAGACCACGTGATTTTTAAAAGGGAAGTCAAGCTAAACACACTCGAACAAGCATACATACGCACGCACACGCACACACACGCACACGCACACACACACACTTCAAACCGAAGGCGTATCCTTCCCCAAAGCTCCGATATTGAAACACACAGGCCTGAATGTTCTCGAACCTTCCGTCATAATGATCTCTCCCATATGGTTCATACTAATATTCAGCTCTGAGCCAACTCGCTGGAGCTCACACACACACACACACACACACACACACACACACACACACACACACACACACACACACACACACACACACACACACACACACACACACACACACACACACACACATTGACACACATAACATACACATGATCACAGGCAGCCCTTCTGTGCTACATTAACTACAAAGCTCATTTCCCCACAAAGAGAAGCCACCGGCTGAACATTGGCTAGGACGAGTCATTAAACTTGTGTCAGATGCACACACACACACGCACACACACACACACACACACACACACACACACACATCTGTTATACAAATGACTCCCCCCCCCCCCCCCCCGCAAACTCCCCCCAGCACCCCCGCCCACCTGTGTCAGTGTAGCAGGTGATATCCCAGCGCCCGCTGAGAAATGATTGCCCTTCTGATGGAGGAGGGCCAGTGTTTGTGTGTGTGTTGTACACGTGGATGTGCATGTGTCTTGACAGTTGTGCCTCTCCTGCTGTGTGTGTGTGTGTGTGTGTGTGTGTGTGTGTGTGTGTGTGTGTGTGTGTGTGTGTGTGTGTGTGTGTGTGTGTGTGTGTGTGTGTGTGTGTGTGTGTGTGTGTGTGTGTGTGTGTGTGTGTGTGTGTGTGTGTGTGTGTGTGTGTGTGTGTGTGTGTGTGTGTGTGTGTGTGTGTGTGTGTGTGTGTGTGTGTGTGTGTGTGTGTGTGTGTGTGTGTGTGTTGCAGACATATATGGAATTATAATCAATGGTGAATGCCACGTAGGGCTGCACGTTTATGGCCATATGACGATTATTGAGCTCAAGATTATTTATTGATTTTAAGGACAAGTTTTATTTTTCATCATTCATCATATTTATCACATTTTAATCAAGAGACCACTGCCTTCAAATGTCTATAATTCTGCTAAATATTTTTGCATGGAAATATAACTTCCTCTTCACCTGAATTCAGTGCATTTGAATTTTCCCCATCTGCTTTTGGTTGTCCTATGTAGCAGTCAAACATGGTAATTAGCTGTGGTAAGCCCAAATCATGATATTTTCTGATTAACTGTGAATTTGCATCGGAGTGAGAAGAGAAAAAAGGGAGTTGTTTGAAGATGAAGGAAGAAAGAGTTGAGGAAAATGACAAAATGACAGGTTAAAGGAGGAAAAGACACTCAAAGCTACAAAAAAAATCAGGGAAGGACAAAATGCTATAGGGGGTCGGTTAGTGAGCATGAAGGGGAGGAAACCCTGCTGAGATATGATTGGTGGCTCCGGACCCCCGCTGGCCCCCGGACCGGACAATTTGAAGTTAAACTCGCAGGAAAGTGGGGGCGCCGTAATAAGCAAAAAATAGAAAAATGGCTTTTATATGTTAGCCTTGTTTCTGTCTGAATGGACTCTGTAGCACATGTTGCGTTCCTCCTTCCAATGTCCATTGTATATTTGACTGTTTTAAAGTAACTAAGACACTGAAAAACACACAAAAAGGACTGTTGCCAAGTTGAACTCATCACAAATTCATTGAGTAGAAAAAGTAAGTAAAAGTTTGCCGGGATTAACATAGTGTCTCATCAGGCAGCACCTTCCGAGATAAGGATGTGGAGCTGATTAGGAATAGATTAACCTAGTTCCTCAAAAAGTCACGGGTACTTCAGAAATTCCTGATTTTAAAACAACTGAACTCGGTCTATACTTTTTTCCATTTACAATCGTCCCAAATTGTTTCCCAAGGGGTCACGCCGGCCCTTTAAATGTGTTGGAAGACTTCGTTATATCGCACAAATGTATTAAAATGAACTGAAAAGCGGAGGCACATCAAACATCTGAGATAGAATGTAAAAGTATTTCCATTCTATTAACCACATGGCAACCTACTAGCCTGTACAAAAAAGTTTAATTTGTACTATCAGAAATGTTGTAGGAGTAGGGGATTCCTTTCTTTTTAACAGTTGGGATGAAACTTAATTTCACATACAGTAAGTCGATGTTCTAGCTGAGCCTTTAAGCTCCATAGCTGCTTCGTCAGCCCCACCTCAGGACTGTGATGATGATGATGGCGGTGTTGGTGGAGCAGGATGAAGGTTCAGTAATAACCGTTCGTCACTGATGTGGTCCAGGCTCCAGGGCTGTTTGAAGCCAAGCCAGGAGTGTGTGTGTGTGTGTGTTGTGTTGTGTGTGTGTGTGTGTGAGATGAAGGAATGGTGTTTTTTCTTGGATGGAGGTGCAGCAAACCCAGGTGGTGATATCAGTCAGAAGTCAGAAACATGTCTTTCAATCATTGCTTTATATCGAACTCTATTGATCTGACAGACCTGAAGCAGTAAGAAGATAGGTTCACAAAAGATCACAAGTGTTCCAATGCCCTGCACTCTCATGTAGCGTTTGACCTGGCTTCGTCCACTAATCGCCCCCTACTTTGCCCCTCTAAAACGGCAAACAGCTGACAGCACGTGTTGTGTTCTCCACCAGCGCATCTTGAACGTGTGGAGAACACTCTTACTTTTACAAGAGTTCTAGAACGAGCTCCAATTGAATGTTTCCATCTGAAATGAATAGCTTCAAACTTAAGCACTGTTCGACAGGTGGATACTCAGTTTGTGTATTAAACAGGCTTTAAATGGGACTAACTGAGCTGAAGGCAGTTTTTATTAAACAGCCTAGTGGAAATAACAACTATGCGCTGAATAGAGCCGTGACCTTGCGGCAGAGCTTTGAACCTGCTCTCTTTTACTCATGTCATGTTCATCTCTTTATGCTGACCCCTGCAGTTAACGCGCCACCCACTCAGTCACCCATTACGGCTTAAAACCTAAAGGTTACAGCCCTTTTCTCTCTTTCTCTAAATATATATCCTCTTTGCCCCGGCTTTAACTAGCTCCATTTTCTAACAGAAATGAAAGGAGAAAGACAGAAGATATCTTTTTTGCACATGATTGTATTGGAGGTTATTTACATCTCATCAAATGTCGCATTACATCCAATTGTTGAAGAGGTTATGTTTGTGTCTTAGTATTTCCATAAGACTATATAAACATTCTTTTTGCTTGTTTTGACATGCTCTATGCTACCTAAGCTAAACAGTTATTCAAATCTAAGGAGATAAGTCCCTATATATTACATATATACTTTATTTCTTGTGCCGAAGTCCACCTGCTGTTCCTGGACTGCATTGTCGTTATTCACCAAGGAAGCAGGGATTCACAGGCATGTATGTGTTACGTCTGCAAAATGGGAAAAAAAAGCGTCAAAAGACAAGACCAGACAAGCAAACTGATAGAAAAATGAGACAATTTGGAGGACATGATGAGTGTGGAAGCAGAGAGAATAAAATCGGAAGAAGAAGCAGCAACGTGAGAGAAGAGATGTAGTGAGAAATAAGAACGGGCACGGCTCAATATGTCAGCGAGAAGACGAGGGGAGGTAACTGTCTGTCTTTGTCTCTCACACCATGGATGGATCAGGCTCTGTGGAAACATGCCCACACACATCTCTCTGAAAGAGGAGACAGAGGATGCTCCCTCATTGTTACTCAACTCTGTTCCAGGAAGAATGGTGTGAGACAGGATTAAGTTGTAATTCAATTTAGGGAGATTAAATTCAGTCAGTTTGGGGCGAGGAAAGAAACTTGAAGGGATGCGCCGGCAGCAAAACTGGGTTACGCAGCTACGACTTATTCTTCAATGCACTCACACAGGCGTATTTACACACAGATGTACCCAGACAAAGACATCAAATGCACCACTGTTTGAAGTGACCGAGAATCAAACGGGGGGAGGGGGGGGGGGGGGGGGGGGGAATCATCCCCGTCTACAGAGACTGCCAACTCAAGTCTTTCCCGTCCTTATTGCTCATTATGTGTTGGTTATAAAGACATGGCTGTCATCAAATTGGATCAGGAAACACAGCGTCTAGTGAAGGCACTGAGGCATTAGAGTCTGCTATCTGCACTGCTGGGCTGCTGCTGAGGGCATGGACCCCCCCCCCCCCAAGAATTGTACAATGCGATAATATTGCCAAGAGCTCGCTTGTTCTTCTCTCTTTTCGATTGTTCTCCTTTTGTCTGTTGGCTGCTCTGTTCGTCCCTTCTGTTCATCTCCCTGCCTCTGTGACCATTTGTCTTTTCAGTTTTGACCATCTTTCTCTTTCACAAGCCACCGGAGGATTCAAAACCGAAATCGATGCGGCAAAATTACAATTATTTTCCTTTTTTGTTGTTGCATGCATTCCACAGGGCCTACATTAGTCATGTCATCTATATGGGAACTCTTGATTTGCCAAACTTGGCGAAAACTCTTGTAAGCACTCTGCCCAACGACATATCTCACCGTTAGACATCAATGCCTAACCTTCATCATTCAAGTTCAATGTATAAACGGAACCATTTGAAGTAAATACCTAACCTTTACCTTTGGCATTCCTGAGACATGAAACATTTGTAGCAATTTTCCTCAGTTATAATCAAACTAAATGTGTTTTTGCAGATACTTAATGAACCCTCTTTCTTGTAGTACGTGTTGGAGATGTTTTGGTATGTATGGCTAGGTTTATATGCCACATGGATGATGTACGGGAAGCATAACTGTCAAGAAACCAAGCTTGTATTCTGGCAAAAAGGAAATCCTTTGGTGAAAAGACAGTCTTTTATTCTTTTGTACCGGCCTTTAATATAACTAAAGGTTGGAGGCCAAGTTTCCTTTCCTGTCTCCTCAAAGACTGTAAAGATAGTGCCTTTTGTCCTGATTGGCAGATATCTGCTCCCCCACACCACACACACACACACACACACACACCACACACACACACACACACACACACACACACACACACACACACACACACACACACACACACACACACACACACACACACACACACACACACACACACACACACACACACACACACACACACACACACACTGGAGCTGTCAGCAGTGGACATGGCCCTGTGTCACCCGATGCATTATCGGGGGGAAAAAAGGCAACGGCTCAATACTTACATTGTCCGCCGCCGCCGCCGAGCCCGGGAGAGAGGAGAAAGGAGGGAGGGAGGGAGGGCAGAGATGGAGAAATAAATGGCTGAAGGCAGAGAAAAAGAAATGAAGAAAGGGAGAAAGAGAAAGAGGTAGAGCAGATGGATCCAGACACTTTCAAAATGAGCCCAGAGAAAAGAGCATTTACAGTAGAGCGTGTCGATATGAATGCTAATGCTCCTGGACGTCGCTCCCACTCTACCAAATACACGATTGTGTCTCTCTTTCTATCTCTCATCAATTCTATTTACATTGATAATAACCCTGAATGAGTGCCTCTTTTCTCTATATCTCTCTGTGTGTGTGTGTGTGTGTGTGTGTGTGTGTGTGTGTGTGTGTGTGTGTGTGTGTGTGTGTGGTGTGTGTGTGTGTGTGTGTGTGTGTGTGTGTGTGTGTGTGTGTGTGTTGTGTGTGTGTGTGTGTGTGTGTGTGGTGTGTGTGTGTGTGTGTGTGTGTGTGTGTGTGGTGTGTGTGTGTGTGTGTGTGTGTGTGTGTGTGTGTGTGTGTGTGTGTGTGTGTGTGTGTGTGTGTGTGTGTGTGTGTGTGTGTGTGTGTGGCCGATATTGGCTTTGGAGAGTTGTTTTCTCCTTATTTCTCCCCTCTGATCTTTTATCACCACTCACAGGCATTACACTCTCACACACACACACACACACACACACCCACACACACACACACACACACACACACACACACACACCGCAAGGAGGTTTCAATAACAGATTATTACAGACGCGCGCTAACCTTTCATCACACACGCTAGAAGGAACTCCTCACACACACGTGCATCGATCGGACCAATTTTAGCTCCTTGTAGACTTCCTTTAAGTTTGTAGCCGCTCTTAAATCATTTCATCTAATAATTCATCTGTGTGTGCGGTCAGCAAATCTCATTTATCACCATAGCTCTGGTCCCCTCACTGCCATTGTGTCCCACACAGCAATATGGAGGATCACAGAGGAGAGGAAAGCACACTCATCTTTGCAGAGCCGACGATCTATAAAGCAATATGGGACTTTATGAGCTCTCAATGTTGCTCAATATATGGGCCGGTTCAACTATGCTATAGTTATCTTTCTCTGCATTTGTTCTCTTGTCTTATTTTATTCTAGGAGTTGGATGTGGGAATTGTAAACTTTGGCAGCATGAACAATAGCCATAACTAATATCTTGTATATCTCTTCGTTCTTTTCACGAAACTGTGTCTCGGGGCTTCTTAATATTTAACAAACTATGAATGTGTCATACCCACCTAACCCTAACCCTAACCCTGACGATACGAACCATTTTTACCGAAACAAAACACAAGTCTCACAAGAAGCGTCTAAATGAGCCCTGAGCGAAGAAATGCTAACGCATTTAGCACAGAACCCACGGTATAAATACCCTTATTACTTATCGGATCTGCACAAACAAGATATCGATTAGCAAGCTGAGATTCCACAGATTCTAGAAATATAAGTATCCTCACCGAGTGATCAGAACTCGCGACAGGGGAAACAAACCCAGACACCACGAAGCTTTACGGAGGAAACGCGGAAAAGAGTCTTACCTTTTGCGGTTTCTGATCAAAAGTTGTGTTCAATGGCATTCAAACGAGAAAAACGCTGCTGAAGGTTAATCCATAGGTTAATCCAATGTGTCTGTGTCACTTTGAAATGATTACTGATAATGCATCAGCAATAAGCCTATTTTTCAGTTTTCAGAGCGTAACATAGCTTTCGGTTTGGGCAAACTGCGCGCATTCTATATTGATTCGGACTTTTCTACATCCAACTCGCAGGTTTATCATTGCTTTGAGAAAAAAGAGAAAAAAATATCCACAGGCTACACGTTTGAAACCAGTGTACTTTGGGCAACATCGTATGACATAGTGTTAAGTTCACTTAAAAGGGCTCTATTTAGCTATTTTGCATTGCAGGTTATCATTTCAATGCAGTGCAAAAGTAAATAAAAGGCCGAAAACATATAATACCCTCTAAATGGAATCCAAACATTTTCTGTTAACTATCTTTGAAGCTGAATAGAATCTATAATAATGATAGTTCATTTCAAGCACACACAGCTGCACAAATGGTCCAAACATGTGCAGCGAGCCTTGAGGGTGGAGTAGTTTAACATTGGCGGGGTGAAAAGAAGAAATATCGGAGCTGCCGAAGGATACCCTGGGAAAGAAAGACGTGCCCATGAGCAGTGAGTTGGCAAAGTACATCTCTTCAATGTAATACGAACAAAGAAGAACGCTTCTTCTCTAGCCTCAAAACAAACTCAACTCGTACCAAGTGTTGTTGTTGTTGCTTTTGTAGTTTACACAAACACAATAAATGCAATTATAGTGTCTTTATCCAAAGGAAGACATTGCACCCGTTTGCAAGTATTTTCTTGACTATGGGTGCCCTGTGCTGCCAATAACCTTTATATTTAAAAACATGTTTAAATCATGAAAGTAGCACCCAACAAATGTTGTTTAAATAATCCAGCACCTTGTAATTATTTTCCTTTTGTATTCACTTTTTCTAAGCTGAAATATTCTAATCATATTTCTCTTGTACGTTATCTTAATTCCCTAAAGTTTGAATAAGGTTTGGCTCAGCATGTTAAGCCCGAAGGAATTATTATATTATATCAAAAGAAGGTGAAATGTTGAACCGCTGACAAACTTTAATGAGCAGTTTAATTACATTGAGCCAAACTCCATTCCGGTGCACACAAACCTCCGGTCGTGCCCGCGGTAAGGTGGCGACGGTGCCAGCTGAACGGAGCAGATGGTGGCAAGACGGAGGCAGGGGAGCTTACTGACTGACTGACTGCTGGAGAGCCTGGGGGGGGGGGGAGAGCGCTTGATGGGTGGGAATACCAGGAACTAATTACAGTGGTAGCTGCTGCATTAGTCCGCTGCCATGCATTTACAGAATTCTTGTCTCACGTTTTTGGTAAGATATATTAAGGTCAGGATTCAAAGGTACCATGTTGCTAGAGTTTATTTTTTATACTAGTTTTGTTCAGCCATGAAGAACATTCATTGGCTTTTGTGAATTTCTCAAGCGCAGTTTAACAGTTGCTTTTAAAGAAGGATAACATGTTTTTTTCCAACACTTCTCCAAAAGGCGGTAGTTTTAGTTTACAGATGTCTTTTCACAGCATCAAGACCTGTACTACAATGGGACACATTACAGACTTTCCTCCGCATTTTCTGTTTGTCAGCAGAAATACAAAAAGAACAACGGTCGGTTTTTCATTAAGTCTGGTGGACGAATGAAGCGTGGACCCTGAAGTACCTCATAACATTTTGGGCCCAAATGCAATCAAGGGCTGATAGAAAAATAGTTCTCCCACATTTGAACATTGTGAGCAGTGCATTTGGCCTTGGAGGAGATCTTCCCTCTTGGAGTCGTTTATTCGTCTGTGTTCGATTAGAACATTTACAAGTACATTTCTTCCTAATTGGCTGAAATGACAAGCACAGGTCTGTATACATGTGCTGTAAATCTCATGCCATTAGCATGGATTGGTAAACTCATGTTTGCCTGAGGGTGTTGGAAGCAATATCTGTGTTCCTGTGCTTACATAATTATTGTGGTTGGCTGAAAATCTACAACTTTCTAATTGCCCTTCCTTCCCACACACCAATGGAGCAGTTTGTGCTCTCCATAATATCTTCAAAGTCTTGTAATGTTGTCAGCCGCGTTTAAAGTCTCCGAGTGAAACCCCTCTGTAAAGGTCATCCAATGCAATTTGAATATCTTTGATTAAACGGTGTGCCGGTGCCAGACCCATACTGTAGGTCAGTGCCTCGGAGAAATGATATCCGCCCCTCTCACCCCCCCCCCACTTGTTCCTCCCAAAGTCTCCTCTGTCTGAGCTTCCATCATTGTCAAGGGTCACGTCTGCCCTCCTTTTAGCAATTTACGTAATCTCCCGACCTATTCTTCCTCTACAACCACTTCCTCTGTCCTTCATCTCTTCCCTTTCTGTTTGTCTCTCACGCATGGTTTTCATCCGGAAATCCCTCCCCCCCCCCCCTGCCGGAATCTCTCTCCTTTTGTCTTTTCTTGCCCATTATTCTCCATTCATTATCAGACTGATTCTAACATTTCTTCGAGACTCTGCTCTACAGTAGTCATTGAAGCATGCATGTACAGTCTGGTGTTATATCTCTGTAAGTGGAGTCAAGGAAAATGAGTTTTCGAGGGAAAAGAGATGTATTCTTGTCAAATGTACCACTTAGAAATAATGTAATTAAACTAAAAAGAAAGCCATACTTTATTAATCCCTGAGGGGAGATTAAGTTATTCACACTACACACATAGGGCAAAATACACACTTGACCACATGCACAATTCTCACAATCCTAAACATACACCAATCCACACTTTGGTCTGATTGGGACTTGAACCGGCGGCCGTTTACATCTCAAGCCAACTCCCTTCAGACTGATTTACCGTCTACATTTTTGTATTCCCTTTTCTGACAATTTGTTGTTTTTAGCCAAACGTTTGCGTGCTAAATTGACGTCATTTTATTTCTGTCTCCCATTCCAGTTTGTCCCGGCACTGAGAACAAGCTGAGTACTCTGTCGGACCTGGACCTGCAGTACCGCACCCTGAAGAAGCTCTACGAGAACTGTGAGGTGGTCATGGGCAACTTGGAGATCACCAGCATCGATCGGAACCGCAACCTCTCCTTCCTCAAGGTAAGAACATCCAACCCACGACTGCATGATGTAACTTTATGGGTGGATAGAGGCAAAGAAAGAATGCTTCGACACTGTGGAGAGGACTAATACTGGATTTCAGGACCATGGACAGAGACAGACAGAAAGATGAGTGTTTGAGTGGGAAACTGTGGTATTTCAGCACCATGGACAGAGACACAGAGAGAAACAGTCGTAAGCACAAGAGGGGTGCAACCAAATCATGCTGTTACTGGTGGAAAGGTTTGTTAAAAGCCCTGTATTGATGGTGACATATCAATATCTAATTTTAATGTGATATAAAATAATTTATTCATCTTAAAATAAGGACTTAATTTGTATTAGAATATCTTAAATCAATCTGTCAAAAGCTTTTGAAAACAATCTATTTGCATAATTAACTTTTGTATACATTTTTGATTTATTTTACATATTGCACATTTTTACTATTTGTATTCCACTTATTCATTTATGTATTTATTTATTCAAACATTAAGCAACTCATTAATATGATTCCCTGGGATTCCTGGGATGAATTATTAAGTATTCTGATTCAGATGATTGTGATTACTTACAAAAAAGTTAGATAAGTCTTTGAAGAGCCAAAAGTCGGACATTTTCACATTTGCATTCACGGCATGGTTGTTCGATGTTGTCTTTGCAGTGTGTTACAAAATGTAACCGGCCTGTGATGTGTTTAGAATTCAGATCGCTCTTGAATATTAATTGTAGCTGTTTGCCCGCACATTGCAACACTATACAGTACAAGAGCGCTAATGATAAGAGGTATATAGGATTGACTGTGGGAGGAAATGTGTGTGAGGCAAATGAGCAGCACTCTGAATGTAAAGTACCATCAGCAGTCCTCTGGAACGCACTGCTCTCCCAGGTCTGTGTGTGTGTGTGTGTGTGTGTGTGTGTGTGTGTCATCAGGACAGAATGCACTTGTGCCGTGTGTATACTGTACGTTCCACCAGGCATCCCCCCCCCCCCTCCCCTTTGCTGTTTAATGAAGTGAGGTGCAGTCTAATTACTGGGCCAGTGCTATCAAATGAATACCATAAACAGTCCCATTAGGCCTAGCATCATTAGGGAAACAATTAGGCATCTGGGGGATTGGTAAGTGGATGAGAGGGGGGTCAGGATTCAGGATAATAGGTTGCCATGGAAACTTTGAAGCAATATCGCTATTGGTTGCGAGAAATCAGAGAGACTCCGCCCTCATTCTTAAGACGTACACGGTATGGTCACGGACAACACCTTTTATGTTTTTGTTTTTTGTATTAATTTAAGTGTAGTAAGTTAGAACGTTTTGGAAGATAGACATAATGGTGACTGAAGGTGCTTAAATATTCATTTATTTATATGAATTACGTTGGATCCTTGAATTTTAGGAGATGAAGCCTGGAAAGTATTTAAAAAGTCCTTGAATTAAGGGCCAAACAAATTGTAAACATCTTTTACATTATGAAACAATTGTAATTGAATAAAGAAGTGTGTTTTCTTAAGTCTTAAATACTTGGACAGAATTGTACCTGGAAGGTCTTTGAAAGGTCCTTGACTTTGATGGTTGTAGAAACCCTGATTTTACTATATGAACAGTTGAAAACAACGACTTAAAATGACATAAAGATCCTTTCACAAGTCACTCTTATTTACAACTCCTCAGCTTTGATGATGTTATTTTTTTGTTCATTCTGCAATTCTGACTCGCATTATCTGCACCTGGGCTCATATTTGCTAGTTCAAAGTTCAAAGACGGCAGAAACATCACGCAGACTCACACACTGTGTGCTGCAGGCTGTGCATAGAGAGTTAGTGCACTTTACACCATCAGCCTGGGAGGTATGCACCGTTTGGACACTGTGGACAGAGTGAGGAAATGAGGGAGGAGGGAGCATAGCGCTCGAGGGGCTGTTGCTTTTATGACCTGGGAAAACAGCTGCTGTGCTAAAATGACAATGTTTAGCCACTGTGCCGTGGGGGGGTGTGTGTCTGCGTCTGCATATATATGTGTGTGTAAGAGGAGAGGAGTTGAGAGCAGGGACATGCTTGGTGTTTTTGTGCCTGCTGAGATGCTGACAGATAGACGGATGAGATGGATCTGCAGCCTCCAGATTTCTTCCAAAGCTGATTTCCCCTTCATTCTCCACTAGTGGACATAGAGAGAGTGCAAGAGAAGAAAAGCGCGATAACGTTAGTTTTATATCCAAGTCTGTATCACATCAGGGTCAATTTATATTCTCGTTTTATCCGGCATTAGGTCACTATTAATCATAGAGCACTTTCAAATGCAGCATCTAAGGCTTGCATTATTTATACTGACCTGGGTTGAACTCCTACAGTGCTGTGATCGAGCAAAAGAAAAGAGTGTTTTATGCAGTTTGACCCCCGTTCACACACTCTCTTATGAGTGTGGCTTTAGTCCAGTTTGATGCCAAATCTGTTGAATTACAGTACACATAGGTCAGAGGTGGGGATGGTTGTCGTGAGGATTAGTTTCTTTCTGGGAATTGATTTTGTATCATTATTAACTTTAGGAGATTTAGGAGTTAAATATTTACAATGTTCCCTGTGGTAGTATTTGTGCACAGTTATACATGACAATACACCATACAAGCACCAATACAACAACCTGTACCATCAAACCGTATCACTACTAAAGCTTTTAAAAGAGATATCCCCTTGCCAGATGAATACCTGGTTTTTGTACCCATCTGTAGTCATGGACTCTTTTTCAATCTCCATTCGACCCAGGGATTGAAAAGCATCCAAATTAGTTTTTTTTAAAACTGCTCAGAGCTCTTCAGAAGCGCTTTTGTTTCAGAGACAGATTACTTTGTGAACACAGGTGTGTGAAGGGCATCACCCTCTCCGTGTTCTCTTCTGGCCCGCCGTCTCTCTGCCTGTCACTCACGCTGACCCATTTCCCCAGAAGAGAAGCAGGGGAGCCGTGCCAAGTGGCCTCGCGGTGGCCCACACGCAGCTAATGATGTCACCTAGGCCAAAGGACTCTTCATTAAAGCCGGATCAATCTGGCGGCTCGCGCTGCCCTAGGATAGGGCGCCGTGCCAGGGCTGCAGCTGAGAGGAGACAGGAAGTGTCCGGAAACGCATGCTTGTGTTTAAAGTTGTGGACAAGCCATAAAGAGAGATGGATGTCCCTCAGTTGTATACTCTGTGTTATACATGTAGACAGAGACTCTCTTTGCAGAGCTTATCTCTGGCAAACACCAGCGGAAAGTAATGAAGAAAAACAGCTTTCTTTTTCAATGGTAACATACAGAAATGTCAGCACAGCCAAGGCAACAGAGGGGAACATAAAACAGGATGAGAGAAGAGACTCCGAAAGGATTCCCGTTCTCCTCGGGCTGTGTTTCAGCTGCAAAATGAAAGTGTTTCTGCACCTCAGCGATTTTCAAAGCGTGCACCCTCAGAAATGTATTGTGGAGGCGTGCGTTGTTCTGCTCCGCTGCCTCATATGCTTAGCAAGCTACCAGTGTGTGCTCTGTGCAGTCACTTGTAGCGTGCTGCTGTGTAGATGTAGAGTATTGGGGGGGAAAAACAGTCCAGGGGGAGGTCTTTAAATCCATTTTATTTGTCAGTGCAAACCGAATATTTATTTGATATAAAAGTGTTAACTGATGCTTATAGTTATAGTAAGGAATTACATTTAATTATCTTAAAATAAGGACTTAATTAGTAGTTAAATATCTTAAATCAATCTTTCAAAAGCCTTAACAATTCTAAATTATGTAAAGTATGATTTTAAATGTACATTTTTAATGACAATGCAAAAGAAAAATGTAAGATCTATATATTTTGAATTTACCAATTTTCTCTTGCACTAATATCACGCATCTCCATATAACAGAAAATCTGCATTTTCTTTTGTTTGAATATACATTAAATCTGAGTGGCTTAGAAAAAGGTTAGATACTTAAGCTATTGAAACCATCAAATAAAGCATTATCAATATTTAAGAGGCTAAAAAGAGCATCATCTGTTATTATTACATACAAAATTACATTCTAAGTCGATAATTTTTCTGTTGCTTATCTATTCGTGTTGAAATGAGTTAAAAAACCAGTGCACAGGAAACACTTACAGAGTAAAATGGTCGCTTATCTGAGGTTGGTTATGTTCATTTATCATGACAACTTCTCCTACTTTACACCAATTTGACTCGACTACATATTGCCGTCTCTTCTCCCTTGTATGTCCTTGAGATCAGTGTGTCAGTCACAGATTAGGGCTTCTCTGTGTGTCATTTCTCAGCTCTCATCCGATCGCTCCTCAAACCGACTGAGAGGGACTATGTGCTATTCATTTACCGCGAGGCAGTTATTCAGACTCCACTCTGTCACCCATGTATGTCCTTCAGCTGTGTTTGCCATTCATGATATGGCCCCCATACTTTGTGTGAAGCAATGCTTTTCCAGGTTTGGTGAGGAGGAAGATTAAGGTCCATGTTATTGGTAATGTCTCTGAGGTGGGCTAGGGGAACTAGAGATGACCCCAACCTACAGTGGCGAGCCATATAACAGCCCAATGGCCATATTGATCATGGAGGGTTTGAAACTTTGAGGTCAGTTTTTTTTTATGATTCTTATTTTTGTGGGATTTTCATCAACATATATGTATCAACATACAAATCTGAATCCATCACTGTTTTTTTTTCAAGTTTTTATATTTGCAGAATTAATTCTTACCAACCATCTACGGAAAAAAAATACAAATAATAAAACAAATTATACTACTAATACTATAATAATATTACAAATATACTACTACTAATCATAATAATAAAACAAAAATAATAATTTAAAATAGATAAGATAGATTTTATATTATATGATAACACAAACTTATTATATAATAATAATAATAATAATAATAATAATAATAAGTATTATAATTATTATAATATGCAAAAATGACATCCAAAAATGAGTGAAATATGAAAAACCCTTATGTTTTATGTATTATATATTGCAGCACCTCAACCAATATACTTGTTATTTTGCCTTCCATTGGAGCCAGTTTGAAGGATAACACATCTACATTTGATTTATTTAGCACAGCTCCATCCAATCCTTAAAATACATCAAATCTGTTTCCAGGAAAAAGCAGGATTTTCTCTGAGGGCAAAGAGTAAGTTATTTCTGATTTCCATTCTGGTGCGGAGAGAGGAATCAGGGTGTCCGCGGGGTCTTAAAAAGTATTACATTTGACTTCAGGATTCTTGCATATACCCTGGGAAGACTCCAACTTCCAAATGAGTCCAATACATCCATCTCTGTAATGCTGCCGGCCTTTTAGGGTGAGGAGAGAGCTGTCCCCTCGCCGTGAGAGATGGTATTTACTAAAAGAGAGGACGAGGACAGGCCAGCGAGGAGGTCAAGTGCTCCTCTGCCTCTCTCTTTGTCCCTGCTCTTTATAAATGTTTAACACCATTCTGCCGCGATGGCTTTCAGCGAAAAAAACCAACACCATGATCCCGAGCGGCGGCTGGAGAGGGGCCGGGCCAATCGTACAGTTTCATTAGCCTCTGAACCATCTGAGGAGCTCATAAAAGGTTGGGACGGTCGCCTGTTAGCGCCTTGCCGTGCGCCTGCCAGCGTCTGCATAATTACAGCTTTTAACGGCGGGAAATTAGCACCCTGATCGCTCCAGCCAAGCACCCTGCCAGATCGCTGTGGCACCCACCCCGACGTATCGCATATCCTGCTGATTGTGGGGTAATGGAGGCATCTAAATCCAAGAGAAGACATACAGTACAGCATTTTACTTTTAAAACTATGTCTTATTATACTGTATACTGCCAAAAACAACTAGTTTTTTCTTATGGAGTTTGAAGAAATAGAGGAAAACATTTATTTGACAATTTATTTGACATGATTTGCTGGAAATATCAATTTACAATTGATTTTTGAAGCTTTTGTAGAACATTGACATTTCTTCTAAGTCCCTGATGCAGAGATTTGACAATTTCTTCAGACTTACCGTGTGTGTGTTCATGCGTGCACTGATTCCCCCTCCCTCTCCCCTCAAGCCTTACAGAGGAGACCCAAACAAACAACTGAAAAACATCTTGATTTGTGACAGATGAACATGGACAGATCTGTCATTCCCCCTCTGTGTGTCCTTTTGATTGCCCATCAGTGGCCAGGCCAAACGGATACACACGAGCTATAACGGATAAAAAGGGCTGTGTTTCATCTGTGGTGCTGCTCACACTGCATGCAGTCATCATTTCTGCTCTGCTGCTGCTGCATTGCTTGTTCAGTAGGAAACATAAGGAAGAGGCACAATTCCTACTAAGACATTGAGGAATACATTTAAACATATAAAATGTACAATTGTTTGATTTGGTGTCCTGTAATGCCTTCATATCACCTTATGTTAGCAGCAGCCAAACTGCATTGAAGAAACTCAGATTTTGTACTTCAATCAGCTTTCTCAGCTTTCATACTGGCTTTTATAAGTATTGATTTTGTTTTTAAGAACAGTAGACCTCTGTTTTTAATTCGGCTCCTGGGAAAATCTTCCTGAGCATCTGGGTGTTTAGCTTTCAGAGAAACAAGCTTGGTAACCATCAGCAGTGAGCAAAGCCCCTCCATCCTGTTTCACACCAGCAGAAACACTGATTCTAACTGTGGTTTTACTCTCTGGTTCTCTTTTACTCGTGGTTTATTTGTCTCCTAAACATCTGGATCATAAAGTATTTTAGAAACAGAGCAAACACGAGCGGTCACCTGGCTAGCCGGCCCTCTGGGGAAACCATTTTTTGCCTAACTGTGTCCAAGCAACCCCTTTTTTAAAACTGCTTTTTTCAATGCTTTAACCAAGTTTACAGAGTTGACAACTTTCAGGAAACTGTTGAACCTGGCTCCTGTGGGAGTTGCAGCCTCACAGTTAGGATGTTGGGGTGTCTTCTACCCCCAGGGGGTCTTAGTGGGTGGTACGACGGAGAATCTGCTGCTGCTCATTACCAGGCTCCTGGGTGTCAAGCCTGCAGCTCCGGAGAGATGTTGTTTGGATGCAGAGCGAGGTCCATAAGGGCCAGTTTAAATGCACACTCACATATTCTAAAGCCAATGTTATGGAAACATATGCATGTACACTGAAACACATGCATGCACACACCTGCTTGTGTTCAGCATCCGAATGTGTGTGTGTGCCGATGTGCGCCTCCTCTTTTTGTCCGCCTGATCAAAGCCGACACGGTGCAGAGCATAGGTCTCGGAGGTGAAATTAAAATCTTGCTGCTTCCGCGGCGCGAGGGGAGAAAGTGATTACCGTTTAAATTAAAAGGTACGACCATAAAAGCGCGCCGCGACCGTACCCTCGCAATTCATCAAAAATGATCCCACGGCGCGTCTTTTGCTTATCAAATTGTAAAATATTGTCCATGACACCGGCGTAACAGGGGCGTAATTAATGCACTAAATCAATTCGGAATCACTCCGCGTAGAGTGGCCCTGCTGGGATGCCGTCATTATCACAAATTATGGTGGCAGATGCACGGGGCCGAGAGGAATGTATAAAGCTCCGGCGGCATCTTCCCCCTCCTCTACAAGCCATCCAGTTAATATCCCCCTCTCTCTGACTCAATGACTGTTAAACACTGTGGCATCTCTCCTCTCTCACACCTGTAATATCTCATTACCAGGTGAAAACCGTTTTATTAGACAGCGCTACTTAAAAGCTTCCTAAAATGATCCCTTGGCTGCCACTAACGTTTAATGACTATGTCTCAAAAAGTTAAATCCAAGTGATTCATTTTTTTTAATTGTATTTACAGATGATGAATAATGAGACCTTAAAGCACACAATTCACATTGAGTAAGACTTTGCGGTTTATAGTTATTGTGTTTATAGTCGAGTTCCCAGTCGGCTCTGATTGGTTAGATTGGCTCTGTTGTGATTGGTCAACCACTTAGAGATGTCCCGCCCCTTACCAAATAACATGTGTTCTCCCTCTGCTGTGAATGTCTATTCATGACTTTTTTCAGGAGCTTTCAGGGCCAACTTTTCATATATTTCAACGACATGTGGGAACCATGTCTTCCTTTTTGAAGGCCGTGCATCATAGCCGCGGGCTTTATTATGTAAAAACATTGCATCAAATCATTTCTAAAAGATCGTGTGACTCATAGTGTATTATACAATTATTGCATGTTCTAAACATTGCAAACAATAACAGTTGAATTCCATCAGAGTTCTATTGCTGATTAAGGTGGCATCTTTGGGTATAAACTAGTAATGTGCATGAAAAACTTGTTTGATGGTTTTACATTTGCACGCATTATTATTCCAGGGCGAATCATACTAGCACAAGAGACCAATAAAACCAAGAGGGTAATATTGTGTTAGAGAGCAGTTTTTTCTCTGTGATAGCAGAAAGAATAATCGTGAATTATTATGTCGTCTGGTGAAGTACCCTCGAGTTACTTTGGTGATAAACATTTCACAAAATGCACACACTGCAAACACGCTTACTATAATTTCTTTTTTCTTAAACAAATGCCGATGCTGTTAGATAATTAAATAGATACAAATATCATAAATCAACTGAATTCTTATTTTGTCTTTGTTATACGGTTCACTTTAAAAAAAGTTTAAATAGGACATATTTCATATTTAAACCTCCTCTCGTCTTATTCAGCTTAGTAGCTACTGAGATTTAAAGTTCCCCCGCCCTCCAACACCGGTCCTGCCATTTAGCGCTCCAAACCTTCCCTTTGACCCCCTTTCAGTTATTCAAAATGCATCTCAGTGGCAGATTAATTTATGGGTGTGTGTAAATTGTTTTCTCCCACTGCCATTTTAATATCTGCCCCTCGCAGCTGGCTTTGAGAGAACGCAGCTACGCCTATACCGAGTGGAAGGGACAGATTGCGTTCCTCAGTGACATTTACAGTGTGTGTGTGTGTGTGTGGTGTGCGTGTGTGTGTGTGGTGTGTGTGTGTGTGTGTGTGTGGTGTGCGTGTGTGTGTGTGTGAGCATGTGTGTGCTATGTATGCATTATGCCACTCATGATAGCTAAGTCAGTGTGTCTCCATGTCCACTTTCCCTACTTTTGTAGCAAGTACAAGTATGTTCTAAAGATATTTAAATCGTATTCAATTTCTTTTTTTTCTAGGATTACAATAGTTCTATAGTCTTGTCCTATTTCGTCACAAACACTGAGTGTAAATCCACATTTTAAAGCTGATATTCAAATTATTATCCTTATTACACCCAATTTCTCCCTAAAGTGCAAACCCTATGTTTATTTGATAGTAAGTGCAGAGGGGTGTTTTTCTTTCATTCGTTGCGCTTAGTATACCACCATGAAGTTTTAATGTTGTTAATAAGAAGGCTGTTATTGTGTTCTGAATATTTCAGTTATTCAAATGTAATAAAACTCTTACCCTTTCCTTTTAGCCAGCATTATTTTTCCTTTTAGAGGTATTGGGAAGCATCTAAATGCCATTAAACGTGTACTTACAAATATACAGATACCCTGAAAGACAAAGATGTCGAAGATGATACATTATTTTGACAAATTGCTTTAATAATTGTCTTTAAATCCTTTTCTGAGGGATGTTCTCTCCAACTTTGGCCCTTTGTGGATCGGCACACTGCCCCAAATCAGAAGTTTTGGCATTGTACAGACGTTCACGGTCCCTTGATGATGAATCCTTACAACTTTGGTGATCCTACGATTTCCCATTTGCATGTTAGCATTGTCATTGTGACAGAGCCACTAGCTTAGCTTTCCACTCACAGTCTTGTTCTTTAGTTTTGAGAAGCGCCGCCTGATTGGAGCTTACGGGCTGATTGTGTCAGCTCAGCAAAACAATGTAGCACTTGAAGAGACACGACAAAAGCAGCAAAAAAACTGCCGGATTCACCCAGAGCTAGTGACACCATCCACGTGTCCTCCGGCAAGTTGGGCGGAGTGTGAATGTTTCTTCCTGTTCCATCACATTACTTCCTCTTTCTGTCCTTAAATGACTCTGATTCCATTAGTCAAGTCCGTCCTCTTTATGATCACCTAGTGCAGTGGTTCCCAACCTTTTTCAGCCAGGCCCCCCCTTGTGTAATTGGAAATATTTTCGAGCCCCCCCTAATCCGGTTCCCACCGAGATTGGTATAATTAATTGTATATAGTCCAGAGGTAAATGGTGTACTTGTACTCCACTACATGTATTTAATACCTTTAGTTACTTTACAGATCTGGATTAATGATGTGAAATATACTCAACTAGGGATGCTCCGATCGCCAATTTTGGGGCCGATCGCCGATCGCCGGAATCAGTATCTGCCGATACCGATCGCCGATCCGATCGAGTGGGCGGGGCCTAAATGGAAGATTTAAACATCACTTTAAATCTTCCATTTAAAGTGATGTTTAAAACTCAGTTAATGGGGCTCATTCACTGGAGCTTCCACAAACAACAATCAACTTAATTATTACATTCAAATTATGTATATTATTCAAGTTTACATTCACTTTGGATAATACCACGGGAGAAATTAGCAAGCGCTCTCTCCCCCTCTCTCTCCCCCTCTCTCTCTCTCCCTCTCTCTCTCCCTCTCCTGACAGCCCGTCAGTATCGTCTCATGCAGCTCGCTGATCCAGTAATGTGTGAGGCCGACAGTGAAGAATAAACATATTTATAACTAGTTTAGCTTGTTCCAGAGGTAGATAAAATAGCTAAGTGTGTTAGGTCTAACTCTTAATGTGTGTTTCGCTCCGCTCACCGGTCCGTCACAGCGGGTGGAGCTGCAGGATTTCTGCTTCACACACACGTTGCATACCGCTGTTTTACTGTCTTTTTCGGACACCTTAAAATAATGCCAGACCGGTGAAGCCATTTTGGCGAGCTTGTTTTGCCGCGTACAGAGAAAAGTGTCATGTATTTTACGTCATGCGATCGGCCCTCGCGATCGGCATGTTTAGAGAGCACCGATCGATCGGTAGAGAGTGAGTATCGGCAGATCTCGATCGGTGACCGATCGATCGGAGCATCCCTATACTCAACTCTTAAATCTGACTTTGGTTAAACTTGGAGTAAATTCACAAGCTACCGTCGTGGGCTCGTCCACTTTTCTTTTAACTGCCGGTTTTGTAAAAAATGTGTCAATTTTATTGATTTTACGAGCAAACAATGTTTGTTTACAACTTGTTCCCAAGCTTCACGCGCCCCCCCTGCAATAGCTTCACGTGCCCCCCAGGTTGGGAACCACTGACCTAGTGTATTGTTCATGTTCTGGAGATATGTATGCATATTGCATATACTCATCTCCCATACTCCTCAACAGTATGCCTTAACAGTAAGGTATTCCTTGCATTTGTATCATGCATAGTAATCCACTGTGTTGGTGGATGCTTACCAATGGTCTGAAAAACATGCTTGTTTTTCCTTTCTTTAGCAGCTCTTGATCCAGCTAGGATTGCACCCAAAATCCCCTAAAGCCGAAAAGAGCAGAAACCTGCAGGCATATATATTTCACATCTTAAAATACTTTATTTAAAGAGAAGCCAAAACGAGCCAAGTCAGGTCAGCCAACTAAAGCAATGTGTACGTGAGGTACATTCGGTACATTTCTTTCAATAATTTATACGTTTAAATAGTGGGTCTTGCATCAAAAAACTTGATTGACACAAGATATGGTTCTTAAAACCGAAACCACATCCTCAAATGTATCCTTTAATCTGCCTTCAAAGGTCAGAGGATATAGTTGTTTGCTAAACATCAAAGATATACTTAATTCCTCTTACATGTATTCTTCAATCTAGTGTGTTCTGGTGCGAGTTGCAAAATGTCTCTTTAATAAACAACTAGATGGAATTCAGTGTTCAAATGAATCCCCTCAAGTGTTATGTCACCATACCTCAACACCTTCCAAAAGGTGTCCAAACACACGTCTGATATCAATATCCATCAGAGTGGGGAAGATCCTATTTGAATTTTTTTTGAAAAAGTAAAAAGCCTTAGGCTGCCTATTGATGATCCCTACTACCCTTCAGCAAAGGGAAAATATTGTATTGCAGGCACACTAAGATACCATCCGTTATGGACAGCCTGAGCTAATGTACTTGAGGCTTTTCCTCTCTGTAAAAGCAAATCCTTTCTTTTCACTTTTCAAGGTAGAATATAAAGCCTCAACCCCGCCATGCTGTATATTATAATATTCAGAATAGAGCTATCTAGTGTTGTGACTGTCATTTGTGCTTTCTCAGCTTTCATTATGTAGTCAAATTGATTTATATTGCCAACCCAACCACTCTAAAAAAAACATGCATGTCGGCTGTGCATGCATGGATGCACCTGTGGCACACGTATATCCACAAACAGACACTCAGGTACGTACATGCACACACCTCGTGCTGCCACAAATCAGAACATCCATCTCCGATTAGGGCAATTTGATTCCAGAGTAATGAAGTAGTTTAGCGCTGAAACGTGGTGTGCTTCATAGCTGCTGATGATGCCACTGCCATCATTTTCTACTAAGGCAAAATGGCAGAAAAATACCATCTTAAATGCACCAACACTTTATAGAGAGACAAGACAGATCAAATCTGACATGGCTGTAATCAGTCCCACAGCTGCCCGGCTACCTGGCCTGAATATATTTATAGTGTTGGTGTATGCAAAGAAGAATTTGAAGAAAATAGATTGAAGTGCAATATAATGTTTAGTGGGATCGCTCATGGAGAATGTAGTTGCATTTTGTGAGAAGTTTGTGAGGCCAGGCATGATTTATGTCCTCGATGACCTTTTGTAACAGAACCATTACCTGTTACTTCTATTTTCTATACATTCAAAACCCTCTGGAATGGGAATTCATATGTTTTTGTCTTCTTCCCCATTGCCACAAATTGATTATCCAAGCAAAGTCTTGCATTGTCTCCCGTTGGCTGCATCCTACCGCCGCACCGGGCCCAATCATCAATCACTTGGAAGGGCCGTTAAGCACCTTTTCTCTCCCAGAGGAGTGAACTGACATTGGGCCTCGGAGGCTACTCAACCACCCCTTCTTTCCCTCTCTCCCTGGAGTCCGCGGGGCCCCCCCCATGTATCTGATTGGACCCTCCCCTGAGGGATCCTGCCAGCTCTCAAAATCTCTGTCCTAAGCTCGGATGACCATGAATAATGAGGGGACTTAAATATGAGATACAGGAGATAACATGCTTCTCCCCCCCCCCCCCCCCTCCATAGCTTACTGTCAAGCGAGCAGAAGCATGCCTGTGGCTGACGTGCACTAGCTTTGTCACATAACTGCATTATGTAGGGTCCCCAAAGGCTACAGCATAATGCGATACGCCATGTGACTGTTGCCGGGTTGCTACAACAGCCTCTCCTCATGAGTTATGTATTAGTGTTTTCACTGCGGCTTAAGGATCAGATACTGTACTGCACTGTCACTGTTTTAGTTCTGCCTGCTAATGTGCGGCAAAATCCTCCCCTTTGGTAATTATAATTTCCGAGTCAGGGTCTTTACTGTCAATGCGTCTTGACAACACAGACGCCTCACGGACGGCGCTCATGAAGCAGGCTCATATGAGATTGTCAGGCTGTCTGAGACAATAAATATCAGCGCCGAAAGCCAGAAGCACAGCTGCTGCTGGAGGCACACCCCTGGACACACACACACACACACACACACACACACACACACACACACACACACACACACACACACACACACACACACACACACACACACACACACACACACACATACCACCGTGTCATCCCAAAGTCCTTGTCAACACTAGCTGGCGGTATTGAAACTGAAACATGTCAGAGTTTGATTCTAAAAACGTATCCAGTGGCGACTTGAGTAATTGTGATCCAACATAGAAACAGCACAGCACATTGGTATTTAAAAGACGTCATTGCCTGTGTAAATCAATATTTTAAAATGACCTTTGAACTGTTAATTACTTAAGGAAATTGCACTTACAAGGGTTCATTTCCTACCTCTTGCACCACTCTAAATTAAGAAAAGGAAGATTAAAAAGTACTTGAAGATGAGTGAACTCTTTTATTATTCAATCAATTATAAAAAAAACTTTATGACCTTTTTCTGATTTAAATTTAACTTAGATCAGGCTTCAAGGTGTTTGATCACAACGACTGTAACTCGATTCAGTAGAAACCCCTCCACTAAAAACCCAACCGGTGTATATCTTTTGATTGAGCTGAGCAAGAAATTAACTTTCCTTTTCCCTAATGTGCTAGTGGAGAAGCTAAAACACCTTAAAGGCGGAATGGATTTCAAACCGCAGAGCGCCACTGAGATGAAAAGCAGTGTGTGGGTTCAAAACGCTCGCTCGTCCGCATTTGATGTGCCTTACATTTGAAGTGAGGGGAAAAAAAGCCCCCTCCTTCCCTCCACCTGCACACTTCTCACCCTGTTGATGCATCTCACAGGAGTACCTCAGGGCACTATCAACAGACTTGAGATGTTTCGCACAAAATCTCTACAAATACCTGCAGTGAATGACTCAGGCGTTTTCCCACGGTGACATTTCATGCACCGAGATTTTCATTTCTTTCAAAGTCAATGGCCCTCCTCTCAAAGGCCTTGATTCCTCGAAAATGGTGAATGTCACACCTGAGTGCTCTCAGCATACTTAGCAGCCAAACAGTTGCATGAGGTGACGGAGTGCATCCCTCTCTTCCAGGGCTCATTGGACCGAATTGGTAAACAGGTCCCTGCCCGCCCATTGACTTTGCCGCCGTTGTGGAGGAGTCAGATTGCGCCGGCGCTCCAATCGGATCAAACTGTTGAGAGACGGCCGCTGACATGCACTCTCCTTGACTCACTGGCAGAGTGCTCTATATGTATGGGAATGAGCCATAATCACCATAATATGTGTCCCATCTCTTGTATTTTATAATGGTGTCATTATACTTTTCCCCCCTCTTCCAATGTATTTTTTCCCCCATTCCCCCTTCCTTTTTTCCCCAACCTTCCTCCCCCATATGGCTTCTTCTTCTCATGCCATCTCCCTCATTTACACTCTCACTCATCCAGATGACAGGAACAGGTGCACTATTAATTATGCTTAGAAATATATCTCCTCTGTGCTCCACTTCCCTTCCCCTTATCAGAGTGCACTTCCTGTGAAAGCTCCACCAGACTGCACCTCCTAGGCCTAAACTTCTCTCTTCTTCTATGGTGCCGCTTCTCACCCAACATTTGTATTCTTGCCGTCAGATACACGCATTTAGCTAATTCCTTCTATCCTTTACGCCTGCTATGTGGAGATTACAACCTAATTGTGTTGTTATCTCCACATATCAGACTGCTTTTGCATGATCATGTCCTAACTATCTCATTATCTCGACGCAGCAACTTACCAGTTTGTAGTGCTTATGTTATCCCGAGATAACAATTGAATTACATCGTTATCTCAAGGTATCAAGCGTTGTTTTCTCATGAGCACAACTTAAATATATCATTATTTTGAGATAACAAAGGCGTGTTTTTTCTTTCCTTCCTTCCTGGAGATCCAGCTGCTTCACCCCACTGATGTTGTTTAAGACTCTATCCAAATCGGCTTAGCCAGATGAAAGCGACACTGTCAGAGGTAGAGACCAGAGTGGATTACATTTTACAAAATAAATAGTAGAGAATTAAGTCCACGGTGGAAATAAAACCCACTCGGATAAAACACAGTCTTGTGTCACTGCAAACTCTCAACAGGACTTATTAAGGTTATGATAGTGAGACAGATTAGTGAGCAATTAAGCCAATGTAAGGGTTAGATGTTCAGTGCTGGTTGTTATAGAACCCCCAATTCAATTTGTAATTGTTTCCACTTATTTCTTCTGGTTTCCGTATGTTTGCAGCTTAAGAAAAATGTGATAAAAAGCACAGTTGATAAGTCCATTATTGAGAGGAAAGTGAAAAACCCAACAAGCATAATAGGGCCTCTTTAAAAGTTTCATGGCCTCAAAGATGAAATTGTTATCTCAAATTCTCATTCATTTTTCTTTGTCTTTCTATGTGCTGACTGAGCTCTTTAATGTTGACCAATGGACCGCATAAAGACGTTAAGCAGATCTAAATGATCCTTTTCCTGTTAACTTGCAGCCATAAAAGTAAAATAGTAATATATGTTACATACTTAAACCCAGATGGAGAGCGTAGAGCACTTAATTATTCCCCTAAACTCTTGAATGCATAATTTTCCAGCTGAATCTGGGACGAAGCCCAAAGGCGATTCTTAGGAAACTGGAGAAATGTGTATGCAAATCTACTGGCTGTGTTGGCAAGGTTTCCTGAGTAGCTGCAAAGTAAGTTCAATAAAATAATTATAGTAGACATACAGGCTATTAGCCTACCGTTTTGGTAAATGAGCTTACATAAGTGTCTGTTAAAGCCTATTTGAGTTGTAACTTGAGGTTCCTGAATGCTGGTGAGCCACTCGTCACTTTGTTTTCCATCTTTAATCCGGCTTAGTATTCACCTCTAATACCTCTTTTCACCAACTACGGCTGAATTATGACACGAAACAGAATTCCAATGTATGCACCAGGTCCCGATTCATTAACTCATAAACATTTGCGAGACAATTCTTTGTTAAATACCGGCTTCAATACAAATATTATTTCCCAATACTGCGAGGAAGCGTTTCAACATATCTGGAAAGGTTACAGGTGCCTGAGCTCATCCTCCTATCCCGCAGGTTTTGTTTCCAAGACAGCACCGCCGCCTTTTATCATGATTATGTTGTTCGGAGGAGATAAAACACTCCTGGCTCGCCTTCGCCTCAATGCAATGCATCCTAGGGATGCAAAGAGCAATTTACCAACATGTGAAATTCACATTTTGCCCAGAGGTAAAACGGAAGAAGAAAGAAAACAAGCCTGCCGGGACCGCAGAGGATTCTGTTTGACTGAGCGCTCCACGCTAGGCCGCTAATTGCCTGCGATTGATGGGAAAAAGCGCTGGAGGAAACGTTAAACTTGCAATGCATCACGGGTAGTTGACCTGTGTTGACTAAGTCTTGTCTGTGCCTCGTGGCAGTGTTTTTCTTTCTGCGTAGGCGGGGGTTATCAGAATATCTGATGCTCGTATGTGTGTAAATGTGCGAGTGAAAATTCCTGCACAAACCCTTCGTGGCTCACACAACAGAGTAAACACTCAAATCCATCAGAGTCAAGCTGGAATCAAAAGATTTACTCGGAATGGTATCTAAAATAATGGCCTGGACTTGTGCCAGACTGTGTAAATATATTGATGCGTTTTTCCTTTTATGAGCCACTTTAATGTCACAAGCTAAGGGTCATTTTAGATGAGGATGAAGGGAATGAGGTTAGGAATGGAGAGTTCATGCACCTTGTTGCTACAAATTAGCCTTCCTACTCGCCTTGTTAAGTGTGTGTTTTTGGAGAAAATACAAGGGAGAGAACACGGTCCACCTTGTTAAGTCAGAGCACATCTCCCAGCAGGCAGCGGTGGGCAGCTTCTCCGATATACATCCTCAGCTTCTGTGTTTGTGATTCTGAAACTGCGCGCAGTTGATGTGGCGGGAGGGGAAATGCAGGTGCTTGTGTTTACTTCCCTCCGGACCTCCCTCCTCCATGTCTCCCCGCTTCCTCCCTCCTCCAGTACAGAGCCGTGCAGATAAATATTGATCTAGAAAATAAAGACTATTTATGGCACGGGAAGGAAATTAAAATGACTGAGAAAGAGCAGAGTAATCCTTTTATTTAATTAGGTGAATTGCAACCAAAGAAAACCTTTTTTTTTTGTTTCTTCTGCTTGCTCTCGCCCTCGCTCCCGCTGGAAGGCTTTCCTGCGGTTGCTAAGCAACAGGGAAACAGTTTTTCTTTGCTTTCGCCAGCGGGTCCCGGAGGCTGGCAGGGAGAAGGACGCACAGTGGAAGCTCTGTGGAGCCTGCCAGCAGCACAGTGCATGCCTACAGCTGGGTCGGGTTGCAGAGGAGCCTCCCCCCGTTTTCGCAATCGTCATAGCGCCCCTGGCAGGCACCTCGGGGGGTTACGGCACAGCTATTGATAGCAGGGCGAGCTCACGATGCACCCCGGCCCCAAGCAGTAAACAAGAAGGTCACAGTCGGGACAAAACGGCACGACTTCTAAACCACGGGACTGGATAAAGAAGCAGCCGGAAGATAAAGCCTTCCCTGCGTGCTTTATTTTAGAGTTTCACAGAGTTGCATAAAGTTGCACAACTTGCTCTCTAACATTCGACAGAGAAAGATTTCACTGAGGGGTTTCTGACAGGCACTGGAGTAGACCACAATAGAAATCCTTTTCATGCAATAAGTATGCTAATCAAAGCCTCCGCTGAAATGGATTCTACTGCTCTTTTATTATGTTGTCCTTTCTCTCTTCAGGTGATTGACACATTGTAATCCTGCTAATAAGCACCTCCACTGTCTCTTTTCTTCCTATTGTGTTAGCGCCACAATGAAGCCAAGTTGGCAGGTGTGCGTGTTTGCCGAGCACTCCATATAGAAGCAATTCTCGCTTACCTGCTATTATCCTGAAACGCAGACCCTCCTCACGCTGCGTCCCAACCGTCAGTCTCCATACGCGTCCCCCAGGGGTCAGCAGCCAATCAAACCTCGCATTACTCATTCCCTCTCTCCCTCCCTCCCTCCCTCCCTCCTTACTAATCATCTGGCCTGTCTTTAGTCATTAGGATGTCTCTGAAGCTTTAGAACCCTTCTTCTTCATACCCTGTTGCTGGACATGCACATTTTTAAAGAAATGATCAGTGAGCAGGGCTGCCCAAATCATGGAAATTGTATGCATATTGCCATATGAATTAGTGCAATACCCAAATGGCAGTTGGTACAACATTTGGTAAAGGCTAAATATCTGTTTGGTACAGATTCTCTTAAAACAATAATGATATTATTATTATAACGATATGGTGATGCACACATAAGTGTTTCATTTTCCTGGTTTTGAAGGCTCAATTACAGTTAAGTGATATATTAACAGACTGGTAAAGCGGTCAGTCATTATAACCACATTATTGGTGATTATTTCAAAAAATGAGAAAAAGAAAATGTCCATACATGTTTTGTTTTATAATGATAACAAATTAAAATGCAAAAAAACAGCAAAGAAGCACAGTTGGGCAACCCTGAAATATTGTTAGACTATATATATATCTTGGTATTTGTAAAAAAATACTGTGATTTAAAATGTTTCCATATTGCAGAGCCCTTTTCTAAAGCCAGTTTAGTTTTTGACCGCTTGTGGAAAGTCAGTGGGGGATTATATCGTGGCATCAGTGACCCATACTGTTTAGTTTTGATACCTGGAATGAAGTTACTGTAATCTATAGAGTATATTTTCTTAATATCAACACCTTTTACACTTTCTTGGTGTTGCCTCTGGCCCCGATATCAAAACTAGTCACTGCTACCACTGTGTATTCTACTGAAATATGAAGGAAAAGGAGACTATTTTCAAAGAAAAAGCTATAAAAAGCCACAGCAATAAAACAAATCTGTGTCTGCCAACTGCTGTAAACGCGCCTCCATTGTACAAGCCAGTTGAAACCTTGAAAACAGATCCGTCTTTCCCCCCCCCGCTCACACACTTTTATATGTACAGTTCTAATTAAGCTTGTCAGTGGTGGTTGGTAAAATGTGTTAGTGTGGCATTTAACAGCTGCTGTATGTGTGTTCACCAGTTTCTGTGTGTGTATAAGTAAGCTGCGGCTGCTGTTTGAGCGACTCAGATGAATATTGCATGGCCGCAGAGATGGAGTTGTTGCAACAAGGGAATAAGTTGTTTTAGAAGACACACACATGCATGCACACACACACACCAAGCAACACTGATCCTGCTTTCCTCTGTCTTGCTATTTTCTGTGGATTTGATAACACACTGCTGCGGATAGTTGACCTTTAATTTTTTTTCCTCAGAGATGACCCCAGGATGAAGATAAACACTACTTTCATAAGAAATATTCAAACATTCAAAGTCCCAGCCCTGGCCCCGTCCTTCATCTTGAATTTTCAGTTGAATTAATTTGCCTCATCAAGTGCTCAACACAGAGGTAATCAGTGATTTTAGTGACTTTTGAGAAGGTCAATTGATGCACGATGAGGCAGATAGGTGAGGTCTGCCATGTTTTTCAGCAAGACACATTGAGGCTCTCTATTTCTGCATATTACATGTGTCTGACTCCAAGGCATTTCAGCTTGAGCTTATTATATTTCTTTTTTTTAGTTTTAATGTCTCTAAGGAATCAAATGTGACTTAGATCTCCCATATGACTTCTTTACCTACGGATATAAAAGCAAATACAGTTACAAATATACCCTTTTTGATTTGAAAATCTTGTTCTTAAATGTGTGATGTATTATTGGCTCTACAAATGTCATACATACCGGTATCATGCCCTTAAAGAACAGCTGTGAGTCTGTAATCAGAGAAGTGTAATCAGTCGGCAATTGAGCTGACATTTTAATCCTTTTGGACTGTTTGTCCAAATCTTTCATGAGTTTGACATTTTAAAATGCAAATGATATGCTCCGGCACAGAAAATGAGGGGAATGCTTTACTGGATTAGTGTGTTCCATGATGTAGACATGGCAACCAAATAAATTGGAGTTGGATGTAAATACTTCAGGAGTGTATTTAATTGTATTCATCAACAGTAACTCTTTAGATTACTGACTTAAATTGTACATGGGATTAAGATTGTGGATATACCACAGGCTTTGGGAAAAATGGTTGCCATTGATAAAATGTCACATTTTAACATTGCCTTTTACATTGGCATGGAACGCTGGCGTTGAAGTTCAAATCATAAAGAAGTGCCCCAACATGATAGAATTATTGAGATACTGGACTGCTTTTTCTATCATTTCACTTGCACAAAAGAGTGCTTCAATCAATGAAATCATGGGACCCAGTATCTCTTATTAACATATCAAATGTACTTTTTTTTCTCGGTGCAGTCAATCAGAGAAGTGACCGGCTACGTGTTGGTGGCTCTCAACCAGTTCGACTACCTGCCACTGGAGAACCTGCGGATCATCCGAGGCACCAAACTGTACGAGGGTCGCTACTCGTTGGCCATCTTCCTCAACTACAGGCGGGACGGGTACTATGGCCTGAGACAGCTGGGCCTGCGCAACCTCACAGGTAGGAACACCCCTAAATCACATGAGTCATTTTGATAAATTATGACAAAAATATATTTATTTGCTTTAAAGACTACCTTGCTAGATGAAAAATAGCATCATTTTGTGAATTAGGGATCCATTGCCGTTTCCTGCCCTGAAAAAGCTAGATGTTCACTGGTTTTTACACCCACATGTAAAGCTTTAACGAGGCCTTTTCTAATTAAGTCACAAAATTGGATCCCAACTTTTGAAGCTAGGTATCTACCACCGGGGCATATTAATCTTCTTTGCTGCTATAGAGAGGGATCCAATGTCTATGAAAAGTCCCATTCACTACATTTTTGTTTACATGCTCAGAATAGGTTTGTGTCATGGAGTAGCTTTCCGGAAGTGGCTGTTTTTTGTTGTTAATGTCACGTGACAGGGGATAAGCTAAAGTGGGTTACATTTGTAAAGCCCCTGTCACACTGTCCCGAAATTGACACCAGATGGACACACGAATATGGAATTGTGAATTTCGCACGAAGATGGCCCCGAACCACACACGAAGGCAACATTTACATTACATTTAAGACATACAACTGCAACGAAAGTAACAAAAACAATTATGTTAAAGTACTATGATACTGTACTGATATTTTCAGACTTTGTTCTTTACTTTATCCGTCTTTATATGTAGAAGATATTAAGTTTTCTCCGTCATGTCGTTTCCATAGCAACAACAACTTCCTGTCAACTCGCCTTCAAAATAAAAGCATCTAAATAAAACAGGAAGTTAACCTAAATTACATTTAAGACATACAACTGCAACAAAAACAATGTAATATCCTTTTCAGTTTCACAGAACACAAATTGGGCTATTTACATAATATGTTTACATGATTTTGTTTTTTGCAATAAAACAACCAGATGGACACACGATAAAGGAAATGTTCAAATTCGGCTCTGATCGTAACAACATTGGGCCATTCGTGAGGGCATCTTAAGCCATCGTATGACCGCCGGTGGAGTTTCTCAGGCTCCGGCAGCAACTTCGCGAGCGGTGGCAAAATCTTTGGCATGCCAAAAAATTGCCGAAGGACCTTGCGAAGGTTCATTTTCGTGTTGAATTTGTGTGTCCACTTTGCCCTTCGTAAAGCACCCGTGAGGGCATCTTGTCAAATAGTGTCATCTTCGTCTGATCATCGGTGCCATCGGGCATTTTTCGCCCCCGATGGAACCGATGATCAGACGAAGATGATCCGATGTTGTTACGATCAGAGCCGAATTTGAACATTTCCTTTTATCGTGTGTCCATCTGGTGTCAATTTCGGGACAGTGTGACAGGGGCTTAAAGGGTAGCATTCGTCTGTGTATCTCTCTTGATATCAGACCTTTGAGTAGTGACATCAGCAGCATCGTGTCATCTTTTTCATTTTGGTGTTACTCAGTGACTCAAGTCAGAGTAAAAGCAGCAAACATTATCTTTCAGCCTTTAAAATTGTATCTCCTCTCACTGCTGTCTCCCAATGGCCAATTTCCTCACCAGCTGGATAAATCATACATGTAATTCTCACATATTGAGCTGCTAAAAGGTTCACTTCGGGTGTTGCCTTTTTTCGTCCCAATCTTGGCGGCAGAATTACCATCGCTCCAAGGGAGAAACTCAAACCGTCGTCTGGAAAAACACTGGCTGAGGGACAGGTGTCACATATGATCTGAGCACAAGCAGTGAAACTCTTTCAGGGTCACTCTTTCCCTTTACCGGCCTTTTCTTTTGCTCTATTTGATGCAGTACTGTCTATATAGTGTCAGGGACGATGGTAAACAGAGAGGACTTGCAGGAGGAAAAACAAATGTTGTCTCAATCTTCAAAGCCATATCTCTCCGCTTTTCCCATTAAGAAACTTGTCTTGTTTGTTGACTACTTGTAGACAAGACCATGAAGCATGAGTGGGAGGCCTTTTCATGTCCATACTCCATTTTTCTTCCGTCATCTTGTCGGAATTTGGAGAAAAATGTGCTGGATTTGCTGTATGTATGGCAGGAAAAGCGGGAAATCAGCACTGTTCTTCCAGCAGGAATTGAGCTAAATCTTTTTGAGCATCTCTCAACGGCCAATGGGAAAAGAATCCCATCCAACACGTATGTCCTCTAAAGTACAGCCAAAGAACAAACGTGCGATAGGCTGCCAATTCTCCAGACAATTTGCTCATACCAAGGTGCCGGAAGTAATTTGTTAGCTTATGATTGTTTAGGAATGTGCAAACTACAACATGTAGCACCTTTTATGATTATTTTTGATTTGGCGGTGTATGAGACGAGGAAAGGGCTCCCACCATGGACTGGGTCATGTTCCCAACACTGCCAAACCACCAGGAGGCCTCTGCTGCACCCCCCCTTTGTTCTGTTTTGCCTGAGGCCTCTTCTCTGGCATCGATCCCCCGACTTTACACAGCTCTCCTATGGGCATTGCCATTTATCCTACATCCATCCTGCGGGGCAATTCCGTGTCAAATATTTCACAGAGGAACCAAATGAATCTTCGTGTGTCATGCAGTCCTTGACCACCCTTTGTAACTTTGTTTGGGGGGGAAAGTAGCACAAACACGGCGACAAGCACGATAAAAAAAATCCCCACCTTGATGACTTAAAACCATCAGTGTTGAGAAAAGTTGGACAGCAGAGATTCATCCTAGCCTCTTATGCCATTGACTTTGCCGGAGTGTTTTCCAGATTGATGGTAGGGGATCAAACTGTGATCCATATTAAAGCACATGACAGATTTAGTGTAATAAGCAGCATTTTATGGAGTCTGAACACGGTGATAAAGGACTCCTGAGAGTTTTAAGGGCATGCTGCGCCCCAAGCTGGTAAAGCAGTAAGACGCCTTTCTATTTTGACCCCCCCCCCCATGACTAACGGAGGCCTGAGTCGACCTTTATCCCTGTCTTACTCATGATAGGTAACTTATTTTGCTCATTTAAGTATTTGTTTTGTCCCCCTCTACATCGATTTCTTTTGATATTCCTCAAACTGAATTACCGAAAGATCATAAGCTGAATGTGCTGAGTCTGAAAAAGTGAAACCAATGCATTTCTCTAATAGCCTTTTAAAGACAAGAGACATTGTATAGAAGTGTATGAGAAAAAATATAATTTAAAATGTACCTTACATTAAAAACCTTCAATACATGACAAATAGCAAATCGTATAATTCCTCTCCACTTTATTGTCCTTTTTTTCCTTCCATCAATACTGCGTCATCTGTTGCCTTCATAAGCATCCACGAGTGACGCAGTTTGAGGAAAACAGTTTTTGTACTGTTTTCTTCTTTTGCAATAAAATAAGCAAATCCAGCCAACAGTCGGTTGCAAAAAGGTCATGATGTTTTTTCTTTATGTAACTGCAAAAAGCACAGGATGCAAGTGATGTATCTTCAAATAATCTTTGTCTGGGTGCAGTACGGTTTGCCTTGAATAATTTATCTCCAAAAAGCATAATCTACATTTCCGAATTTCTCTTATTTCCCTGGAACTTCATGACACAGTGTTGAACCTCTCAGGTTGAATTGACCCCCCCCCCCCCCCCCCCCCCCCCCCCCCCTGCCTGTCTGAACCTCACACCCCCTGTTCCAGCACACCTTAAAAATGGGTGCTTTGCCTTTTTCAGTCCATACCATCTGATCCATTTGAACCCCTGCGCTGCAATTAAGCCAGATCCAGCCATGCATATGAATCAGTGCTGTTCCTCTTGAATCCCTCCACTCCTCTGCCTGGGACACAAACTCAAATAAAGTGAATTCTCTATTTAAATTAGCTCGCAATTAAACCGGCATATTATTCTCAATGATTTGAAGGAAGCACATTTTTTGAATTTTCGATTCAGCGTATGATGAAATGTACTTATTTCTAATAGATTTTGCAGCCTACCACCGATTCTACCCTATCTTGTACGTGCTCGAGTGAGAATATATTCTGCATTCCTCACTGCACACAATACATTAAACAACAGTTTCACTGCTGCTTTATGCCTCAGTGGATTTACTACACAGCGGGAGTCCACAGCAAAACATGGAATTCAATTTGGCTGTGGAGTCAGTATGCACACAGCTGTGCAGTATAGTATGGTATCAGGGATAAGTAGTAATCTATGCCAACGAAACTCCCCTGCTATTGACTTGTTCGGCTCCCCCCTCATGGTGCTCCTGCAGCTTTTTGTAACTCTTAATAACCTCACTTTAACACATATATACGACATGAACTCTGCAGTGCTAATTAGCCCATGCTGCGCTGCCGTGGTGATGTCACCCAGCATAATACTTTCAGAGCGGATGAAGTGGCATCTACAGTATGAATTGTTTTCTCTTCACAGTTTCCCCTGCGTTCTTCGCCTGCCTTTTGTTTGTGAGGTTTTTTTTCTATCATGTGAAATTGCCCATTTGGATGAGGGCCAAATGGCTCAGCGGGCCCCAAAGAGTGCTCCGACTCCAACTTCCCATCTGGCGGCAATGCCCCCCTATGCTTGTGTACGGAAAGCACCCCCCCCCCCCCCCTGCTATTTTCACCTCATTTGGACCGTAGTGTTAACGCCATCATTTCAAAACCTGGCAGCATCCCAAGCATCCTCCAATTTAAAGCTAATAATTTACTGCCGCTGTGTCGCTAATTGCAACATTTTTGCGAGTATTCTGAATGCAATGGAGCCAAATGACCAACAGTGGTTGCTGCTGAGATGAATTGATTAATAGACTTTAATCAACCACATGTGCATCGTCATTTTTAGAGCATAGCTATGCTCAAAGATGCTGTGCTCAGCTAAATCAGAAAAACTATTTGAGATTTTTGAGTTTCATTTAGTTGCACCAATTTCCTCAAGTTAATATTTCATTTTCTTAAAGTTTGAGCTGCTTTTTCAGCTACTTTTCAGTTGTTTTTATATTTCAGAAGTGTCATAAAGACTGCATTTGATCTGTACAGTAAATCCCCTCTGTGGAGAGCATAAAGACCCAGCACATCAAAGATATTATACCCTCCGCTTATTTGAGAAAAAGGGCACACACCTAAAAGGAGAATCCAGCTGACTGATGTTGCCTTTTCATGCATCCTTGCTTGCCTCCATTATCTTTTCCAACCTCTAATTCAACTCAAGTCTGCGCTTATAAGGTATCCGGCAATATATATATATGTATTCTGCTGAGAGGTTTCGAAAAAATTCGAGATAGGTAGGGAAAAGTAATTGTGTGTGGAGTTTGAATGGTGAAAAACTACTTCCAAGGCCTCTTTATTTAACATAAAGCTGCTGGTGTGATCTGCAAAAAGTGGTGTAGTTACAGAAAGATCAAATAGAGCAAAAGCGGCTAATGCTAATACCCACGCTCACTCCGGACTGTTATGGGGAAGAAGTAGAGTGGAGGGATGGGGCCCATTAATAATGAATCCAGTGTCATCATTAAGGCTCCAAATGATTAAAACATATCTCCCAGCTTCAAACACTGCTTTTCCACACCAGAAAATGCTGCAGTCATGGATGTGCGGAGCGAGCAGGCACTTCAGTCTGCTTGTGAAATAAAGTTTAGCTTTTTTAGCTTTCATCTTTAGCACACCCCAACCCCTACCCTTTTTGTGTTGAAACACCAAAGCACCAGCATTCCTTTTTGAAAACAAAGATGTGTTATGTAATGCAGTGCAACACATTGATCTGTGAAGACAGTTCTTTAGAAATTAGCTTTCATGCTAAGCTAGGTTGGAAAACGTATTTTTCCACAACGCAAAAGGAACCGTAACAAGTAGTGCCTGTTGTTTTCTTGTAAACAACAGGCAAGGCACTTCTAGTTGAGAAAAGTTGAGATTCATTAACATGCAAATGCCATGTCTGATTCCACAGCTTATTTTCTCATCTCTTTATTCCCCATTTTTTTCCTTTCGCCCAGAAGGCATTGTAATGCCGAGCCCGTGCTCAGTGTTGTGCTGTCAGTACTGTTCTGCCGTTGGTGTTTTTTGTTCAAACCCTTTGACGAGAAGACCCTGGGGGGCTTTGGGTTTGTCTCCATTAGCGGCTGTGGCCTGTCTGGAAGGAGAGCAAAATGATCTCTAATGGAATGGTAATAGTCCCCCAGGGCAGTGCGCCGTTCTTTGATGCTAGGGTTCACTTCCACCGGCTGACACAAGCTGACCCCGGCTAACTGAGCTACCTGCACGCTTGACAGGACCTCCAGTGCACAATAATGACTGTTTTCTCTTTAATACTGTGTAACATAGTGGATAAAAAGCCTCCTTGTGGACCTCCCCTATCGCCCTACCTCCCAATCCGGTGTTAAATGTCCCAACAGTCTTTAGGGAGTTACAACGGGGTAGCTAGAAAGTGAGTGACTAATAATGTCAACAGCTAACAGGATCTGCCAAGATAAGTTCAGTCAATACAGCGGGTGGTTGGAGAGATTGGAGACTGAGTGACGATAATAAGGACACCCCCCTCCACAGGATGGATATGTGTTGCAGCAAAGTGGGCCACTCAGACTCTTTAACTGAAAGCTAAGATTTCATTATGTTCTGCTCCAAGCCAAATGCAACGTTCATGATGAGGGCCACAAGGTCAGGGAGTGGAAGTTGTAGGAAGCAGTTCTGCCTGAAAAGTTAATTTAAGGACAAAAGGTCTGAATGGCCTTGGTCCACAAGGACTTCAGTTTTTTAAAAGGTTTTCCCCCTTGCTTTTTGGGTTGTACAAATGAGCAACAACGCATTGAAAAAGCAAAAAATACTTGTGGACTTAACTTAATTGCACAGTTCTCACATATTGGTGTGTGTCACATCATTTTAGGTTGAAAAACGTTTGTGTATAGGAATGTAAAATATGTGTACAAAAAAGTGGATAAAAGTTGCCAAAAATAGAACGCATTGCAGGTAATGATTAATGAAACAATTACGCTGAGACCTACTCAGACACCCTTTAAAATGGTACCCAACAAGAACTGTTCTTTAGAAACAAGCTGCCTAATCTACAGTAGCTCAATGTCCCAGATTCTATTTAAGACAAAGTGGTGGGTGGTGAGACTGTGTGACTCAGCATTTCTACTTAGCAGTCCTTGGAAATACAAACCTAATCAAGCCAAATATCCGTGACTTCATCAAACTTTCTCATTAGGGCTGAATTCATTTTTGGGGACATTATAATTACTTGAACGGTCTCTTGTGTTCCCCTTTATTAAAAACAAAACCAGTTTCAACCAGCATGTAATGAGTCATAGGACAATTATAAAACCCTTCTTAAAACCCATTTCATAACCCCAAAAATGCTGGGATCAAGCTAAAAAAACAAGGATGTTTGCGATGATGTGAGGTTTGCGATTCACTGTATTTATATTCAAAGAGCTGCTTGTTTGTCTTGCCACGAGGCACATGCTATCCTCCTGACATTGCAACATATTTGTATGCTTAGCGGCCCTCTGGAGAAATGAATGTGTGTGCGTGCAATTTTTGTCTTCTTCTGTCTCCCTGGCGTCTGCGAGCGAGCTGCTTGACTTTGGCGAGTTTTAATGACATTTTTGTGGGTGCATTATTTTTTTTAAGTGCCCCCCCCCCCCTCAGTCCAAGCCCCTCTTGTGGTCTGTTGTGTAACATCCACTAGAGACTGCGAGTGCATTAGAGTGTGAAGCATAGCTAATCATTGTCACTGATTCTGTCCGATGCATCTGTGGAAAGAAGGGCAAGGTAGTGTTGTGGAAAAGGGAGGATTGGATCGCAAAAACCTCACACTAAATATACAGTAGAACCGGATGGAGGCAATTTACTGGTCATAGTTGATTTGCTGGTGTGTGTGTTCACATCGGTGTGTCCCAAATTATAAGTGGAGGGATGAGTGCTGCAGCTCTGTGCCAGAAAATAACAAATTGCCCATTTAGCCCATTGTAGGTGTCAATTTTAATGTAGAGGGTTAGCTCTGTTTTTGACACTTCTTAAGCATTTTGCTCCATGAAAATGAGTCTGATTTGGATTACAAAATACATGTCAGATGAGCAGTGTTGCTTTGAGTGTGCCTTTAACCCACATTAAGGCTCTGAAGAAACCTTTTTTTGTGTTTCCTGACTCAAGAGTGGACCTTTAATAATAGCTCTCTCTGTGCTCAGCTCCCTCAGCAGTTTTACCGTCTTGATGGCTCCCCTATGATCCATTCATAGTGCTCTCAAATTTTAAGTTCCATGTTCTTAGCTCGGGCAATTTTACCAAAACACTCTTTCCAGAACAACAACAGAGTAGACTGTCAGGAAAAGTCCGCTGTAAAACAACCTATCAGTGCTGTCGTGGAAAAAAACACCGGACAGCAATTTTGGAGTTGTTTGCACTTTGAGACTGTACCTGGCAATTTATTTGATGAGTGAGTTGCTTGACCTCTGGGTCATTGAGACCTATTAAAAGCTCAGTATGAAACACCATGAGCCGTAGAAGTACTTTCCCCAGATTTTGGGGCTTATTTGAGCCTGTCATTTTAATAGGTTTATGAAGCTGTCCAAGTTTTAAACCCAAAAAGTGCTTGTAAACTAAATGTTGATTGTTTCAAATAGCTTCTCCATGAATCCCCTTATCAACTCATACACATATGGATGGATTACTGCACAGGCCTACCAGCCACAGGACAAGGGGCCCAAAGTTGCAGGGGTCCAATTAGCCTTCAAGCCTTTTAGAGACACATACCAACCAGGAAAGGACTATAAATGTATCAAAACAACAACCAAGAGATGCAAAACAGCTGCTAAGAGACTATAAAATACTCAAAACAACTCTAAATAGTGGCATAGCAACCACAAAGAGACACCACATGAACATACATACTTTAAAGAATAACAAAACGACTACAATGAGATTGCAATTGAGCTCCACAATGATTACATATAATCACAACGACTACAAAAAGGGGCACAACAACCACAAAGAGACTCAAAACAACCACAAAGAGACACAACATGACTAAAAGAGACTCAAAACAACCATAGCAACTAAAAACAACCACAAAGAGACACACAATTACTACACAGAGACTCGAAACAACCACAGAGACACAAAGCGACTAAAAAGACACTCAAAACAATTGCAAAGTGAGGAAAAAAATCTACTTTAAAGAGACTCAAAACCACAACTAGAAGAAGCGAAACAACTATATCTGTCTTGCTTTTATGTTGGCGAGGTGATAGGGCCGTTTGCTTGTCTATGCCCAGTTGCCAATTGTTTCACAATCACACGATGCCACACACACCAGCGTTGGTCATTGACGGCCACTGGCGTTCGTTACCGTGATTAGTATTCCGCGGCGCTCTCATCTCTTTGGCTGGCTCTTTTGTTTGCCCGCGCTGATTGGAGGGCCTCTGGTTAATTTAGATGCAGGGAAGCGGTGACAGAAGAGGGCTTATTAGGGCCGTGAGCCCATCCCGCCTTAAGTGCAGAGACTCCAGTTCCATTTTCATTTGCCTCCATTATTGAATTTGCTAGCTTCTCATTCGCCGTGATTGCATTTTGTGTCACCTCTAAAAAATATATATATATCAAATCGGCCTCCCCCAGAGGTACTGTGACACTCAGATGGGAGACTTTATGATAGTACATTTCAAACTTTAGATTGACAGTCGAATACTTTTGATACTTTCTCAGAGCCAGATGATCATGAACCTTTTCCTTAGCATGATAGCTTTTTTCAACCTGTGTATAAAAGATGGAAAGTGTTTATGTCTGTGTGTGTTTGTTAGACAGAGAGGGAGCGTGACAGATGGGTGGAGCAGGAGTGGGTGGAGGGAAAGCAGAAGAGTGATGGCAGGGATTCATTCAGCATCCATCGAAGCTTTAGAAGCATAAAGAAATATCGAAATTAACGTCATCTCCGCCTCCACCTTTTAGCTGCCTCCTTCTGCACCTCCACAGCTTCCATAATCTCCTAACGCGGTGCATTTTTCATAAGGATTCATCGCAAAACAATATCATTCGAGACTGCGAAATTTAATCAGGGGCTTTAAAACACAATTATGGTTATCGGGGAGGACACGGCGGCAGCGCTCCGGATCGTGGGAAGGGGGGGCGGCGGGAGGAGATGGAGGGGACCTCCCCCGCACTGTCTGCGCCCTAGCGCTCCTCTCCCATTTGTCACCGAGCACAATATCTCTTTGGCTGGCAGAGCTAATAATGGAGAAGTGGGGAAACGGGACTCTGGAGACCCACCTCCGCTTTGCCGTGAAGATCAGATAAGTTCTCTTCAAGTCAGAGGCCCCCGAGCCACTGAGGATTTTGCTTGTAAGGATTGTATCGTTTTTTTAAACCCAGCACGCTCATTTGACAGCTTTTTAGGTGTGTGAATAATACAGCTCTTTATAAAACTGCACAAGCAGGATGTTTTCCCCTGGCTGGAAACAGTCTGGAAAGTTCATTTCATTTGTGGTCACTCGTGCCGCCATGCTGATGATTCGTTTTTTCACGTGCCCAGAGGCAAACTAGCCACCATATTTTTTCTGTCTGTATTATCTCTGGGATCAGCAGCCATTTATCTAACCAGCGGCTTGTTTGCAGGCTGGAGACTTAACAGTTATTCATGGGATTTGAGAAGTCGTTTTCACTTAAGCAGCTACTTTCTCAACACCCTTTGTTTTCCTTTTTTCTTTCCCTCTTTCGAGTAAACATGCTCCGAGGCAGTGTACAGTGGAGTGCTTCACAGTTTCACACAGAGGGTTTCCTGAGGGGCCCACTGCTTGTTTTCCAGTCGAGTCATGCGTTTACCACAAATCGTGGGCTTACTTCATCTTACTGTAAATTGGCTGAGGACAGAAATCCACAACTTTATTTTAATTACAGGGCTTTTAATTTTGTTGAGATGCACAATCAAACTCTGACGCATCCATAGCACCAATTAAACATCCCATGGGAAAACCTTTACAAACTTTTTCTCTCTTTATTAAGAAGTCCCAGAAATAGTATTGGGAACCAAAAGCGTTATTGTTCCCCCAGTTTGACTGATCCCGTTGCAGCGTTCTCTTGTTACCAACCATGTTTTTGTGAAGTTCAAAGTGCTTTGTGAAAACCTTGAGACGGGGCCGGTTGAGGCAACGTTGTGCTATCATTTCTGAGTCTTTTTTTTGTTTATGTCCACCATTTTTGTCCGCTCACTCTGTCTCGTTCAGTCTGTAATTTCTACAGATGTTTTTTCCTGGACACATTATTATCTGGGGGGAAATTGAAAATGTTGCTGAGGACAGCAAAAAGAGCCGGAACACAATCTCTCTAACTTTACTTCATTGGCTCTCAGGCGAGTCATTCTTTTTTCCCGGAGTCGCAGATTTGTTGCGGTTGTGTAACGTTCATCGGTGTTCCCTGAAGAGGTTGCACTCTAAGAAAATGAAGGCAATTTGTTTCATTCCCCAGTTCGCCACCTTCTGTCATGCCAGCTGTCTGCGCTGTGTCACAGGCTAGGCAGAGCACCAGCAACTGATGCATGGAAATGAGTGCGAAGAGCTTACATACATCCCGTACATACTCAAATAAAAGCTCTTCAAATAATGCCTCGTCCTGCCAGAGCCCCCATTAAAGGCCCTGTAAAAAACAAATATTTGTGGGGGGTGAAATGACTTGGCTCATATGGTGAATTCTATTCAATTTACATTTTCACTGCATTAATTCTGCTAGTAACAACATATAAAGGCCATTCAGTTCCTCTGAGGTGCCCTTTTTATCAGAAATACTACTTTCACTCATAAAGTATTCTTGAGCATCATTAGCAAAATACATAAAAACACATAAATGAAAGAAAGCTACATACAAAGCATTACAAAGTTAAACTTAGACACATACAACATACTCATATACTGTATGATCATTTCCCTGGATTTATGAATGAAGGTGAAAAGTGTGTTTTTCAAAGCTGGACTGCAGAACTGTTTACATATAAATTATCCTACAGGTCCTCCAACCCACAAAACTGCATAGGTTGTTTGTTCCTGCCCTTATTCGGTTGGTCAGCAGTTGAAACGTTACTGTCAGGGTTTTTCAACATGTGGTTAACGTTGTGAAACCGCGATTCATGCAACACAAGTACTCTGTTAGGTTTGGGAAATGATCATGTTTCAACTCGACTGACAGCAGTCTTACTCTAGTGGAAGTGAATATCAGACCGCTATCTAGAAATGTTTGGGGGTTTTCCCATTTTTGTGCATTCAAAAGGTCTGCAGCGGCTAAAATCCCCTGTGCCCTCCTGAGGGAGTTTCGTGGCTTTGCATTGGATATAACTTGACTTTTGATTAAAATAATGTGCATCCTTTTTTGGTGGTTGAGGGATTAAATAAAAAATGGAAAAATAAAACGGTGCTTCCATTAGGGCTTCACTTCTCTCCAGACACTGAGTGATTAATTGGCATTTAAGAGTCAAAGCCCAGGCTTAACGCTCCAGCTCTGCCTACAAATGTGAGGCTTTGTCGACCTGATGCAGCAAGGCTTCAAGATGCTTCTGGACAGGAGGTATCCATCATAGGGATTCTGTACGTCTTCGCAGTTTCACCTAAGAATTCTAGATGACCGAATGTGCAATTTGTCTTTGCATCCAAGGGCTTTCCTGTGCTCGTGTGTGTGGTTGAAGAAAAAGAGGCTTCGGAGGGAAAGAGTGATCATCTGGATTTCTCTGTTCCCCGTACTCAGCAAGTCGACCCATCACCCAAGTGAAAAAGTACATTTTGCGTCGGGAGGGGGATGGGTGGGTCTGAGAGGTGGAGGACGACAAGGATAGAGAGATGATCCTAATAAAAAAAAAAGAGCAGCGCTGATGGCCCAAACGCACTCCACTTGAGTTGTGTGATATGTGACACGCCCGCCCCCAAGACAAGACAATAACGGCGAAAGTATGGACTCATCAGCAGAGGACGGATCACTATTACGGCCTTATTCATCAGCATAATTAGGGAGAGAAAGAGATGTGGGACAAGTGGCTAGCAGCACTGATGGAAGCTCATCAGCGGGCTCCCTATAGTGCTATGGACACTGATTGGTGCTGGGGCCATCATTGCCTGGAAACTACTTCAAACTAGGGGCTGTTCGCTCTGCTGAAAGACAGTAAAATTAACTTAATTGGCTCGCAAAGGCTACTTGGCACAGGGATCATTTTTACTTCCTTTACAATCTGTGCACTGATTGGCCTGTTCCCAATGCTAAATGCGTGTTTCGCACAATACAAATAAAAATGCCAAAGAAATCTTATACCATATTGCCCTCTCTCGACCTTGGGTTTTTAAAAGACATCTACAGCCAAAGTCTCCACGTAATTATTCAAGAGTCACAGGAGTATTGGTGCTTCCTACGTCAATAATAACAAATAAGTCCTTAATTTCCCTTAATGTTTGCTTCTATGGATGAAAGTATAGTACTCAAGTGAATAATATAATATATTAAATGAATGCAAAGGATGTGAAAAGGTTACTTCCTAATGCTTTTCCCCAACATTATGGAGTTTTAATAATACATTTCAGACCAGGGTTTTGTCCTAATTGGTTCATTTATCAACATAAAAGCTTTTTTGAGTTGTTTTTGAGTAACTCATTTGTGTTACAGAAAGGAATAATAGAAAACCAGAAGAAAATACTAAATGAATAAACCACAAAAAACCCTTCAAGTTGTAAGACAAAAAACACAGGCCAAACTGAACAATATTGTGGCAGCAATCAAAAGGTACCCATGCCCTAAATCCACCCCTTCTTTATTGTCTAATTTATTCTAAATGGGCCCATCATTTTGAAAATGAACATCATGCTGTATTGAAGAAGACTTTGAATGAACAATTGAGACAATAGACAAGTTAAAACATATTTATTGATGTGTTAAATACATTGCTATATTGACATGATATGACTTGCTGTTAGTCATGGGCACGTGAGGTTAGTTTTAAACTGAATCAATTTATTTGTTTACTGTAAATTAGTTTTAGCATTAAAGCATCATTTAATATCCTTTTTAAAGTTTCACAATGCAAAGTAAAATGCACCATGGGACACATGGACCGAGTCCAAAGTGGTGGCAATGATAGGACTAGATGACGTGGAATAAAGATATTAAATGAAGTCATTCATTCGTTGATTTATTCAGCTTTTTATGACCTCCCAATCATATTCTCCTCTGGTGATCACCTCACGGCACAGTTCCACATCAAACCTAATCTCTGATTCAACATGACACGTCAACTTTCTCTCAGTGAGAGTTTTTTCCTCCGACACAGCAAGACACTTTGAGTCACTGCCAAGAGAGATGTAGCAAAACACTCCACCAGAAAGTCTTGATCCAAACATGACCTGAGCATATGGTGGGGGCGCCCTCAGAAGCCACATGCAAGCATTAAACGGCATCGCTTGGAACTGTGTCGCCCAGCAGAAGACCCGGCGGAAATTACCATCAAAAGAGAGGATAGGAGCTTTCTTTTGTGTGATATCAGTCCAATTTAAAGGCTACAAGGTTCATTAAAGCATACTCTCTATTTAATGAGCAAGGGTACAATAAGTGGCTCTTCAGCTCTTTTTCTCTTTTGTCAACAGGGATTACATGAACAAAAACAGTTCCTTGTGGCACTGTAGAGTCACTGAAAGCACAAATGATCTCAAGCACTATTAGAGCTAGAACACGGCTAATAAGGCTAAGGCAAAGACACCAACAAACATGCTTTTAGAACCACAAACAAAGCCTAGTATGTTTCAAGGTTTCCCACTAGTTCCCCGAAGCCTGGAGAAGTCTGCACCAAAAGCATACCCTCCTGAAGTCCAAGAAGGTCACTTAAGGCACCTGTAACATCTATCATTTTTCAAGACATTTGTTTTGACCAACCATAACTACCAAATACAGCAAATGTACCACATTAGACAAGAAGTAGTTGACCAAAAGCCTGTGTTTAGAGCTGCGACTCAAAAGGCTTTTATCGACAAGTCATCGATTTGCTTCGGCATTCGGTACTGTACCACAAAAGATTTATCCTTCTATATAAAATTATTGCTTTAATTATTAGTTCTAATCTTAATTAAAAGCCTTAGCAATAACCCCGTCTCTCTCCACCTCATGTTGGTCTCATAATGCCCTCTCTCACTGCCCTTTATATCCCACCTCCCCCCTTTTTGATGCAGGACAATAGCTTTTATGACTACCTCGTAATTCACAGCCGTGTCGAGGGTGAGGGAATTGGGCCGAGGGGGGGGTTGTAGTGTCGGACGGTCGGCTGTAGATCTCCCGACCTGATGGAAAGATCGAAGCGCGGAGGTGGGGGTACTGGAGAGAAGCGGGTAGGAGGTGTGGGGCGGTGGCCCGGGACTGTCGCACATTAATGAACGACCGCACGATGTCGGCTTGTCATGCCGCCAGAAGAGTTAGTGCCCTTGCCCGGATGGACGGCAGGGGTGGCAATTTGTCTCTCAGCGAGCAGACGGCATCTGGACACAAGCACTTAAAAGAACATTTGGGACAGCGATGGGTGGGTTGGACAGAAAGATGACTCCCCATAAAATGGCAGAATGGATTTAAACTGTCATACCTTCAAATGTAGAAATGATTACTTCAGAAAAAGGAAAGGAAAATGTTTGACCACCCAAAAGTGGCAGCCATGGTAAGAGCTGGTAGAAGATGTACCATTATTCATGAAAAGAAAAAAATATGGCGTCCCACAATTCCTTGCATCAGCAACATTATATTATAATCTAATCCAAGAATGATAAACTACCAACCATTCGGCCATCCATTACATTGAATGCTATTGAATTAGACACTTTGGATTAATTGAAAAAGTCCTTATAAGGTCATTCTCTTTTGAATAGGAATCTTTACTTGAAGTGTACACCAATGTACTCAGTGTGACAAATGAAGTTGCTTTAACAAAAAAACATTCGTAACCTAGAAGAAGTGCACCGCCGTAATCCTTTCCTAAATAAACTTTCCTTTACACCCTTGACACCGCATCCCTGATCCGAACCTTGGTCAGAGTACATTGAATTGAATAGAAATTGCTGTCTACAGTATGTGAGAGTTCTGTGACCCTGTTGACCTTACTCGACAAACTAACGTGCGCACATGTCTGTTGCAGGATCTCTTGAGGGAGGAAGTGGTTTTTTATGGTACTATTCAATGGTGACTACATTATAATCGGTAAATAATGTAAATCCACATGTGGACGCATCTTTCGTACATAATTCCTTCTTTATAGATGTCGGACAAATCATCAGTACTTCAAAATGACATCAAAGCGTGCTGACAGTGCGGTCCACATGTTATTTGACTTAATCATAGGCTGTCTCTTTCTTCACCCTGCCATCCATGAATGTAAAACACCCCCTGATAAATCGTCCATTGTGACGGGAACATGATTACATGAAGCCGCGGCTGTAGGCCATTCAGCGGGCAGACAGAGCGCCATGTCACCTCTAAGAGGGCTTTGAATAAATGTCCCCGTCTCCACCAAGGCCCACTTCCTTAATCAGGGTGTCGGATGGTAATGATTAGCTTCCTGCGTGTGCTCCTCCGCTGCTGAATCGTCCGCATAACTCACACGCTGTTAATAATCTGCCCCGGGAGATAATACCCTTCTTTACTTTCGGCTAATCCGGCCCTGATATGAACCACATTGTTACTTTTTTTTCATTTGAAATTTCATTTATTACGACAAGTATTTTCTTGGAATCCGGCCTCATATTCAAGGAGAAGGGGGAGGCAAGGTGATTGTATCTTAATCCCTCAAGTAGGTTACAGTCAGCTGGTGTCCCCGATGGGGGGGCTGTTGTTTCTATTCTGCCACGGGTCATTGCTTGGGGAGGAAGGGGGATTATTGCTGCATCATTTCATTTTGTTTCCATATCCAAAATCTGGATTAGCACAGGGAGAGGGATTAGAGTTTATTATCATACTCCATGCACAGGCATCTGTTAAGGGCATCTGTTAAGGGCACTGGTCCTTGAAAAGAAACATATTTTTGCTATTAAGCGAACGCCGGATGAGAAGTCAGCCTTTGTCTCTCGTGTGGTGGCTCTCAATTTCATGGAGGGTTGCATAGTAGGTCAATTTAATCCGAGTTTGTTTGATTATATCGGTCTGTTTTGAGCCAAGAAAAAGCCCTTATAGGTTATAGTGGAATAATATTTACCCTACAACCACATATCAATACATCTACTCTCTACCTACACCATGATTCCCCGACACCAGTCTCCAAACTTATTTGGTTTTGAGGATTGCTCCAGTTGACTATTTCCGTTTTTTAATTACCACAACAAGTATCCAGTGTCTTCCAGCGACATTCATTAACTCTCACGATAAAAATGAAATGATTGAATACTCAATGCATAATTAGGAATTTACACCAGCGTACAGTTTGGAGTTCTTTTCCAGGCTGCTTTTGTTTACATCGTGACATCCATTTACTTGTTTTCCGCCGAGTACTTCTTTATGAGACATCATTGTCTTTGGACATGGAATTGAATTACTCTGTGCATTTGTCAATAGCATTTATCTTCATGCTCAGATGCACTTCAGGGAGCACTATGCGGCGCGGTACTTTGAGACAAAGGAACGATGGGAGTTAACCTTGAAGTATTGATTTTCTGCCATCTTGTACATGTGCTATAAATCCATGGCTATATGCTCATTTCTCTCTTTCTCCGTCTTCTTTGTATTTTGCAGAGGTGCTGAACGGGGGAGTTTATGTTGACCAGAACAAATTCCTGTGCCATGCGGACACCATCCATTGGCGTGACATTATCAAGAACCCTCAGGCGGAGCTGCTGGTGGTGCCATCCAACAACAGCAACCTTGGCTGTGAGTACCGCATGTGGGTGGAAACCAGTGCAACCAGTAACTTTGGATGAAAATCAAGTTATTGTTTTTTTTCCCTTCTGAAAGCAGACCACATGCCAACAGGCTGTACAAACACACACTCCCCCCACCAGCAGCAGTCGGGCTCTATCTCTTTTTTGGATTCATTCCGTTTGCCTCGCGGCCATTTGGAAGCGAAATCACATAGTGTTAGATCAACGTGTGAACCTTTCCATTGTAGTACTGGGGTAGGGGCTCTGCAGCGAGGCCCATGGAGCCGCTGTCTGCTGGGCTCTTTTTAAATCTCAGTGAATCTGACAGCTGGTTTGAAGCTGCCCTGTTCCCCCGGTGCCCCACTCATCGGGGTCCCCGCAGACCCTCAACAGGCTATCCGGCGGACATCCTGTGTCAGAAGAGCTGGCTGTTAAAGACGGACCCTCTCAAACTTTTCGACACACTTATGTCTAATGCTCTTTTTGAGTGGTGGGCTTAAAGAAGTTTTGTTCGTGTTTCAAAAGATGTCAGGGTGAACAAAAGAGACAGCTGAGGCAAAAACACATGCAACGGAATAACCTTTTAATTTTGGCAAAAACAGAGCAGGGTTTGAAATATTTGAAAGTGGCAATTTGACATAATTCCAATGCTTATTTTCCAACTCTTATATAATGTTTACAGGCGACTTTAGCAGGTAGTTGATGTAATGCAAAGCTGGTAAATCTTAAATAAAGGACACTTTTAAGTACATCATGTCTAAACATTGCCATTTTGTTGATAAGAAGGCACTGATGGAGGAGGAGGAGGATGAAAAGCAACAAAGAACAGAGGAGGTGGGCAAATAAAATGACAGGAGATGGAGTGGGAGTTAAGGTTCCCAAATTGGGGCCCTTTGCCAAGCCGTAGTCAGTATTTAACATTAACAACCCCGCAGTGGGAGTGGTTGAAGGGGCCGGGTGACAATCTGCAGTACCATTCCACTTACTCTGTAATTAACCCGTAGTCAATTAAGCCTTGATGATGGGCCACTGGCAGATGAGGGCTGTTAGACTCTGTCAGGTCCCACTTTGGCTGTGCGCGCGCTTGATTGAAGGGAATGGAGGCTTGTCTTGTGTTTTCAACAGGTCGCCTGGGTCTATTGTCGCCTGGGTCTATTGTCAGATGAGCGTAGGAGGTGTAAGATCTGTCGCTAGTAGAAGTTTTCGGGGTGTGCGTGACTGCATGGGGGCTGTCTTTATGTGTGTTTGTGTAAAAACTACATCTTAAGTTTGCTCTGTGTGTGTTTCTGCAGGCAGACGCTGTCATCGCTCATGTAACGGACGCTGCTGGGGCCATCAGGAGGACCAGTGTCAAACATGTGAGTATGCAAACACACCTGCAGTTACCCTGGAAACGACAAGCCTGCTAATCAGCTCTGCCAATAGACACACAGACATTGATACCTATCTTTCTCTTCAAAACTCTTCCATGCAAATTAATACGTTTGAGCAGTTATTAGGTACCTAAAAACGTTATTTATTCATGGTTCCTTAAATACTCCAACAGTAATAACTCCATAATTTCTTTTTAAATATTCTGCTGCTGGAAAAACAATCATGATCACAACATTTTAGTCAATTCAACATTGATTTCCATTTCAAAGTCCCTCTTAGAAAATGTTTAAATAGGTATATTTTCCTTCACTTATACCCCTACTGCAACTAGAACTCCAAATAGAAATCCAGGCTAACCAAAACACTTAAATCAGTTATTAGTGTAAGTCAGTGAGCTACTGTATTGACTGAATTGTAGGGGATATTGTACAATCTGTTTAAAATAATCTATAATCCGCTATAATCTACTTTGACACAGAGTGGGGAGGGGGTGTTTTTATCTTCTTTTCTTCTTATTCTAACCAAAATTGCACCAAACATAAACCTCATTAATTTTGTCCCCACATTAAAGTGGGACAAAAGCATTACAAATATTAGTTCTCTGTATAATTGCAGTTCTACCCGTACCGTTAAAACCCAAATAGGTAGCTTTTCTCACACTAACACAGGCTAATAGACTAGACGGGCCTTGTTATATTCTCTCACTGCTGCATCATTATAAGCAGAGAGTGAGCGCAGCAGTTTTTAATGCCTCAGCTTCAAGCTCCTGCTGACTCGCTGGCTGATATTTCTCTTACTGTACCAATAATGTGTGGGCGGATGTTCTTTAGCACAAGTATTGGAGTTTTATACGATAGGTAGGCTCCAAGTGTTTGTTCAGTGCTAAAAATACAGCTTTCTTTAGAGTAGCTTTGCAATAAAATACCCAGGAATAGGAGTTATATTTCTCTGGTATTCCACAAGAGTTGGCATTGCAACAAATGATAGCTTTCTGGGAACAGCTGGACGTTTTATTATTGCCCGTTCGGCAGAGAATAAACACAGATATGGTGAAGTATTTTCAATTTTTATGTATCAAGGGGGAAACCAATTGATTTCACTTCATACCTGGGGGCTCTCGAGCACAATTTGAATGTGAAGCTAAAGGATAAGAGGCTCGCTCAAGGGCACCTCCAGAGCAGCTGTTGAAAGAAAGGACAGTGCTCCGTGTTTTTGAAACTGCGCCTGGGCATTCAAGCCTGTGACCTCGCCATCACGAACCCACTTGTCTGACCTTTAGTTTGCTCAAGGCCCTCACTCTGGAATTCTACATCAGACGACGTTTGCTCACAGAGGGAAGCGTGGTGGTATTGTCTCTTTTTTTTTTCCAAGTGTGAATGTATGTGTCAGACCTTTAAAAAAAAAAATCCACTTCCTGTGCAGTGACAAAGACGGTGTGTGCAGAGCAGTGTGACGGTCGATGCTTCGGGCCTTACGTCAGCGACTGCTGCCACCGAGAGTGCGCCGGCGGCTGTGCCGGCCCCAAGGACACGGATTGCTTCGTACGTCACACACACACACACACACACACACACACACACACACACACACACACACACACACACACACACACACACACACACACACACACACACACACTTTTGTTCCCTTCTTAACTTCCCCAACTCTCTTCCCTTCTATATCTTCACTTTTCCTCTCTGAGACAAGTTTCTAATATCATCCCTCTTCAACTTGCAACATCTGTTTGTCATCTTCGCCCGACGGCAAATGATCCACTTTGTTTGCCGGCTGATAAATTGTTTGTCATTTTACGGCGGGGCTGTAAAAGTCTCCTCTTCGAAAGAACAAATTGGTGATTCAGTGTTTCCAATTAGTATCCCTTTTATCACCTCCACTTCTCTCCCATTTCACCAAACTCGACCGCTCGGACGCACGGGACGATATTGTCGTTGTAATTCACAGAAAAGCCTCATCCAATTCAATTACAGCCTGTGGACACAGACAACTAAACACTTAACGGGGTTTATGGGAAAACATTTCACCGTTTACATCATGGCGCACGATCAATGGCTCCAATTTTTCTCCCATTTGGCGTTCAGAGAGGCAAGGGAATGCTGGACGATCACGAGTTGACGTATAAATGAAATGCTGCCGTAATACTCTTTCCCTCACGGTGACTTATTGAGAAAATCCTCCCCTCCCATAACCCCTCTGTTTCCTACCCCCCATGGGAAGTCATGCTAGTGCCTTTTAGCTAACTGTTTTTGTGCGCTTTCCGCAGGCTTGCACCAATTTCAACGACAGCGGAGCATGTGTGACCCAATGCCCCCAGCCGTTCGTCTACAACCCCACGTCCTTCCAGTTGGAGCACAACCCCAGAGCCAAGTACACCTATGGAGCCTTCTGTGTCAAGAAATGCCCACGTAAGTCTGCTTTAAGTTCAATTTGACTGCAAGGACGCTCATAATGGTGCTCATAATTTATAGTCTGCGAACCGGTGAAGAAGCATTTATCCTGAAACAATAATTTCAAGAAAAGATAAATGAGTCAAACACAAATAAATCGTGCGTCTCAATCAACCAGTCGCCATCTGTTTTATGCCTCTGGCAGCTGAAAAAATTAATTGTAGTTCTTTATTTCACTGTTATTGAGTCAGAGTGCAGCGGTATTTCAGAGAGCATGCATTAAAAGTCAACAGATTGCATATTCAAGTCCCAGTGATCATCAAATGAGCACACACCAGTCGCACTTTTTCCCACCGCCGCTCCCAAGTTCTAAATTGATTCATTACTTTTCCTTGGCAATATAGCCCTAGACCATTAGTTTTGATCATTATACAAACGTGATTAAAATACAATCAATTGCTCGCCATTAGAGGGCTCCTTCTAGGAAATTGTGCTTCGCCACACGTTGATTTTTACACACGGCATCTCCGCTGAGAAGAACACCAACACTCTTGTCTGTGTCTCCGCCAGATAATTTCGTGGTGGACCACAGCTCCTGCGTCAGAGCGTGCCCCAGCAACAAGATGGAAGTGGAGGAGAACCGCATCAAAATGTGCATCCCCTGCACCGACATCTGTCCGAAAGGTAAGTCCACTTCTAAATTAGCCAATGCAGAATGAAGAATATTAATGTATAGTATATTTATTTAGGCAGAAATTGTCTTTAGGTGCAGGTAAATCGACTGGTCCAAACACTTTTCCTTAACTTATCAAAGTAGTTTTGGTGCCAAATTCTAAAGAATGTGCAGTTTTGATGCTGAAACCTATCATTTTTTTTTCTTCAAAACGTCACATTTTATTTCCTTCTAGGTGTTGTTTTAAAATGTCCCTTTTTCAAAATAGGAGCTGCTGATTGGCCAGTATGACACATTAGAATAATTGTGATAATTAGTGATAACTAAGCCATTTAATTATATATCATGGCAACATGATAACATTAGAAATGTTATTGGTATACATTAGTTAATTATGCATGTTTAGTAGTTTCTATCATCTTCTTAAACACTTGTTGCCATTAGCTAGCTTGGTAGAAGGATGGCTTAAATAATCATCATTCTTTGAAGTTCAATACAGTTATTTTTAGAAGATATTTTCGGGTGGATTTTGTTGAAACTTGTGAAAGTCACTGTAGTATGTGCATCCATCATAAAGTTGGACACTTTGAGGAGTCTTAACTGCCCTCAATCTTTCAATTATGATGACACTAGGAATGATGATGCACTTGGTTCCCCAGTAAGTGTTTGAGATTGTCACATTTGTCTTAGTGCACAGACACACTGACAACACCCTCATTTTTTGGCCACTTTGTCAGTATATAATGTATAATGTTGTGCGGCTGTGGCTCAGTGGATAGTGTGCTGGACTTCGAATCAGGGGGTAGCAAGTTCGAGTCTCACTGCAGTCAGCATGTCGTTGTGTCCCTGGGCAAGACACTTCACCCCAAGTTGCTCCTGTGGGGATTGTCCACAGTACTGAATGTATGGAAGTTGCTTTGGATAAAAGCGTCTAACAAATGACATGTAATGTATAAGTTATACTCAATGTGATCAGGAAATCTGATTAAATACTTTCTGTTTATTTTTCTTGTATTATTAATTAATGTTATTAATGCTAAAAGTGTTGTTACTGGAGCACACAAGAATTACACCAAAGATTATATAAATATTGGCACCAGCTTTTTGTTTTACATTATACTAAATAAGCTGATTTATTTATGCTAATAATATACACCCCTAAAATAAAAAATAGCTGGTGTAATTTTACTTTCAAACTGCTCTAACAGCTTCTATCATATAATACATGCAGTAAACTTTAAACTGTATACCAAATATTTGTTATGCATGCCATGTATGTATTCATGCATTATTGAAATGACTGGCCACTTGTTTTGCACACCTCATATTGCTGCTTTGAATATGCACTGTATTACATATCGCATACATCAAGGTCACATGTCTGACCTGACAACAGTCACTGTGTTAATTAACATGCAGTGGGAACATACTGAGAAACTGCTGCTACCTGCTCAGTAATTACAACTCATTTTGTGCGAGTGTCAGCTAAATAGCTAAACAATTTGAAATTAAAAAGCAGTTCAATACAGTGAATTAGCCTCTTCATCATATTGTTCCCACAAAGGTAACTGATCTGCCCTTTCTCTTATAGTCCTGTTTTCCTCCGGGCTCCACGCACGGTGCTGAGGCATCCATTGATTGGCTAATCTCTTGATTACATCGTCACGCAGCAGGAAGGGGTTAATGAGGGATAGCCCAAGGAACTGTGGGAAATGATAACAAATTAACATTTCAGATATGGAATTGGCTGGTATAAATCACTATCAAAAACTGGTTACACCACTTAATACAAGCCTTATTCATCATCCCCGCCGCCTCTGTCAGAAATACTTGGCTCACACCAGACCGCAAGTGTAATTAATGCAGATGTAATGAATTCATTACAGAGAGGAATTGGCTGTGGATTGGCCGTGCTTTCATCAAAAGAATCCCAATGCATGGAGAAGGGGCCGCGGCCTTGCCTGCGCACCAAAGCAGGGGGTATTTTCATAAAAGAGTGTAAAGAATTAACGTGACAAATAGCTAATAGCACTTTCTCAGAATGAGGTCTCTGCGGTGCAAGGGCACTTTGGGTTGTACTCTAAAGAAGGTAATTCATGCCTAAAGCAACTTCATAATTTGAATAATGTGTGTTTGTGTCGGCAGTGTGCGATGGCATAGGGACGGGCAGCCTGCTGGCGGCGCAAACAGTAGATGCCAGCAATATTGATAACTTTGTCAACTGCACCAAAATCAACGGGAACCTAATCTTCCTCATTACAGGGATCAAAGGGTAAGTCCAGGAGATTTGTATTTTTGTAAAGTTTTTCAAGTCAAGCAAATTTTTTTGGTAACACTTTCTGTGATGCTCATGTCTTTAACTATTTTATATATTTGTTTATTTAATTATTATTAAATATTTAACTTACTTATAGCTCTGTACAGGTATATTAACATTCACTCGTAAATAATTATAATGCTTTTTAACATTAATTCAAACCGATATTAAAGCATTATATAATGACTGAAATGGTCAAGAATCATAATATTTCATAATTGCTGGTCTCTCATTTTGCAAGATTGGTGTTTGATTATTCCCAAAGTGGTAGTACATTAAAATACATACAATTATAACAGTTATTATGACTTACTCCAAGTGGTCTTTCTTTGATTTAAGTAACGGAAATAAATTATTAAATACATGCAAGAACCACACAAAGCCATTGTACAATTAAAATGGACTTTTCTATTATAGTTCAGTATAAAATGCTTTACAGTGGATTATGATATATTATCAAGCATTATGAACACGTAAAACAATATTCAGTGCTATAATTGGATCATAACACATTAATATCATAGAAAGTGCTGCGCTTTATTTTATTTCTTATTCTTTCACACAACTTAATAAATGGAATACTATCTGAATGACTTACAGCAGCACACAAGGAAGAGAGGTAGACTTGTAGACAAACAGTTCTTCATTCATATCCCATTGTGTCGGGGAAATCCTGACTTTGGAAGGTCAACAAGCAGATATTCAATCACACGCTACTGTCAAAGTGTCCCGAAGCTCTATCTTAAGGATAGACTAATGTGTAATGTCACACAGCACATTAGAGATAACAAATAATTCTGTCTCCAGTAATAAGATCTTTCAGGACTGTTTTATAAATAAGGTCATACTAAAGCAAATGCAGGGAGCAAAATAAAGGTATTCACTTTGTGTTTTTTCTTTCAGTGACATGTATCATGGTATCGGACCTATGGACCCTGACCACCTCAATGCATTCCGCACTGTGAAGGAGATCACAGGTGAGTCTGGGGTCACCTTGGCAAAGTTGACTAAATAAAGTAAAACTATGATGTCGTTTGTGTCGCCTCTGAGGCAGTAAAAGAAAGTGGGAAATGGCAAATAGTTTCTTTTGTGTCGTTGAACTCTAAAGGTGGATATGATGTTATTGTAATAGTTATACGTGCTTTCAGTAACACGCTGTGTGTGTGCATGCTCGAGTGTGTATTTATTCATTAACTATTAGTGGCCTTAAGGGATGAGTAATACCTCGTACACAAACCCTTTTGTCATATGAAACGGCGTCTTGCATTTGAGCCAAACAGCTAATGGAGTGAAACTGCATTTTCATAATGAAAATCCGAGCAATAAGAAAGAGCAATGGCCATCCGATCCCAGCCATTTCCTGCTCTATCCCTTTAATGTCATTTCCACACGTTCTCATCGGATGTAATCTGTCATCAAAGGCAAGTGCAATGGGACTGATTGTGCACAATATTAAATCCATTCTTTTAATTAGGGTATATTGTCTTCTCAAGGCTTTTTTTTTTTACAAAGAATCTTGTGTGAACTTCTCAGAGGCAATGCATGAATTGAAGTCAAAGGAGACTCTTTTTATTTAGTAGCTCATTACAATACCACATGTACAGCCTGGAACCCCTTTTCCTTTTTTCTTTATTTCATGTTCCCCATTACTACTGAGGAAAAAGCTTTGATTACTTGAACTAAGTCTACTAATTAGTAGGGTTGTACCACTTGAGCTTGCGACTCTTTGAAAGCCTCGTACTCAAATGCATTATTACTCCATCTTGTAACCATCTTAAAAAAACAGGATTTTATTTCAAGATGGAAAAGCAGTGTTGAGTAAGAGGATACACTTTATTTCAGCCCCTTAGTTTTGGCACCCCTTGTTCTCGTCTGTCTGATCTTGACCATGACTTCAATTTTCCGGTCTAGACTGCTCCACCGCTAACTACCACATGTTTTTCTTTAGGATACCTCAACATCCAGTCTTGGCCTGAGAACATGACAGATCTGAGTGTGTTTTCCAGCCTGTCAACCATTGGAGGTAGATCCCTATACAGGTATGTTTTATCTCGTAAAAGCGAAAAAACCTATATGACGTATGCCACTACATCTTAAACTCATTACATGCATGTTTTGACCTAATTACAAATGAAATGCTTGTATTATATGTGCTATCTTTGCTGGGAAAAGCTCCTCATATCTCCCTCTTTCTTGCTGTTTTCGTGTACTTGAATGGCTACTGTTGGGGCTAATGAGCCGCCAGGACCGCGATGTACTGCACAGAGGCTCTTTGAAGCATCACGCAGCTTTGATTAGCCCCGTTTTTGATAACAGGTTCTGTGTTCGCTCACAAGTGGCAGATCCAAGAGATAGTGCTGGCAGAGTCAAAGGAGATCCCGCCTTGTAAACACCACTGATGACCCTGTAACTCAGTAATGGGTCATGTAGGGCAGAAGCAACCTCCTTCTCAGTCTAACTACTTCTTTGTGCTACATTTCTCTTTCATTCCACTCATTTTTAAAACTTTTTATCACCCTGTTCTTCGTCTTCCATCTGTTTTTTTCCCTCCCTATCTATCTCAGCGTTGTCATTATTTCCTTTCTCTCTGTCTCCTGCAGCGGTAGTGGTATTTCTCTGTTGATCTTGAAGCAGCGTTGGATCTCCTCGCTTCAGTTCCAGTCGCTGGACGAGATCAGCGCCGGGAACGTGTACATCTTCAACAACAGCCGCCTGTGCTTCTACAACACCGTCAACTGGACGTCTCTCTTCAGGACGTCCAGCCAGAAAGTCCTGATCCGCAACAACAGAGAGCCGAAGGAATGCAGTAAGTAGTCTGTTTGATGAAATACGTTTTAAATCTGGTTCAAAGTAGCTTTTTTTGGTTAAAAATAAACTGTCTGGTGTGTCAATTTGGGATTTTTAGAAAAATAAACACATTTGGTGGTAACAAAACAGCTTTAAAGTTCCTCCGTTCTCTCTTTTTCCTTCCTATTAGTCGTCTAATTAATTCCAGATGCCCCGCGTATCTCTGCAAATCCATCTCTCCCCCCCAGCCTTACACTACACCATGCCCGTTTCCAAGGCGACTGTGTCACGGGCGTCTCTAAGCTGCCCGGCCATGAAAGCCCTTATTCAGCACCCTGTGAGGAAAGTGCTTAATGCGTCATGCACAGAGGTGGATTAAGCTCACTGCTAGCCACAGGGAAGCGGACACCTGATGGAAACGATGAATAGAGTACATGTGGATTGAGCTGCAGATGGTGGAAACTGTTTGGTGTAATACAAGGAGGGAATTGTCACCATGGTTTTGCAATTAATTAAAAATGGTATTATCATCTCTTAGTAACCATTTCTTTGGTCGTGTAATGTGCCAGTAAAGACCGAGAAAACACGGACACTGTAGTTTTTCTTGGCTGTGTTTGATATCATTAGCCAGTTAATGACTGCGGTGTGTGTTTAGAAATCGATCGATACAGCCTCACACAGGCCTCTTCATTAGGCTCTAGCCCCCCTGTCTAACATTGACTGTTCGGCTGTTGACAAAGGGTTTCTGCCCCCACTGGGCGACGCACCCGGGGACGTGGTTGCCAATCACCGGATGGAGGACACGCCGAGTGCAATGAACAGCATCGATTGTTGTGGTTCGACTGAGGGGAAAAAAGGGCTTAGGGTTCTGTTACGGGCGGTCTTTAATTGCGGAAGTGTTGGGAATACCAATGTGCAACTCACACAGCTGGGCATCCCTCGGCTAGACCACACACAATCGCACACTAATGCAAGGAAATGCAAGGTAAAACCAAGCCATGAGGAAGTGCACAGCCTGTTGAAGCTCATTTCTGTAGTGGCCAAATGCGATTCTGTTTTTTTCCATGATGGGTCCAAACACAATTTTTACTTTTCCATCTCCTTACATTGTGAAATAGCCGTCGTTTTTAAAAAGTTATTCAAGAACAAACACTTTTTTAGCCCTCTCAACGTTGTAAAATCTACTAAAAGCAAAACCAGAGTTATATTTTCCCTCTCTATTCATTTGACGGAGCCGAGATGGGCAGATAGAAGGCGGGGCTTATCATAGGTCTTTACTGTATCTAGTTCTCTTTATACATCCTTGGGTAAAACACGCTGCCATCCTCTAGATTAAATTGTATAATATTAACCACTATGCTTTAACTTCAGAGCTATTCATGTATCATATCAAGTTTCAAGTGTGCTTGAATTTAATGATATGTGTGGGTGTCAGCGGTGGACAAAGAACAGTCATAGTAGCAATTCTACAAGGTGAAAATTGTACTTTAAGTAAGAAGTCATTATGCAGAAGGGCCCATTTAAGAACCGTGTATTTTGATCGTACTATAATTATCAATGCATTAATGTGTTTGAATGAGTTGATATACTACTGGATAGCTAACCTTATAATTATATATGTTCATGTATAAGTGCATTTATATGTTGTATTAATAATAATCAATTACTAGAGTACTTAGTTACTTTCCACCACTGGTGCAGGCTACAGGCTTTCTGACAGGCTTTCTTCCTCTCCACAGCTCAGCAGCGCATGGTGTGTGATGGCATGTGTTCGGACGACGGGTGCTGGGGCCCGGGGCCCGACCAGTGTCTCTCCTGCAGGTACTTCAGGCGGGGCCGCACCTGCGTGGAGTCCTGCAACCTTTTTGACGGGTGAGTAATCCATTCAGAAAACACTTCTTTTATTCATATCGATGCATTTCCGGTAAATGTTTGATCTGATATGACACGAATCTGACCCGGAAATGAAGCGTTTTCCTGAATATCAGATCATTATAGTTTCAGGAGACTGCATTAATTCCCCTTGCAAACAGCCGCACATGACAAACAGAGGAAATCAAATCAATTTAAGCCGCTTTGATGCATGAGAATGAAGTCAAAACATTCTCAAGAGCTCTGGAGGAGGGGAGTCTAATTGCATTGGCATGAATGTAATGAGATGAACCAATAAGGAATTTCACTCTGTGAACAGTTACCGTGAGCAGTTAAAGGAACATTTGGCTGCCTGTTACAGCCATAGTCCATAATCAATTTGAATATACCGTTGAAGTATTATATTTTATTACAAATTGCCCATTCAGGCTGGCAGAAAAAGCGAGTTTTCTGCTCTGAGCTGGGAGATAACTGACATTTGCGACAAAGGCTCTTTGAGTGTCCTCACAATCCACTGATGTTCTGTTTTCAGTGTGAATAATTGCATTCAGGTCATTGCTTTATGTACATCAAAAAAGCACACTGGAGACCGGAGAAACACGTCTTTGTAGATGTAGTCTTTTGTGCTCTTCTTGAATATACTAGGAGACGTTGTGAATGACACTTGAAAGCATCCGTCTAATATAAGGCAGCGTGTGCCACAAGATAAATAGGACTTTCTCGCGAGTAGTGAGGTCAAGCTCGTGTTCTCCCAAGGGGGAAGTGGAGAGGGTACGTGTGAGGGAGAGGTTATACAAACCATCGGTCATGTTGACTTGTTGCTGGTCTTTTTCCCGGCACCGGTTGTGGGAGGGAGGCTTTGAAGTTGCCGGGAAAACAGCTCACATCGGAGGCTTTGAAGAAGACTGGTGAGGAAGAGGCACGTGGCAGGGAGCTGCTGAAGCACACTTGTCTCCTATACTGTAAATACAATCACTGTGATGCATTGACAGTCAGGCACAGTCCCTGCTTTGTGTTACCGCCCTGAACTTTTGAACCAGAATGTCCATAATTGAAAGCCCCGGGAAAGAAGTCACCCCCTGTCAAGCACTGTGTATCTTAGACAGATAAAGGGGTAGCTTTCATGAGATGGAAATCTTAGTAAACCTGTATTTTCCCCCCTGGTGGTCATATGATTTCAGTCTCAAGCCAGATACAAAACTTATTTCGTACTGCACAACTTAAAAATAGACCATACATATAATATGACCCCAACAGTACATAGAGAGAAGAAGGAAAGTTGGTTACAAAAGGCTTTAAATAATACTCTTTATATGCACATAGAGAGTGGTGAGTTTAATCCTTTAACAGAGTATTGAAGGAGCCCTATTATGCTCCATTATAGGTTCATATGTGTATGTTGTGCCTCTACCGTGACATGTTTCCATGCTTTAAGGTTCAAAAGCATTGTAAATCAAAGTATCCCATCGTCTTCATAGAGCGTTACCTGTTTTGTCGGTAACTTGCTGTAATATTAATACTTGGTAAGTTACTGTAAATGGAGTTGTACTGTGTGCAGCATGGACTGACGTACTTTCTGCTCTGAATCTATTGTATTAGACTGTAACTCTCTACAGAATTGAGCCTTGGCGCATTAAATATGTTTCCAGGTTGATGATTTTAAACCTTAAGATTCCTCAGCTCGCCCTCTTTATACGTCTCCATTCTTAATGAGTAAAGGCACTAATTCCCTTTAGTTTATACGTCTGTTGAATAAAACAAAGCAGGAGCAAAGGCGTGCGAGAGGGGAAAAGGAAAACGGCTGAGATGGTGTCCACTGGGGTTTCGGGGGGGGGGGGGAAGAGGGTGGAAGCGGATTAGGCAGGCGTTGAAAGTGTTTAATTAAAAAAGTTGCTCTGCTGGGTTGCCCATGCTCTGGTTTGCTGGAGGTTTGGGGGTCTGAATAGTAGCCACAGTGCTGCTTAAATTCCTGCTAAAACAGGGCTAATCCCCCATCAGGCCTTCCCCCCGGTGGGGCCCTTGGCGCGCACTTCCAGCCGTGAAGGGGGCCAATCAGGAGGAACGGCTTTGAAGGAATGGAAATGACCCTGGAGAGCACCGTTGCCGAGGTCTTTGTCTCTCACCTCTTCTCCTCCATGTATTTTTTCTCCCCCTCAAACAACAAAAGAGATATCTCTGCACGGCCTGGACCCTGTTTCTAAAGGATTCCCCTGGACAGAGCTTCCAGGGGAGAAAAGTAATTTATTTGGGAACAAGGGAAAGATAGACGAGGGAGGAATGTGCAAAGAGCAATGGGAGTTTCCTTTGAATCCCACTGAAAAACATTATTGATAAAAGGACACCGTGATACTGTATGTTTGGGGGCTTTAGACGAGCAGGGAGGGGAGGGTTAGGACAACATTTTGTAACTTTCTGTTACTTTCCGAAACCAAGATATTTCATATATTATAGACTAAGCCTTCAGAATAGTATAGTATAGCAAATGCTGTTTTAGCATTTGCTATACTATCAATCAATCAACCGATCAATCAATCAGTCAATCAATTACCCCATATTAGAAGTCATAAAAAAGCAGTCAAAATAGTAGTAAAATCTGCTATAAAAGCATAAAAGGCACGGGAAAAGGGAACTCTAGTGTTTTATATTCACTTGTATTGCCCCTTAATGTGATACAGTGGAATTCTGCAGTGTCTCTCTTTTGTGTGGCTTTTAGAACCAGCACGTCTAAGATGTTTCCAAAATGCACCCAATGCAAATGTGTAAAACACACATACCCGCAGGCCATCCAAATATGCAAAATCACATAAGAAAACAGCTCACAAAGAGGAATCTGTTGAATCTATATTCCACCCGAGTAGCATCACATGCAAACACAAACAAACCGCGCACCCAGAATCCCCCTCATTATCCCCCTCATTATCCCACCACTGTGAGAAAAGGGGTTCTTGTTTGTAACCGGGTGAATCCTCCTCTGAGAGCTGTCTGTCCTCAGCATCGACTGATCGATCCCTCTGATGTGAAAAGTGTTTTTGATCGGCCGCGGTTCGTATCGACGGCCCGCAATCCTCCGCTCGCCGGAGACTTCAAAAACAGAGATAATGTACTGAATCTGACACAAACAACGGGAGAAATGTATGGATCTGGTGCATGCAAACACACACACATGGACTAATGGGGATGCAACCGTGCGGCCTGGGGCACTCTGCAGCTCCTGTCTGGGTAATTGCACGGTATAAACCCAATATCGAGCTCTATTGTTCGCCTCCAGAAGACTAAAAGCCATAGCATCATGGACTACATGCAGTGCTCGAAATGGCTAAATAAAGACTCTCCTACCAACTGCAATGATATTATATTTGATTAGACAACATTTATTATTTTTCTTACTCTTTTTTTCCATGCCCTCTCCCTGGCTTCCTTCCCCATTCCCTTCCACCAGCTCTCCTCCTCCCTCCTCCCTCCACGATTCCCCTCGTGTTTGCCCACAATTTGAAAAGGCTGTTAATTATTCATGAGCCTTCCCCTGTTTGCATATTGACCATACTAAGCCTTTAACTTGATCAAATAGTCTTAGGCAGCGATCTGCCCTGCGTGCCCCTCTACCGGAGGGCACTCCAGCAGGCAGTGCAGTTGGAAATCAGGGAGATGAAGCTTTAACCTGTCTTTCTTGATACTGTGTAGCATGTTGGTAAAATCAAAAGGTTGCTATGTACAGCTGGCGCGCATACACACAGCGGACTTCAACATCCTCCACAGCATGCTCTTAATCAATATTTCAACTGGGTACGCTCTCAAATCTATAATACATGCACCTCTATCTTGATTTTCCTATCTCTATCAGGGAGATGCGGGAATTTTCCAATGGATCTGTGTGCCTGGAGTGTGATAGCCAGTGTGAGAAGATGGAGGGGAACACCATGACATGTTTTGGACAGGTAAGACTCTCCTGGATACACTTCAGACACAACCAACGTTCACTTAATGATACTTTCTGAAGGTGGACTGTCGATCAAAACCGCTCCTCTCATTTTTCTATTCAAGATAGTCCCATATCTCTTGCGTGCTGAAGTGGAATTCCAACTTGTTTTTTTTGTTTCGCGCACCGGATTTGAAAAGATGTATGTGCTGTGTTTGCAAAGGTGAATGCTAGGTTAATGGGAGGAATGATAAACTACTGTGCAGGCATGCTTTTGGCAAGCACACACTCATGAGAGAAAAATGAGATTACTTTATGACCTTCCCTTAAAGTTACCTTTATGGTCCCAGATTTGATCCCTCACAACTTGTTTGAAATGATCTTGTGATGTAGTGATGGACATCTATGCACCCAAAAAACGTGCAACTTCATAACACAAAAGCACAAACCTGTTGCACTGCTTGTTCTGTCTCAAATCAGGAGGAAATTAAGTCCTGGAGCCACACATACTGACATTAAATGTGTATTAATCCGCAGGTCAAAAATAAATCCTAACAAATATGTAATCTCTCCTGTTAGAGTTAAGAGAGTTTGAGAGACAAAGGGGCACATTTTTAGAAGGGGGAATAATGTTGCTAACTAACTAACTTTAGCCACAACTTTTTGTCTCTAAAACACTTCACAAATAGTATACAACTATTTTTTTAGGGTTACTTTTCATTATAGGCAGCCGTTTCCTATGCTGGAGTAACACAGGATAGTTATTGGCATCCAAATAATTGTCTTTACCACGCACAATTGGTTTATCTATCAGATATGTAAATGTGTACTTTCTCAAGTTAGACTTCTCAGAAGTCAGAGGAAATATCTATTATTTTATTCACATATGACTAAAAATCATTCAAAGATTGTTTCTGCATCTAGGTATGTTTCACTGAAATACTGTTAATGTATGTTTTACTGTAATAATTAGGCTGAGTGCTGCTGATAGGAAAGGGGTGTAAGAAAGCAACAACCTAACACCTTTATCCTTTAGGGGTCGTTAGCTACACCGCCTTCCAATGCATTTTGCATTTCCAGTGTCACAAGTTGTATCGAATGCGCCGCATGACTTATTTTGTGGAATTTAGTGCTTGTGTGAGTAACCTTTCATGACTGTCCCTGGAGAAGGAGACAGAGAGAGAATAAGAGATGAAGAGGCAGAGAGACGCTCCTCAAGGATGCACAGAGGCGTCCCGACTTTGGGATGCCGGTCACAGCCGAGTAGTAAATAACACCGGAGTCAATCATCCGCAGGCGCTCTTACACACAGATACACATGCATGCGCCATATACGGACACACTCGGATGCAATCAGACATCTGTATGCCTTCACACTGGCGCATGCGTACGCACAAAGATGCAAAGTGAGAATAATGTTTATTGATGGCGTGTGGATCTGTGTGTCAAGCTGTGAGGAGCTGTCCGTCAGGTCACTGCGTTCGTCATTAGCAACAGAGCGTGGCGCCAAAACACACACCTCCAAATCTTTGCACTATTTGAAGTCAACGCGCCGGTTTAAATGAAGCATAAACACACACACAGTGCTCTCACATGTATGCACACACACTGTTCTCTGTCTTACTTATTCATGACTGTGCTGCAGCTCAGCTCAGTTACCACTTGTCATCTCCTCTATCACATTCGATGCGCCGCGCTTTGACACGACCTGATTCCTTATGCGTTTTGCCAATTTGAACAGGGCCGTGTCGGAATACACTCCTGGCCATTTTGCTCAACACATTATAAATCACTGAATGGCATTCATGTGCCGGCCGCATTAAACGTGGTAGGAAGTGAGCAAATTTGACATGATTCGCCAGGTTTGTATTTGATTCCCTTCTTTCCCCCTTTTACATTTTCTGACACCTCCATTCTTTCTTCTCGCTTTATCCCATTTAATTTCCCCTAACTTTATTTCCTCCGCCCATTATTTTGTCTGACATTTCTTTCCTCTCTCTGTTGATTCCCCGTCGTTCCATCTCACTAATCCCATTACTGCACCCTCTTTTTCTTTATTCATCCCTTGTCCGCCACCTCCTCCTAACCCCTCCTCTCATCTCCCTCCTCTTCCTCAGGGTCCGGACCAATGTGTGCAATGCTTCCACTTCAAAGATGGACCCAACTGTGTGGAGAAGTGCCCCGATGGGGTGCAGGGGCCCAGCGGTTTCATCTTCAAGTACGCCAAGGCCAACAACGAGTGTCATCCCTGCCACGCCAACTGCACCCAGGGGTAAGAGAGGAATCATATGGAGAAATGTGAACATTCACAAGCGTAGGTGCTTCTATGCGGTTTCAATTCTTGTAAAGACATTCTGCTTTGGACATTGGGTGCCTTTCTTCCAAAGAGGGAGAGAGGATAACTTAATCTAAGGGCTGCTTCATTCCCCGACCTGTAGCTGGCTCCTGTTGGCTCTCCGGTCAGAAGCAGAATGCATTGACCCTAAAGGCCACGTGGAGTGTAGTGGAGATGAACTGTGAGTGAAAGCATGGGCGCAGAGAGACAGTAGCTAGAGGGGAGGTATAAAGCCAAGGGGGAAGGTGGTGTGGGGTGTACAGCGTGGAAATGTAAGATAAGGCAGACAGTCGAAAGGTTGTATGTGGAGGTGGAAGAAGTACCTGAGAAAAAGGAAAAGTAGGAAAGAAAAAAGGGACATTTTGTAGCATAACGCTGAAAATGCACTAGATATCCTGAAGATGTACCTCATTATAGAGTTTTATTGTTGCTACAAGACAGACTTAGTCGACACAACATAAGGTCATTCATGTTTTATACCTTGTTAGGAACTTTAGTCAAAGTCAACTTTATTGTCAATCTTTCAGTTTGTGTGTACAGACAGAGGGATCGAAACACCGTTTCCCACAATCCCGAATATAAAAATAGAAATATGTATAACATATGTATATCCTATATATACACAATCAACAGACACATTTCTACATGTGCACACATTAAGATAACAAAACAAACACAACAATCATAATAATAAATAAATACATTTATCAGTTGATCTGTCGACAGACAACTAACAGTTTGAAATATGCCGGATATAGATGGTAAACAACAATTCCATTCATTGATTTTGGGTCATTGTGGCTGTGTTTTTAAATAGCTGCCTTAGCCCGCTATCCAGGACAACACAGGGGGGATGGTTCATATACAGAGCAGAAGTATGTGGAGCAAACAAAGTTAGAGTGCTGAAACCTAGCAACAGGGCTGCAGATATGATCCAAGGTGGAAAGAGATGTAATGTACTCTCTCACATAGCAGGAGGTTATTTGTGCTATTGCAGCGACCCTTTAAGTGTTCACAGTATAACACTGAGTGAATAGGCAAAAACAACCGATGTATGAGAAGCAGGGAGAAAAGGTACATGTGAAGCTGTTATTCTTCCCGTGAGCCAGTCACAACCGTCCCCGACTGCGTGGACATTAATCTGTCGTCGGCATGACAACACCTCCATCACGCGTTGTCATTTTATCCTGCCCTACAGCCACGGGGCACTGCGGATTAACATCCAGACAGAAGCTGTGTCTGGGTATTAGAGGCCTTGAGCCGCAGTGAGACATTGGCGAGGTCAAAGGTCAGTGTCAGGGACACAGCGGCGTCCTTGAGGCGGGTAAAGAGTTTGTAGCTTGCTAAAGGACACTTCAACAGGGCAGACGATTAAACCAGGCGCCTCGTTACACCGCCTTCAAAGGTTTCTCGAGGGAAGAGGACGGGGATGCACGGAGGGATTATTCGAAAGGGAATGGTGCATGGCGGTGTTATGAAGGCATGCACCATTTATTAGGGTTAGTTATTGTAGTTTGGTAATAAAGGTAGTTTCCAGATTGCTGCCGTTTAAGTAGAGCTCTAACTTTGAAATCTGAACACACAGACATGTTCAGCTTATCCTCAAATGTTCACAAACAACTTGTTTGAATGCTTGTTTTCTGAATGGAGTTTTGTCTGATAATGGCTATGCTAACATTTGAGCTTCTCCATCAACACTCAAAACAACTTAATTTACTCCAGAACTGGCCTTGGAATTATTACGTTTACTTCAATATTAAAGTTATCCAAATAAATCCTGAAGTAATAGCCAACTACGAACAATACAAATCACAAGAAGCATTAGCACAAGAGACAACACTTTCTAAATGGGGGAAGAATATGTTCTGTACCTGCCTGAGGATGTTTATTGTCCGACTACTCTTTTGTTCTCCAGGAGGGAAACTGACTAACACGCACACGCACACGCACACGCACACGCACACGCACACGCACACGCACACGCACACGCACACACGCACACACACACACACACACACACACACACACACACACACACACACACACACACACACACACACTCTTTAGACAGTGATTAATAGCTAATTGGCTGTTTGGTGCACCGTTTAATTGACAACCGAGCGACTTTGGAGGAGCCACAGTTGTCACCAAATTAATTCTAAAGTTAGCACGCTCTCCTAATTTGCTATGTAATTTGTTGTGTCTTGTGTGAAACGCACCCACACACACACACACACAAAACCCGTTCTTCTGTGTCTATCCTTTTGTTCAAAGTTCTCCACTCAAGGAGATAGAATTAACGAGCAGCCAACTGTCTGCATTTCCTACTTACCTAAATGCAAAAAAGGCTCATCAATCGATGGCATGTTAACACGACAGATTTCTTTTATTTCTTGTATTCGGAAAGAAGTTAAAGATTCTCCAGTGTCGGCTGCAAATCACACTATTTGTGTTAATCAAAACCAAAAAAGCAAAACATCTGGAAATAACTTGCAAACCTTTCTCTCCTTGTTTAACTTGGGGTCAAATACTCACTGGAGACAACAAACACTGCAACTTGCCACCTATAAAGTAGATTTTCTATTTTAAATAGATAGTGAACGGGAGACTGCTTTCTGGGAATTTCCCTAAAGGCTAAACACAGTATTTTGTTTAGAAAAAGCTCCCAGATGATGCTCCTCAATCCAAAAATGTTTCATGAAAGAAACAACAACACTGCTTTTTCTCATCCAAATGCTTCTTCATCTCCTGTTGACAAGTGTTGGTCCGTGCTCGTGGATTCAATTTTGCGCAGGTGACAGCTGATTGACGTGGGAGAAAGACACAACGAGGTTTACTCATAACCTGTCCCCGGTTTAATGGATGATCTCTCTTGGTTTGTTTGCCCTGCAGGTGCGTCGGGCCGAGACTCCAAGATTGTGTCGGGATGATGGACAGGTAAGGGATCTCAGGATGTCTTTTGTAATGTGGGGCAGGGAGACCACCATCGAAACCTGCCACTACTCATTAATGTTTCCCATGATGCTCAGTAACAAGTGTCAGTTTGGTTTGTTATAATTGTTTTGTTCTTGTCTAATTCTTCTGGAGAAACGTATGCCCATGTTAGCATTTAATGTGTCAGTTTATGATGTCATTTCATTATGGATAAGGTAAAAATCAAACAAATCTGAAAGGAACAGTAGAGCATTTCCTTGTTGACATGAATGAACAAACCACAATCCATTTAGTTCCATTGTGTTGAAGAGAAGGCAAAAATATCTATTGCGAATATCTCTGACTGTCGCTATACATCTTTTGGCATTACATGGTATGTCTCCAAATAACTATACTGTGCTACATCTAGTAACACGGCTACTATTATAAAACAGCCAAGTAGAATTTATAAAAGCATTTTGTGTACATCCACCTAAATAGCCTGAAGGCACGACAAGAACTCCATTAAAAAAGGCCCATAAAAACAAGTGATCTTTTACAGTAAGAGCGCATTCAAAGGAGTGACAAACTCATTAGAATTTAACCAAACCAGCAAAGCCATAAAAAAAGAGGGTCTTGAGCTGCTTTTAAACCGAGGGAACATAAATGAGACCTTTTTTATTTCCCCCTGGCAGGCTTCTGCTGAGTCTCTATTCCCAGAGTTGTTCTTTTTGCTCTTACAGCGGCACCATTCCCCCGTCTCGTTCGGTGACCTCGTGTCGCTTGTTCCGCTGTAAACCCTTTCTTCCTAATTGGAGAAGTCCTTTCTCTTGTCTCCCTCTTTTCCCTCCATGTCTTCTAATCTCCCCTATATGTCCCCTTGTTGTTGTTTCTCCTTGTCTCCCTGTTTGTTAAATCCATGCCAAACTGCTGCATTACTATTCACCACATGGCTGTATATCTCATTATGTCGAACCCCCACAGCCTCTTTGTACATTTCAAGCTACCCCCCCCCGCCCGCCTTTCTTTGGGGTCTTCACAATCGATATCAAAAGCAGACGGCACCTTGCTCCATGGTACATGAGACTTCCATTAGCCGCTAATGGCCTTTACAACTAATAGAGTTTTGGATTTCAGGTTGAAGCAGGTGGTATGTTTTTAAAAGAATAACAGCACGGGGATGATTCTGGCGAGAAGGTGAACATGGAATACAGAGCGGAAGGATAAATGAAAAGAGAGGAATAGTAGGAGAGATTGTAGCCGTGGCATAATGGCAGACACAAGTGCAAGAGGTTATGTAAATGGCAAAAGCATTAACGGTGTTATTATCGAAGAGGAAGTGCTTTTAACTTCCAACCTTTAGGCCTGACTTAAGCAGATCCCCCTCCCCACCCCCCCATAAGATTCAGAAGCAATTTGGGAAGGATTGGCACTTTTAATTCCGCATTTATTAGGAGTTATAGTCGAGGAGGACTTACGCTGGGAAGCACGTTTAAATTCCATTAAAGCAAAAAATTCCATTTCCATGCTTTGTTAAATAAAGGACTTTTCTCCATCAAGTTATTTTGCCGTATACTGTTCAGAAGAAGAAGAAATAATAGATTATAGATAATATATAATAATGTAATAATGAGAATACGGCCTTTAAATGTATTTATCGTAACATTTCACACATTTTTCAGCACACTACAGAAGTATAGGGTCAACATGTGCCCCGTACACCTCATCATCGATTAAGACAATACGTATTGTCTTACATTCTTTCTTTTAAATGTAATATTTTATATTTATGTTGGAGTGGCGCAGTGGGCTGTGCGTTTGATCATCAGATCAAGGGGGCGTTGGGGAACTCCAGTTCGAAACCCGCTTCCGCCGCCTCTGCGTCAGGCCGTTGTGTCCTTGGGCAAGACACTTCAAATTTCGAATGTGCTCCTGTGGGTATTGTCCACAGTACATGTATGATATCAATGTGTACTTGTAAAGCGCCTCGATGACTTTGAGGTGTGAAGATGGGCGGTGTGGCGCAGTGGGCTGTGCATTTATCATCAGATCAAGGGGGCGAAACCCGCCGCCGCTGCGTCTGTAAAGCCGTTGTGTCCTTGGGCAAGACACTTCACCTGAATTTGCTCCTGTGGGTATTGTCCACAGTACATGACCGTTACATGTATGTCTGATATGTATGTGTAATGTGTATCTGTAAAGCGCTTTGGGTCATGGAAAAAGCGCTATAATAAATATACGGAATTATTATTATAAATCTACAGACACCCAACAAACTTAGTCAAAAAAGACCTGAATGTGTAGTTTGGATGTTTTCTTTCCACTATTCTAAAAGAAAAGCCTGAAAACCTATGTATTTGCTTTAATGAAAAGAGTGGAACTATGGGCAAGAGCACAAACCCTGACATCTCTAGCCTGGAAATAACTAGTTGAAAGAATAAAGATAGAGAGGTGTGCAAAATGAAGAGAGAACAAAGGAATTAAGGAGAAATTGTAGTAAGTAGTTTTTTGGTACGTTTCAGAAGTGGTCATTGTCTGAGCCTTGCACTTCCTCCCAAATTGCCTTTTTGGTTTCCTACAATGTTAATGCTTCTCCTCTTCCTCCGCCTCGACAGGACACCGCTAATAGCAGCTGGCGTCATCGGCGGCTTATTTATCATCGTCATCCTGGCGCTCAGCGTGGCCGTCTCTGTCCGCCGCAAGAGCATCAAGAAGAAGAGGGCCCTGCGGCGCTTCTTGGAGACGGAGGTGAGAGTTTTCTGCTGCTTTTACCTCGACTTCATTTTTGTCCGAGGGTACAGAATTTGTAGAATTAATTGCAGCTACAGAATAAATTAGTAATAGCTCCGGGGTTAGTAATGGCTTTAGACACATTACCACTGTTTAATGAATTGTATTGATCCCAGGGAGGAAATTGGGAAAGATGCCTACCTTATGGGACACAAAATGAACAAGGCAAAGTTTGTTTGCTTAAAGGGACAATTTCAAAGTGTTTTTATGTTGTGAATAAATGTCTGTTGAATCATGTTCTATCGCCTAAGGACATAACACAAAAGGGGATTGAGTCTATGGCCCACTGATGGGTGTCTTTGATGGCATTTCCGAGAAAGAAATGCCTAACTTCGACACTTTTGTATGTTTTTCTGCTCTAAAAGCCTTTTCCCTTTTATCTTTTTGGTTTGTTTTGGGTGCATCGCTTGCCACTTTCTTTGAGTTTGTTAGAAATCCTTTCCCTCAAAGTGGCAGTGCACTTTTCCAGACGAATGCTAGACTTAAAAGCAAACCTTGAAACATTAAACCTTGGCTATGGTACTTAGCCAAACCACGCATTGCGCGGAAAATTATGCACGGCCGCCATCGCCCCATCGATCTGGCCTTGAAGGGAGTTCATTTCTTGGAAGCATTAGACCGCCGAGCAGACTTTATATTCAGAGGAGAAAGTCAAAGATTGAGGTGTAGGTGAGTGCAGGGTTGATGCGCTGATCACCCTACAACACACTCTCTTGTTCCAGCGGTTGTGTCACACTGCAGGTCCGCCGAGTGGCCTTGCCTATAGGAGTGGGGCACGCTGCCTGTCACTCTGCATTAGTATAATTTACAGGTAGAGGCAGCAGTGTTATAGACAGCTGTCAGGCTGGAGAGGGGAATCGGAGGAGGGCGGCCATGGGCACTTTCTGCCTCGTCCCGGCCACACACATCCATCTTAATCAGGCGGGCCCTGTTCCGACAGCGTCTTGACTGGAAGGGAAGTCTTCAGTCCAAGAATATTCACTAATGTACTGTCACAGTGAAGGAGAGGAGGGGGGGGAGTCTGCAGGGGGATCTTCTTGACCCCTTTTGCATCTCCCGTTATAAAGTTAAAACATATTCCTCAATCCAAGGTCCTAATATGTTTTAAAGGACACCTATCATGCTATTTTTAAATCGACTAAAACATGTTTATTTGCTTCCTTCCGTCTGTCTAAGTATACCTGTATTCAAATTCCGTTTAAAACACTCTGTTTTAGCGACTGTCTCTTTAAGAACCACTCCTAAAAAAGTTGTCTCTGATTGGTCACCGTTTCTTGGTCTTCCGTATCTTGGCCAAAAGTAATTTTTCTGTGTATTTTATCAATGAAACGGTATTGGTAAATGATTAAACAATCGTCAAAGTTAATAAATGTACCCTAGACGTACTCCATATACTCCACCAGGGAATCATGAAATATTGCCAGCCGAGTCAATTTTCCCATCCTCGGGGAGACCTAATAGGGTATAAAAGTAATTAGACACAATCAAATCTTTAACGCCTGACACAAGCTGGCCTACGGATTACAGACAGACCACTTATTAAGAGTAGGTCATGGGTTCCATCCCCACGACACATTAGCAGCTGTGTTTTAGTGTCCCGAGTATCACATTAGCTGAATGGTGGTGAGCTAAGCTATGGATCAATGTTTGATAGAGTTATAATGTGAAGTTGTGATGTGTGCCTGCAGGGATGTAGATATTTCATCTGTAGTCATCACCTCAGTTAAAAAATGAAGGTTTTGATGTAAATTGGTATTGTGCAAGTGTTGAGGGCACTCGTTCTACAAAGTAACGGTGCGTCTACACAGCAGCGTTAAAAAAATCTTGAAACGCTTCTGCCCATTCACTTTGAATGGGGTGACGTCACTTTCCCTCACTTTTCGCCGAAATGCATTGTGGGCAGGCGAGCGGAGATTTTCAGGATTTTCAGGATTCAAAGTTGAACAATGTTCAACTTTTGAGGCTGAGGTGGAAGCGTCAGCCAATCAAATCCCGTGTACGCAAATCTGACAGTTCAAGCTCTAGCCAATCAAACGGCGTGTATGCTGGGAGAGACATACCGCAGGTCATTTCCTCATATTCCAAAAAATGGAGGAGAAATTAGCGGTAGGGAATCAATCACCCGGTGCTTTATGACCAGACCTACCGGGATATAAACCGGAGGAGCCAGGCATGGAGGGAGGTGGCAGAGACAGTGGTATGTTTTCGCCTGTTTTGGGGAGTTTATATCCAGTTTACTTCGGGCTTTTTGGCTTCGTATGTCGCGGGCGGGAGATTCATGTGATTGGTTGTTCGTGCCTTGCTCGCAAAAAATCCGATACGCCCACCTCCAAGATTTTTTTAACGCTGCTGTGTAGACGTACCGTAAGGCAAAGCAAGTTTATTAAAATAGCATTTTTTAACTAGGCATTTCAAGCGCTACACATACAATGTACAAAGGGCGAAGGAAACACAATAGGTTAAAAACCTGTACAATCAAGTAGAATACAACAGGTATGAAATACAATAGTAAAAGTTATAGTTACATGCAAAGAATGATCAAATAATAATTTATCTAAAAATACAGGTCAATTGGTATTAAAATGTTTTAAATACCATTTTAAAACGTTTTTAAAAAGCTAGGATTTTGTGGTTTTCTTTGTCTAATCTTGCATTATAAAATCTACTTTTTTTGTATATTATTTACCATTAACGCCATTCAGAATCAGGTAGCAGAAAATATGCTTTTATATTCCATTCAAAAGCGCATTTAAGAAAAAGTGAAACATCTTGCCTTAAGCTAGGAACCCTGTTCTCCATGTGTAATGTTGACTCTGAGGGCTGAAAGCAGCAGCAGTATTTCAGAATCAGTTCTTTTAAGGCGGTGGTGGTTTCCTCACATCTCTCTGGGATTTGAATTCTTCCTTTTTAACATACAGTATCAATATATGCATTCACACTGCGTGCATACTTTGTGCATACTCTGTTTACTTTCCATCTGAATGCCTCTCTCCGCTCTCGCCTACCCAGCATACTAACAAACCTGCGCTCCCGCACCCTGTATCACACTTTCCACAGGCTTCTTTTTGGCTGATGAAACAGCACGATAGGCTTTAGACGGCTGCAGAATGTGGATCCTCTATTCAAACGAATAATAGAGCCGAGGCTGCGAATGGAGATCAAGCTTGTCTGGGTGAGGGATTTGGGGACAGCCATGGCTCAGGGACTCCCCTTCTCGTTCCCTATCTGCCATTGTTTTTCCTTTTTTAAAACAGAGAGCTCACCTCTTGTGTCAGACAGGAAAAAGAAAGCCTTGAGTCATGCTGTCAAAACGTGATCCGAGCACACGGCCGACATTTACATATCAAGGACATGTTTCAAGGCAAACCATTTGTTTTAATATTCTTTTCTCGCGCCTCCCGTTTAGTTTTTCTTCTTTATTTTGATCTCCATTTACCTGTCTGTCTCCCTTGCGTGCAAACACTTTATTCTCCTATCTTTTAGACTCCTGTTTTTGTTGTTTCCCACACCTCACCTTGAAGGGAAAAAAAGCCAGACTCACACTGTGGGGCCTCTTAAAGGAAGCCCCTGGAAACAAATTGCTTTGCTCGCAGGGAGAGAGCGCTCAAACAGCAGAGTCCCCTCACTGTTGCAGCGTGACCCCGGGCCTTGAACTCTGACCCCGGTGCAATGAAGCAGCACTAATGCACTTGGAGTCGCCCTCCCTTTATCCTTCCCCCCAAGGTCCTCAGCGTTGTACAGACACAGGCCATGTGAGTGTTTCAGCACCGCGGGCTGTGGACAGCTCCCATGCTGCTTACATGCTCTCCTCTGTTCTCTTACAAGAAGTATTTCAGCATTCAGAGGAGCTGGACAGCTCCCGTTGTTCACGCCAGGGCAGGCTGGCTGAACAGAGGCACAGCCAGCTATTGTTCAAATATACTAAAACTCATGTTCAATCTAGTCAAAACATTTTCACGTTTTCATGTATTGAGGCCAGGGCACATTTTTAAAGTGCACATTTCACACCTTTTTAATCATTTGAAAAGAAATACAAATAGCTTTTTTGCAGCAGAATTAACAAACCAGACTTCTTTTAAAGTCCAAAATTGAAACATTAGATTCAATTTCTTTAATTTCAGCCCATATTTAGAAACCCTCCCTTTAAACCCTTTAGGACTTGCCTAAAATGTCGATGTGATGTCGCTACAGTATCGTTACAGTCATTGTCTGCTCCAATGAGGTTCGAAAAACTTTGAAAGACACAAAAAACACTGACCAATCAGAAAGGAGTAGACTTTCTTTGGTTCTCTTAAAGAGACAGTCACTAAAACAGAGGGTTTCAGATGGACAACAGCTGTTTTCCGACAGACAGAACACAACGATATATACATTTACTTTAACAACATTGATTGTATTTCAGTAACTTCATAATGTTGTGCATCGTAAATGATAACCAAATATGCAATAAATAAGTCTGATGGATCAAGTAATAGCACAATTAACGGTGTGCACAAGATGGGTTAATAAAGATTGTTTACAGATCTAAGTGATTAATTTATATTTAGTAACTAAGCAGTACAGTAAAAAGACTGCTCTTTAAATGCAGATGGAGGATAAGTGAGATCACTGCTGCTGGGATGGACTTGCTAATACCAAGAAGAATGAAAGTCCTTGCATACTGATAAGCACGCTCTCCTGCTATCATGCTAATGGTCCTAATGAGCTCACTATGTGTCATTGTGGTTTAGCACAAGAATATTGTACAAGGCCATCATGACACCCAATTTAAAGAGGAAAATGTGGTGATTATTGTTGTATGGAACAATGTTAGGGAGCAAATGGTCATGCCTTCAGCTAGTTCTTTTAGCCTAATAGTTAAATTGACATTGGAAACGACTCTCATGCATGTATCCCCTTGGTGCTGCATTGTGTCTTACGATCCTTTTAGTAATACCACATTTCATGACCCTCTTTAACCTTCATTAAGCTATTCTGACTACAGAGTTAATATTGAATTATGTCCCTAAACAATTAACTATTCTGTAGCTCACCTAGTTTCACCTAATTCCACCTACACACACAACAAATGTAGCATTTTATATGTTAACATAAAAGCGTACACCCGAGGGTTTTGCAGTGCAACTTTCTGTTTGAGGACATAGTTAACTTACTCAATACGGAATCATTCTGTGAATGTATTCCTGCTCGAGACTTGAACACACTGCTTATTTGTCCAATGAAGCATCCGAATCCTCCGCACCGAGCCACCGGCGAAGCTCATTTGGCAAAGGCGAGGTGCATTATTAGCTGGTAAATAAAGTGGCGTGATGAGTGTGCGTGCGTGAGAACGAGCTCAAGAGAGCTTTTCAGGCCATGGGTGTGCGGCGTCTTATTTAATAGACCCCTCCACTCCTCATCAGAGCAGTCCAGCTTTGTCCTAATGAAACAATAACAGCTACAGCCTTTCACCATCTGCTCATACTCCTGCTCCTTCACCTCCTCCCTGTGCCTCGTCTGCGCTCTCTCTCTCTCTGAATCTCTTCATTTCTCTCTACCTAGAGCACCGATTTTTTCTTGTTATTCAGGCATTGTATGCAACAACAAACTGATGCTCTTTGGCTAAATATCAGGCTGATGGATGTGATCAAAGCTTATCCGTCTTGTCGTTGCAAATACATCTGCTTATATGTAATTTATTATTTCATGCAATACGTTCTTTTGAAGGACTAACAGTCCTAAAGACTAAAGTCTCTTGCGCGTGAATTGCTAGCGTAATTGGTTGTGTAATCGTGTGACTTTGTACTGATAGTCACACAAAAAGCTACGATATGTCAACAATGCAAAGAGATCTAGGTCATGTCCATTTATTTTACCATCAGCCGATAATGAAAAATGGTCGGATTCATGTCAAAATATCTCAAGTCAAATCGAACAGTAATGCTGTTGACTAAATGATTAGGATGTAGGTTATTATACACTATTATACAATCCCTGTGTCATGCTCCCTGCCACCTCACTCCCCTCCCTCAATATGTATCCCTCATCCACTTCCCTGTCAGCTCACTCACTTCCTGCGGTGACATGTCAGCAGGCTAACACCGCGCCCCCGGGCCATAACAGCGGCCATTAAACGACGTGTCATTGCCGAGCTGCGGGCAATGTCATCCATTCTGTTGCCCCGCCTGGCGCTGCGATGGCCGCTCCTATTGTGCTGATGGTTTTATATCACATTAAGTAAGTGCTTGTATGGCTGACCGACTGATATATGGTCTCATTATATTGTTTGATGGCCGTGGTTGAGCTGGGTGATTATGCCGCTGATAAACCGCGGCGAATGAGGCGCCCGATAGGCTCATTAAGACTCGTATCGATCGGAGGCATTGACTTCCTGTGGAGCTAATATATGCTCTATGTGTGTGGTGTCAATATTTGCGCTTATGTGGAATATACATGTGTTCTGAGATACATGTATGCTACTTCCTTTTGGCTCAGTTTTCTCCCGCTCGGTTACAGGTGCCAGGTCCTTTATATTTACTAGCCGGGGCTTTGTTGAGCGGCTACTGGTGAGGCGGGCGGGTGGCCGGCCAGCTGCTGGGATGCTGTTCAGTGTCAGCTGTTACTGGCAGCCAGGCAGTGCGGAGGAGGCTTGTCATAACCTCGAAATTGGAATTGTTTTGTATGTGCACAGCTGGTGAGCCGCTACTCTTTGTCGGCTGTGATAGCAGCTGACACCACCCTGTGATTTGCTCATGCCGCGGCCCACATAGGTAACTGCCAGTTTCGACAGAACTCCACACACCTGAATTATTTGTATTCATAAATCCCTCCGTGCACCAGCCAAATGCACGACTATCAGGACAAGGCAGGCTGGCTGCTTTTTTAAAAGCCTCCTTCCCTTTCCAATACTTGTTTTTTGTTGATTAGAATAAAAGGATGCTCCACTCTTAAGACATGTTTATGCATGCAGAGTGCCAAGAGCAAGAGGTTACAAGTGTTTTGACTTAAATCAAAAGAAGTGCTTCAGGTTTTACATAAAAAAGCCAAGAGGAATGCTTTATTTTTCTAGCCATAAAAAGAGTTGACGAGGATAAATGGACTTAATTTGTGTTGTGCGTTTTGTCAGCTGGTGGAGCCCCTGACCCCCAGCGGAACGGCCCCCAACCAGGCTCAGCTGCGGATCCTGAAGGAGACGGAGCTGAAGAGGGTCAAGATTCTAGGATCTGGAGCTTTTGGAACAGTGTACAAGGTCAGTGTGTGGAATTGTCGCCTCCTCATTACACATCCCACATCGGCAAGGAAGACAATCAAATAAAAAGCTTTTCCGCTTGCAATTATAATTGACAACCTAAACAACAAGCATCAACATTTCCCTTTGTGTCAGTGTTTCCTGACGGACATGAGTCCAGGGTGGCTCAAGGACCTGGAACAGAAACTGGAGTTTGCTTGCCAACTTCACTGCCCTTGGAAAAATTATTCATAACACCCTGCAACTCATTAAATACATATTCTTTGCTTTTTTTTTTACCACCAAGGCCTTTGGTAAAGTTAGATGTTATGATCATAGCTTATCTACATACAAAAGTGTTACAGCCATATAGGAATCAGAGCTATTTGTTGTGAGTAAAAATGTACTTGTGAGTGCAATATCTCAGAAAAAATTAGATATTGTTTCTTCAAATTTGGCAAAAGCAACCACTTTGAAGCAAGGAGGAATTGACTAAAATGTGATGGTTAAAGGTCACTGTGACCTCATGTTAGTCCCATTTTCGTAAAAGCGATCTCTCTAGCCCATGAGGACATTTCTTGAAATTCTGCACGCACGTCAATGTTTTCACAGTTGCTAGTTTTATTTGTATTTGAGGAACGTAAGCGGGACAGAAGACACTGTTAAACACAGGAAGTCCCCATCAACATCATCATGGCTGTGGACATGTTTATTGAAACTGCATTTATGGTGATTACTTGTACATTTCAGGGCATTTGGGTGCCAGAAGGTGAGACAGTGAAGATCCCTGTTGCCATTAAAATCCTCAACGAGACCACCGGCCCGAAAGCCAACGTGGAGTTCATGGACGTGAGTATTTATGCCGCCGCAATTTGTGTCCATTTTCGCCCCGTGTGTTCGTGTTTGTGTGCCCGAGCCGTAAAGCCTCAGCCTTGTTGAAAGAAATTGCCGAGCCTGTCACTTTGTGGGATTGTGCATTCAGCAGTAAATTCTTACGAGAGTACCATCTCAGTCAGAGCCGGTGATAAAGTGAACTTCACAGCGCTATACAGCCAGGCATGTATCGAACGAGAGTCTATTAAAAAACAGCACTTGTTTATGAGAAATGGCTTTATTGCAATCCAGGAGTGATAGAGGGGAGTAGGAGAGGAGTAAGCTGGGGACTTTCCAATTCTTCCTCCCTTATCTTCGTCACCTTTCTTCCAATCTTCCTCTGTCTTCCACCTATCTTTCTTTTCACACACCTCTACTGTAATTTGCTTATAACGAGGTTTCGCAATCTTCAATATCGTCTTGGAAGTTTGCTCCAAACTGTTAAAATCTTAATATAATAATGCATCAAAAGTCTGGAAATAGCTGCTGAATAAATGTTAGTGCAATGTATGGCTCACCAACCTTAATGTTAACACAGAGAGAGATAAATAAAACACAGACATTGGTTGAGATGAATTATTATTCAGTTGCGCAACAACAATAATAATCTGGAGTACAACATCACCTGCCAATCGCAGAAATGTCCCCCAACAGTAGCAACAATCATACAGCATATATAGCCACTGCAATGAACACACACACATTTGATCATGCAGCCTACCACACAAAACGTCACATGTTTTTCCCTCTGAATGCCACACTTGTATATGTTTAAAAGTCATCATCTCATGACATCCTTAGGAGTAACAAAGGTTAACTGTTTTTATAACCTGAGGCCTTCTCTGAACTTCCTCTAACCTCGGCGTCAGCTCACTTACTGTAAAATGAATACATCTATTGATAATTCAGAACGACCATTGTCTCTCTAACTCTGTGTGACCCAACTCACATCATATAGCTTACCATGTGACCTTAATGAATATGCTGGAAATACGCTGTAATAAGGATTGCCATAACATAACTTTATTATTTAAATGTATAATCCCTGAACGTCAACAAGTGTCCCGGTCCCAGCGGTTGCACCCGACGGCCACCATCATTGAGCAAAAGGAACTAGGAGGGATATGCTTTTGCTGTTTTAGAAGCCCGCAGAGACAATTGTCAGATATTCAGTTCAAATATTAGATTTCAATGCTTTTTGGTTGCCAGGGAATACACACTTGTTGATAAAGAAGTTGTATTCCTGTCTCCGACCTCATTCCCTGTACATACAGCAGGATCTGTCTTGGCTAAATAACGCAACTAATCTGCTCTATTCAGCTAAATGATGAAGCACACAAGCTCTGATAAGCATTGGGCAAAGATAAGCTAAAACGTTATCATGAAGTCTTCAATTGTAATCTTGTTTTTTTGCGAGAAACTCAAGTTAAAACCTAGAAAAGTGTGATAAAATGTTCTCATTCTATTCTGTTCCTGCGTTTTCCTTGCTCATCTCCCTCTCCTCCTTCCCCTGTTCCTCCCAGCGGGGGTCTCCGTCCACCCAGAGCCAATATGCTCTGTCTGCCGACTTGTTAAACAGCAATCTAAAGGCAGGCTCACGCTTCACAACTGGGAAACCGGCCACTGGAGTGCCGGCTCCAAACACACTCGGAAAACCCACACACATAAACACGCATAAGCAAATAGCGCGCACTTTACAACAAAAGGCCCCCCCGGGTGGCGGCGGCCTCGCATGTAGGTGATTTTTTTTCTTGTGTTGGCATATATGTGATGCGAGAGTGCGGGGTTGATTCATTTGTGTGAAATGCAAAAGCCACACTAATTTAGCAACACACACCTTTTCTGCGGTGTGTGTGTGTGTGTGTGTGTGTGTGTGTGTGTGTGTGTGTGTGTGTGTGTGTGTGTGTGTGTGTGTGTGTGTGTGTGTGTGTGTGTGTGTGTGTGTGTGTGTGTGTGTGTGTGTGTGTGTGTGTGTGTGTGTGTGTGTGTGTGTGTGTGTGTGTGTGTGTGTGTGTGTGTGTGTGTGTGTGTGTGTGTGTGTGTGTGTGTGTGTGTGTGTGTGTGTGTGTGTGTGTGTGTGTGTGTGTGTGTGCTAGATGGGAAAGGAGGGTCAGCCGGCAGTAATGGAGGTCAGCGCTCAGGGAGATGAGAGAGAAACACACACACACACCGGTGCACACACACACACACACGAGGAAGAGTTTAGCTGGACGTAGTTTACGAGTCGCGAGTCTTTTGGGATCACCGGCGCAGAATAAAAGTATTTCTGTTACTCACACTCTCCCTCCCTTTTTTCTCTTGATCCCGAGGTGTTGGCTGGAGTTGTGTAATGTCAGGCCAGTTTCAGAGGAGCAGTGAGGGGGGGGGCAGGTGGTTTTATGAAGTGGAGATGTAGTGGCACTACCTTGGGCCGCGAGGCTCTGTTTAAATCAGAGCACTGATGGTGCCAAAAGCCTCTCTATGGCCTATTGCCTCCCCCCCCTCCCTTGTTTAGAATTAATCCACACGGCCACCACTCTCCCTCTGAGCTCATTCTTTAGCACCTAAATTTAAAAAGGCACCTCGTTTATCTATCAGCCAGCCCCGGGGCCAAGCCTGGATATACACCTCCTCGACCGTATGCAGGGAGTGCGTCCTTGAGTGTGTGAGTGTTTTAGAGAGCTGCCAAGAGAGTGTGTCCGCATATGAGAGCGCGTGACTGAGAGGCTGGAAGTGAGTGTTCTTTAAACTCCGAGTGCAGCTCCTGCTCATGCACGCACACGCCGGACACGAGTACCAGCCCTCGCTATCATGACACTTCATCACCGCCGCACATCCTTCTGCTCGCAGCGCGGCAATAACAATTACCCGACGTGGAGTCCCAACTGCTCCCACCTCTACGTCCATCTGCTGCGCCAAGACACGCATCCACACGCAGAAATATTGGAAATCAAACACACTGTATTGGACAGGCAGTGTGTAAATGCTCGACTCACGTTGCGGTGTTTCAATGCTGCAACATTTCATAACCTCTGTGTTTTATACACCATCAAAAATGGATGAAAAAAGGCAGCTTTGAAGAGGGTTTCTGCAGGATTTTCTCGCACAGTGGGAATACTCTGTGGACAGATGCTGTGCATGCAGATACAGTCATCATCCCACAAGTCCTAATTTATGCATCTTACTCCACCTACAGTAGGAATTCTTTGGAATACAGGGCAGAATTATACCATGGATTATAGATGCAAGGACAGACACAATTCTACTACTCCTCCATGAGTAGAATATCCACAGCAGGTGTTCCTAGTCTTGATGTCGAGATTCTGAAGGGTCCAACTCAAATGATTGTCACTTTACTATTCTAAATGTGATGCCAAGACACTAATTGATTGTGGAAATAAAATACGCTCCTATTTTCCACAATACATAGATCCGGTTTCGAGTAAATACGGGAAAGACTTGTTTTGTATTCACAGCCACAGCCTTCTTAGTCCCTCTTTGTCCGTCTTCCCCCCCCTCTCACCCAGGAGGCCCTGATCATGGCCAGCATGGAGCACCCCCACCTGGTGCGTCTGCTCGGCGTGTGCCTGAGCCCCACCATCCAGCTGGTCACGCAGCTCATGCCCCACGGCTGCCTCCTCGACTACGTGCACGAGCACAAGGACAACATCGGATCGCAGCTGCTGCTCAACTGGTGTGTCCAAATCGCTAAGGTAAGCGGCTCGGTCACGAGTGGACGGCATCTGGCGCTTGGCAGGTGTGACGCTTGTACTAGATATTATGGGTTTGTGTTAATGTCATCATGACTTTTTTTCCAAAGCCAGCATGTGGCGGATGGTGACATGAGGAGGCTCGCCAAACTCAGTGTCACCCCGAACAAGGTCCAAATTTGCAAAAACATGATATTAATGACGTTCCAAATTCCTATTTAAACAGCTTTCTAAACAGCTTGAACAATGTCCATGATCCCAGTGACTTTTCAGTTACGTGCTCCAGGCTTTGTAGCATTGTAAGATATATGCCAAATGTGCGCCGGTTTACTGTTGTTGACTTGTTTTTAATCTCTTTCCAGTTCGCCCCTTATTATCATCATTATTTGACACGCTGATCATTTCCACAACCCTTCACAATGACTTGATAGGCCGCTGACAATCGTAAAGCAGCAGACAAGCCTTGAACTCCATTTTATAAGCACATCAACACGCATTATTCCTTCAGGGAATGAGTGACAGGGCAAGAAATTGACAAATTAAAAGCCCATTCTCCGAGACAGCAGTAAGGCTTGAAATACTGTGTGTACCTTTGCTTAGCTACGGAGCATTTGTTTGCAAATGAAGTCGATGCAGCTTGGTAGTGTGACTATTGGGTGAGATTTGAAGTTATAACTCTGGGATGGCAGTAGGGTGCTAGGCTGCTATTACATGCTGGGCAGGCAGACATCTGCTGTGATACAGAAGCCTCCCCCAACATCAGCTCTGACAAGACAAACAACTGTTTATATTCTGCCAGTGGATTTTGTGCTCTCCAAATGTGCCAGTTGTATAATGAAGATGTGTGGTTCTATCCACTTAAGTTTCCTGTGCCTCCATGAAGTGCTTGTATAATACAAATATTCCACTGGTCAAGCCAAATGCTCTTTGTCTACTGACAGAGCATCTGTGTTGCTTAACCGCAGGCCAAAATTCAACACAAAATGAGCAATTGCAATTAAAGATTAATGGTAAAAAATCCTATTAACAATTCAGGGATAGTGCCAGTGTTGGAGTAGCTGAAATTACAGAGAAGATGCAGAGTGACGTGTGTCTTTTATACGTACACATAGCTAACTGAAATGAAAGAGTGTGATCATAGTACCTGAAGTGACAAATCAAATGGAAATCAGCCATTGTTTTCCCCCGCAAAAATATACATGTATAATTGTCAAAGAAAGGGAAGTTGACGTGTGTTGGGAAATGTTTATTTGGATATTATTATATATACATTGGGCCTTTTTTCATCAAACAAACCGTTTTTTATATTACTTTATTTCTAAGGAGGCATATATCTTAGGGTGATGCCATAAAAGAAACTGTAAAATCATAAATGACATGTTCATAAGTGAACCGCTTTGCCATTGTTCATATCATTTCCTCTTTCCAAAGGACTCCCCTGTCTGTCAGGCCTTTGGAGTTGATTCATATTGGTCATCGTTAAAGGCAATATTCTCTTCAGTCCACACGCTTGTTTCATCTATCTGAGTTTGGGATGAGAGCTCTGGTCTCACCGGGTTGTGGGTTAGTGTGGGAGGTCTTAACCCTTAATTCCCCCATGATGGATGATTCCCAAGAGCCGGAGCAGCAGGTTACTTAAGCAGGTACTTATTGCCGTAATTGGATTCGATTTCACCTGTAGCGGCGAGGGGGGAAGTGTCTTCTAGATGGGAGGAAGAGCCAGAGAGGAGATCATTCACAACTCTCTTCAAAACACACACTACATGCAATTGTGTATTATTTCACAATAACTGTCATTTCTTGTTGTGTGTTGATGTAGAGTGTGCATGATGGTGCTTGACTGGTTTATTGGAAATCATAGTCCGATAATTGTTTTTTATCGAGTGGAATTGTGAATCAATTTGGTCCAATCAATATGGTTTCTTGGGTTCCTACTTTCCTCTGAATTACCTATCCTTTCCATTATTGCTTGCATTTCTGTCAATAATGGCTTGTGGATGGAGACACATCAAATGGTCTCTAGCTATTTTGATATCCGAAGAGAATTTTAAATTGATAGAAATCTATGAAATCATGACCCTACTTCTCACTTGAGTTATTACCTCAGTGAACATGTTCCTAACAAGTTAATGGTTTCAAGTCTTCCTCAATACAGCACGATGTTTATTTATTAACCTGTTAAGAAAAAACCTTTTTTTTTTTTTTTTTTTTTTTATTTTTTTTTTTTGAATGGAATGAATACCTATGGTGATAATTCAATGTAATACATCATTTTTATAGTCTGGTACCTGAAAAAGGTCAAATGGCACTGATGGAACCAGATGTACCCAAATGTGCCGAAAGCTTATTCCGCCTGGAACTTTTTTTTGCTAAACCTCTCTAAAAAGGTCAAATTGAACTTGTTTTGCCTCAATCTTGATACAGGGTACTTATTATATGTTATAGTTTGGATTCCTAAAGCTTTTAGTCTACCATCCCATCATTCAAGGGTGGTTTTCACTATAAGTAATGTTTTTTCTTTAGGCGGAGGTAAGAATTTACATTTTTTTACTATATTCCATCTGAATTTACTCTGACTGAGAAAAATCTATATTGATTCTGACACTTCTACATCCAACTCAAAGATGTAACCTTGCTTTGATAAAATAAATTATTCATATAACCCTTTTAGAAGTGAAGTTGTAGTCATTTGTTTTGGGCATGTCATTTTCGAGCCTGAAACCTGATAAACAGGCTCGGGGCTTAACAGGTTAATCATTGTGCCATTTAGAGTAAAAAAGATCAAGTAGTGTATGCTTTAGAGTGGGTTACCTTGTGATTGGCAGGTTGCTTCCACTTCTGTTGTGGCAGTCTACGGTTTTAAGCGTTTTTATTGTAAACGGCAGAAAAAAGTTAAACATTTTTCATCATTATTATATTTTACAATTATAAAATGGTTAACATTGGCTATTGCAATAATTCTAGAGTCAGGGGAAGAGAGTAGACTAGACATTTAATGTATTCACAAAATCCCATAGCAATCCATCCAATAGATGTTGAGATGTGTTCATCTGGAGTCACCCAAGTGCTCTCATTCTCCCTTAAGACATGATGCTAGCATGGCTAAAAACGAAGCTAAACCACATCAAACTGCTCATGGATCAAATCGAGTCAATCACATTCCCCTCTTGCTGATACAGGTGTGTGTTCCCAGTTGCAGCAGGGAGTCTATTTAACAGCATGTCATGGAGTTGATGTTAATGCCAGGTAGCGTGTTTGCTCTTGGATCCACCCCACAGGTCCTCAATCACAAAGCCCCCGAGATATTTTTCAAGGCAGAAAAAGACAGACATTCTCTGCGTCGTGTCCATGAGCATGAATGTTTCTTTCCATTCATTTGTGCTTCTTTGTGTGTATTTGAGCCCATGCCGAAGTGTGTTTGAGCATGTGAGGAGAATAAATAACTCCGAGACCTCTTCCCTGAGTGATCTTTGCACTCTCAAGGTAATGATGGGGAACCTGTCCTCCAGGAGAAACAGCATCCTTCGGAAAGGCACACCATTTTCTAGGAAAGGGTAGAACAATTTCCCCTTGGACTTCAGTTAGCTTTGAAAAGGGTATTGTTAAGATAGAGGGCAGAATACAGGAAGGGAGGAAGAGGAGTAAATAACATAGAGAGGGATATAGAGGGGCCATAGGATACAGTTGATACATTCATCAAAAGCACCTTATTGTATTCCTTATATTAAGAGTGCCAGGAGTATAATTATTGGGTTATTAACTTAATGGAAATGTTGGTAAAGTCTCAAGTGCAATATCATCATATCATATCCGCTGTTCAATATGAAGCTCTAGCCAGAAAAACAGTTAGCTTAGCATGACAATGGCAACATGGAGGAGAAGCATTTATTATAGCATGGTTTTCAGCTTGGGATGCTTTTGTTATCACAGTTATGTTCTCAGTACCCCTGAATATCTCTTAACGGTGAGGGGGGAAATCAAACAAGTAGAAGAAAGACTCAGCAATTCCATACACTGAAACTGTCTCTTTGTCATGATCTTTGCTCTCCATTATATTGTGAATGTCAACATCATTACTTTGCTGCTAATAATTGCACTCTTCAGTAGCGAGACATGGTAAACCTTCTAATCTTGACCACACAGTATATCCCAAAGTAAATTAAAGAATGTCAACACAATTCATTCAGGATATGTAATTGAATAATAATGATAATTGATAAAATTGATAATGTTTGACACAAAAAGGGATATACCTACTTCTGAAATGTCTCCTATAGCTAAGGACTATTGCACAATGGAACCAGTGAATACCTCAAGACAGCGCCTAAATAGATTCAATTTACTGTTTCACCATAATGTGGTGGCAATTTGCCATTTCCCCCCCAACCATCGCCACAACAACAGCACGAACAGCGCCCGTATGTGGGTTCTGACCCGGGCAGGTGACCGCTGCGCCGCAAATTGATTGGCCGAGGCCTGTAGCCAGGCAGTGACTCTTCATCACTGAGTGTTTTGGGCATTGAGATAATGGCCCCCATTAATCTCCAGCCACACTCAGGGCTGCCCCGCTCCCACCGCCACACACACAATGACTGACGCTCGCACAACGGCGCACACATGCTCTAACACACATTGCACAGGACACACACAGAGGTCTCTTTAGATCTGTGTGAATGGCTTCTAATTTATTAGTCTCGATCATTCTTTTCCTTTTTTTCTACGTCCCTTTTTACTTCTTCCTGTTTGTGTCCTATCCTTTTATATCCCTTCCTCTCTTTTCATGTCCTTTTTTAGTTTCCTTTCCTTGCCTCATCTGTTATGTCTTCAAATCATTTTCTCTCCTTCTTACTATTCGTCTACTTTCTACCCATTCTGCTTTATCCCTCTCTTGTCTTTCCTCTACTCGATTTTAAACATGTATTTTTTTTAAATCCGTCTATTCTCTGTTTCCATGGTGGCCATGTGCTTGGGCTCACAAAGGGCAAAGTTCGCCCTAGATCTCCTTCCACATACCCTGAAGTGACCCTGTATGTGTTTGTGTGCAAATGTTTGTTCGGTTGTAGAACACTAACTATTTTTTTAATGACCCCGTTCTCGTATTTATGTCTCTGTCTGCATCTCCCTCTTGTCTCCATCTTCTCTTCATCACTCACTAACTGATTCTCTCGTTTTCCCCTTCTCTTTCTCACACTCGTCCTCTCACACACACATATACAGCATCTTTTTTTCATTAGGTTTTGGATTATTAATGGTATAATTAGGTTTGGGATGTATTTTAATGAACAAATCAATCACTGAATTAAATATGGGATCGGAACTGAGTGTATGCGAGGCTACGGGAGTCTTTTAATTTGGCTCCCATCTCCTCCAGTCTAACTTTCTCTCTCCCTCCGTCCTCCTCTCACAGTCTCTCCTCAGGCTCAGTATAATGGAAGTAGAATAGATTCTGCAAGTCGCTGTCCTGCCGGTGAAATGATTGTCTTTGGCAGTGAAGCCCCGGCTGGACATGGGTCTTGATTGGTTTGTGGGGGGATGGCGCCTTGATGGAGGCTTGAATCTCGGCCACATACTAACATTTTGTTGGTGAGCAGTGAAGGGGTCGGTATAAACACACCCACTGGCAGACTCATGGACTGACGTTAGAATCCCTCAAGTAGCACTCTTCAGTCTTGGCACGGTTTTACAAATTCTCCTCAGATCATTTCTCCAGTCTGAGCTCAATCCTGTACGATTTTGAAACATGTTTGGAAGCATGTGTGCATGTGATGTCACCTATTAGTTTGTGGACTACAGTTACATCTTGGCCAGCGCCATATTGGTTTTTGGTGGTTGCAATTCTGTTTTGTTTTTTTAAATCATAGGTCGCTGAACTACAACGAAAACAAAAAACTTTGATAAAGTAAGAACACACTTTGAAAGAAAACACAAAAACCCACAAACTGCAACTTCAAACCCACTCCTCTATCATAAATGTGCAATATGGTCTACTTTAATTAAAACTCCACCTTTTCCAACATGCTGTATTTTACAAACAGTGGAGCATTAACCAATTAGAAAATCGCTTCCTAAGGGTAATAAATAAAGTTAAGATGCAAGGCGCTGACACATTTGCTTACATTTTGAGAGAAGGTTGCCTCTTGGTGTACAAACACCATGGCAACATCATTAAAATGGACAGTACATGCTTCGGGCTATGTGCATGGAAAAGCACATAGTCAAAAAAACACTTCATAAACACACACACTTCTTTTTTCGATTACTTAGTCAGGGAAAGTCAAATCTGTGCACTTTTTAAATGTGTCTCCCAATCTTTGGCCCCATGTGTGTCTTCAGCCATGTGTTTATGTGTGTGTGGGGACACACCAACGTGTACGCTCCCACATCAGAGTGTGTGCTCAGATTTGCATCCCGAAGTGGCTCCCCGGAGATGCCACCCGATGACTGGAGATCCAATCTGGTCAAGCTTAGCGTGGAGCCCTCTGTGTCATTGGCTTCCCTGCATACGCTGCTCTGTGCTGAGCAAACACATCTCGCCTGTTCTCATTAGCCAAGCCTTAACACTTCTCTCCCCTCCTGCACTACCTCTCTCCCTCCCTCCCTGCCTCCCTCAGCACATATCCTTCATATTTTCCTCCCTCATTGAAGGATGGATTTCAGTCTTTGCCTTGAATCAAATCACCTTCTTCTCCTTGTGCTATCATGTTATCCCATCTCAATAAGAGTGACGTCTCAATGGACTGCATGCAGGCTTGGACATGTGTATTTAGACATTTACACCCATGTTGAAATATGTTCTGATATTGTACCCTTGTGGTATGTATGTATTGTTTGCTAGGGCGATACATTACATTACATTACATGTCACTTGTTAGACGCTTTTATCCAAAGCGACATACATACTCAATACTGTGGGCAATCCCCACAGGAGCAATTTGGGGTGAAGTGTCTCAGGGACACAACGACATGCTGACTGCAGTGGGGTTTGAACCCGTGACCCCCTGATCCCAACACCAACGCACAATCCACTGCACCACAGGCCTCGCCATTAGCTTTATGTAACAGCAACCGGCTCAAATATATCTGTGTGTATATATGTCTCATGCTAGGAGAGATATAGAATCTGCCACAAAAGAGAAAAACAGGAAGGCTTACTGGTCTAATGGCAATAGCCTATTTGAGCAGGCTTTCCTATGTGTGCTTCCTAAGAGTGCTCCATGCTCCTTTTGGTATCCCAAGGAGTGTGTACACATCTTTGTTTTGCATATATAGCCCTCACATCTTTATACCTCATTGAAAACCACTTAGCCAACTGCCTGTTAGCTCCCTCCTGTGGGAAACCCCAAGAGATACTCATAAAGCATATCTACTTGGATCTTGCTTGTAAGAAGACTATTAAACATGTTATATATATACATATACAACTATATTAAGACAGCATACTAGAGTTCAGAGATCAGTGCTTGTCTCCATCATGTCGATTTGAATAGAAGGTGTTTAAACAGGAACAATTGTCTATAGAGCGATGAAAACAATTATGATTATGGACTGAACAGTAAAATGACTCCTGCCAACAGCATCAGTTTATATTCCAGTTAATGGATGAGAAGCAAACAGATCTGCCTGTTTATTATTAACATGTTGAATGTGTGTTTTCTGAGGCGTGCCATTGTATGTTAGAACTATCGTTTTAATCTATGTACTTTTGGCCAAATGATATCCTCAGGTTTAACGCCATTTTGGATGGCTTGCATTTGCTTACATTAATTCAAGCGTGTAGTGTACTGTATCTTATTTTAAGTCCATTGTTGTGGTGAAATACTACTATAGATACCAAAAGAGTATTGAATTGTTAATAATTCCAACTCAAAGTCTTCTTACTATCTGCTTCCAGAGCTTTAAGCTGTCTTCTTCAGTAGATGAAGTTTACATTTCAGATGGAACTGTTGATGGAATGAAAGTTGTCCATGTTGGTTTGAAATTAAACCACCAAAGTTGCCGCTAGGCATTTGAGTTAGTATATTGAGTTGTTTTTTTCTCATCTGAAGGAATACTTTGGCTGTAAAAAAAGACCTTGTGTACTCTCTGGCTGAGCTGCCTTGTTTGTTGTCTTTTTCTAAGGTTTTTCCTAGTCTTTTTCCTTTATTTTAAACAGTCAACATCTCTCAAATCCATGCACATAGAGACAAGATACAATGGAAGTCAGGGCCAAACAAAAAAGACAGACATGAATTAATCATGTCTCGATCGTGTTCACCATTGTCGGTTAAGAACATTGTAATCAATAATCACACTCAATGACCCTTTTACATTTTCTACTGTTACAAATGATCAAGTTACGGTGAATTGAATACAGTCAGCAGCCTCCATGCCGTGTCCATGTTCAGCAATTCATTTCCCAGGGGCTTCATTAATATTAAAGTCCCACAATTCTTTGCATCTCAGAGCTTGTCAGGGAAACACATCACGCCGTGGTTACCAAACAGTGTGAAACAAAACCAACTAATGTGCATCCTGAGCAGATTTCCCCATCCTCCAATGCACACACATGGACCCCTCCCCGAACATGTCCTTGCTGATGCACCAAAATGAGGGTGGAGGTAGACTGTGGAGGGGATAAGCCCCCCGGGTCTTTCTAATTATCTGTAAGGATCAGCAGTGCTCAAGGATGCATAAGGGGAGGGATTGTCTGCCAGATCCACGGGGTAGGGAGGCCTGATTGCATCGGTCACCTCTCTCCATACACACCTATTACTCATGACGCCTGAGCTGAGTCTCATTAGACACAGGCATATGCACGCTCCCAGATGAGAGTGGGAGACGGACATTTGCGTGGATTCTCCTGCAACTCTGCATACGTTTCTGAAATCTGTTCATACAATGTATTGTTAAAACTTCAATAACAATGCCTACCTAATAATCATGGACTATCATCATTTATTCAAGTATTTAATTGTACGTTTTCATATTATTACATTTCTTTTTATTAATCAAGTTTTTATTTACTGCTGTGTTACCACTTTTACTGTAATAACAGATTTTTATTATATTCTTTTTTATTTTATTATCTTGGTTTATAGTCTTAATCTGTCAAATTGATGATTTTTTAAAATATTTTCTATTATTTTGTACTTGTTGTCTCAGGCATCTGTATACCACTTTTAACTGCACTTGCATTAAAGGTGCTATACGAATTACATATGTCATTTTAATAAAACTAACTCAGCTGGATTTACTAAAGTAGTGATTTTCCGGAAGTAAACGGCAGTATAATAAGAAAACATGTGCGTGTTTGCGCATATGCAATCATGTTTAAATGCATATGATTTGTATAAGCACTCAAACATCCAAACAACTGTGTTTACTCACCAGTGCATGTCCACATTTTCACTTTAGAAGTAGCCGGTGGGAAGGTTGAATCAACGCCAACGGCTTCTTGCTGCGATAATTATCTGCTGTGATTAAAAACACAACTTCTCATCAAGTATATCGGACAATGTATAGACGTCGGTGCTCGGTGGAATGAAATAAGGATCCGATCTTAGGTCCTTTTTCTTCTCTCAATTACTCTCTGTTTGCTTCACCTGCCGAACGCAGAGGCCGCTGTGCTGTCACCGTAACCAATCATTAGCGCTGCCTATAGGCTATTTTAAACGTCACAAGGTCTCAATCTTACCGGCATTAATTGATGCTTCGATAGTGCCATCACCCAGCAAGAAGATTTAGCCGCATCGCTGCACATGTCATCTTGTGTTGCCGCTAGATATTGATCTGAAAGCAAGAAGCGCTTCGTCTTCATATGAGATAGATTCAAGCTAAGTTTTTCCTCAAACTTTACTGATCAAAAAGTTTCCCCTTCTGTAATTCCACTGCAACAGCCCAAAAATTATTGACATTTGCTAATGTAAATTTGCCAGCAGCGGTCTTTTATTGCCTGCACAGTGACATTTTGGAGGGATCTTTTTGTCCCACAGGGGAGTTGTGATCATGGCGACAGAGCTTAGATCATTTTACATTTAGTTCCCTCTCTTGAGGTGTAGGTAATTAAGAACGGAAGACCAAGACATCAAGCGGAAACAAGTTCCAAAATTGGGCCTAATTCCCCAAACGTTCTTAAGAAGAGATCTGTTGTTAAACCACGATGCACTCTCAGAAGAACACTTAAGAACAACTTAAAGCTGACATGTTTGGGAAAATAATTGCTTTCAGTTCAATTCTATTTAGAAAAAGAAATGAATTCATTATCTTTTCATTAGCTTTCAAACCATTAGGGCCTTTAGGTCAGTAGTCCGGCCAATTATCGTAGACGCGGAATTTCACAAGTGCCTGGGGGAAATGTCTTAAAATGTGGCACTAACTTCCACCTGACTCAAAGAAGAACTGACCAGAGTTTGAGGGTAAAAGATCAATGTCACTGTGACCTCCCCGCCATCCTCTTGTTGAGAGTGAGATACCTCAAGAACTCTTAAAAGGGAAATTCTTCAAATCTGGCGCAAACGTCCAATTAGACTCATGGAGTTCCAGGTCAAATATCAGTGGGACATCACAAAACTGGTTAATGGCCATTTTGGAGTTCAACCCTGACTCAAATCTGTCAACCTTTGTATGTCCTGCCCTTATATGGCAATCAGCAACCTGCTAATGTGGATCAACTTGAATTAAACATCCTGGTAAATGAGGCCCATTGTTCTAAAGTACCTCTCCCACTGAAGGAATCTCCCCCTCTCTTGCTTTATCTCCCTCTGTACACACCCCGCACTCTCACAGGTGCTCACAGATGCTCACACACTCCTAAACACACTCGGCTCAGGTTGATAAATCGGTGCATTTTTTCCTGCACTGTGCTTCCAGAACGGCTGAATGCGGAGTAAATGGGCCTTCACCCCAACTGCTGCGCCACCGCTGAGCTGTCGTTATGGGTATATGTCACATCATGTCACATTCACCTGGAACGTTCATTAACCATCCAAACCATCCGCTGACGCACTTTGCAGCTTATTGGTTTCCGTGGAGATAATTCACAACTGTACACCACCATAGCTTCTTGTTTTTTTTTTCCCTCGCCTCTTTTTCTTTTGCAAATTGCTACGTGCCGAACCGTGATGCAAAGTGATTTCAAAGCTTCAGAAGTAAATTTGTTTGGATATAAACATGATTAAAGAGAGGCGCATGTGGACATTGACTTGTGGATTCTTCTATTTTCCCTTTTTTCTTTAACACACATTTTCACACACGTGCTCTTGAGACTGCCAGCTCGGTGGGAACAGCTTCCAGTCTATCTCGCCTGCAGCACACACCATGTGACAGGCGACCAAATGCACCACCTGAGCGGAGCCATTGTGGTTCCTTATCGCACCGGACCCAGTCCCCCACGCTCGGACACCCTTATTGCTCACATTGTTGCTGCTTCTTCGCCCATTAGGTGGGGTTTGCGGTGGGGGGGATTTGCCAGGAGATGGGGGTGGGTGCACCACATGTGGCGCTCTTATCGCTCCCTCTGGAAACCCAGCATGCCATCGTTTCCTGACATGAATTCCCCATTAAATGAGCTCATGGATGTTTGTGTCAATTTACCGTTGATGCTTCCTCTAAAAGCATGTTGCCTGGCAACAAACGCAGACATGCTTAACAATGATTCCCCGTCAGTGTATAGGTAATGCTGTCGATATCACAGACAAACATTGGAAGTTGAATTTCTAACCTGCTGTACTCCATCATGTCCGTCCTCCTGTTTCTCCACTTACCTTCCAACTGCTCCCCTTTATACCCAGCATCTTTTATTCCACAGCATCTCTCTCCCCCCCGCTGAGGTGTACTGCTCCCTGCAGTTCCACACCACTCTACTCTTTTATTCATGCTTGGCGTCATCCTCTTGTTTTCCTCCATTGCCGAAGACTCAGATCTCTAGTCCTCCTTTTCCCCCTGCTTGAGAGGAGGTGCTAATGGGTCACAGACCAGCCGTGACCCGGTCTGTTGCGTGCTTCAGAACACTTTTAATCCCTGTAAACAATCCAGGGCTCCACTGAGATGAAAACAGACCTCAGTGTTTTAAAAAAAATTGATATTATCCCACCTGGTATCCTGTGTCGGGTCAGACGAGGATAAACTACAAAGACCAAAAACACCAACCACATCCTCTCTCGATTTATTTGACTGAACTTGAAAATAGCAATTAAAAGCCTGATCCATTTTTCTCTGAGACAACAGCACAGCACAACAGCAGAGAGCGGTAAACTATGAAGAATGTGAACAGATGTAAAGATGGCTATCACATGAAGAAATGTGCTGGTGAAACATTTGGCTGCACAACTATTTTTGCTCATGGGTGACAGTGCTGCGGACTTGTCCTAAAGCATGCTGTGACTCTTGCAAAGGTCTCAGCTGAACAGCTGTTGAAAAGTTCCATAAAGTGCAATGTTAAAAACCAAAGTTTTATATTTCACACTAGCATGGTAGCACTTCATGCTCTGAGGGCTTAAAACATACCCTGCCGTCATTTTGGATGGGCAACAGTGCTGCTGGGTCCTTGACCTTAATGCTCCAGTGTAGCATGTGGCTCACAAAGCTCTCTGTGCGCAGCTCCCACGGGGCCTTTCATATGGGGTTCAAGTACGTGTTTTTCTTTTTTATGCAGGCCCCGAACCAAATAATTGTACTTAAAGCTGCTGCTGCTGTTGCTCTTCTGAATCTGACATAATGTCAACATTAAAATTGGAGTTTTGTTCCAGAGTGCCAACGCGTAATACAAATTAAATGACGCAGGTTTTCCAAGTTCACGGTGCAACACGTGGTTAACCTTGCAATTAGGGTTAGTTAACAAAACTAGTTTGTTATGTAACTTAAGCTAGGAAAGTCTCCTTGAGGTGTCGTCACGTGACATGATGTCGTCAGTTTTAAAAAACAAAGCATTTGGTTTCACACGGGAAATGAACACAAGATCAACAAGATTCAGGCCTCCTTAGCTCTTTTCCCATGACATGTTAAGCTTTCATACAAAAATCAAAGGTTTTCTTTCAATAGCGTACGACATAGGGACTTCTTCTGAGAGAATGTTACCAGCTGCCCTTGAAATCTTCTATCGGATCTCACGATGTCGCAGGTTTTTAGATGCCCTCCTGTTAAGTCCACAGGAGCTTTAGTCTGTGCTTAAGGGCTCTGATGTGAACTTTAGGAGCCTTTGTGCGGATTGTTCCTGCCTGCAAACCTGCCAAAGAAATGGATCACATGTTACATCTTTAGTTAGTCAATGAATCACATTACCGTTGTGCATACAGGTTTATATTTTTTTCATTAATAATATTTAAAAGTGTTTTTATTATACTTAGTAGGAAACTAGAAGTGACAGAGACAGGATGCATTTTCCCTCCGTCTGTGTACATAAGCCCATGCATCATCTTGCCTTTTAAAGGTCAGCCGTAAACATACTGTATACTTTGAACTCTGAGTGCTGCAGCTGAGTGGAAAGTTTGGAGTGCCTCAAACGCTCTCTACACAGAAGAAAGGGTGTCTGAGAGAAAACACAAAGGGATTCTACCTTTCAGGGGTGCAAAGAAGGTTTTCCTCTTTCATTGGTTTTGCCAAATGGAGCTAAAACTTCATCTGCAATTCATAACATGACCAATATGCATTAGTATGAGTAAGAAAACCTTGCAACCAATCAGTGAAGCTCCTTCTTCCTGTCAATCGTACAACAGTAATATATTGTGTGGACTCCAACGAGTACGATTTATAATGGAGCAGGAACGTTGTTTACCAAACGTGGCAGGTTTAATTACTGCCCCTGCAACTTCCTGTGCGATCGACAACAAACAAGTTATGTAATCACAAATGATCCAATTCCATTTAGAAACACCTCAGGACTCCGGGGATTGCCGCTCTTAAGCAGTGTGAAAGCAGCCCGATCAGCGGGACCCTCTAAAACCGGGGCTGCCCCCACATCCTCCTCCGGGACTATGGTGTTTACCGCCCGGAGTGGCTGAAAATTAATTGGCTTGTTGATCCGCTGTACATTCACCCTGTCAGTGCGATGGCCTCCCCTCATTGCCCTGTCACTTTAAGTCGAAGTGTATTAATGGACTGTGTGGCCCATTGATTCCTAATTCCTCTCGACGTTGACATCGGGGACAAATATTGCGTGGCGCTGGCGTCTTCAGGCTTATTGTAATCAGCATTGTTATTGATCGCCTGCCCGAACCCCCTAGAAGTAATCTATTTTAAATACTCTTTCAGCAAACTGTGAGGTGTTTGGGGCCTTGCTCTTTCCAAGAAAGAAATGGAATAAGTTGAGGGAGAGTGCCTGAACTGGTACAAAAAAGAAAAAGAGTGAAAGACAACGCAAAAGGAAAGACAGATAAAGATATTGCGAGACTACGCTCTGTGAAATATGTCTTTCTTTGGAGTAGGGGGTGGTCTCCGGGTGGTCTCTGTCTCTGTGTGTGTGTCTGTCTCCAAGAGGCCAGCGGATGATGGATGATAGCGCCAAACGTCGGCGCTATCGATTTATTCTCACATTTGTCTGAGACGAGGAGGTGGAGCATTTCAACACAATGTGCCTCGCTATGTGCCCACACACACTTATATTTATTTATTTATGAAAAGTATTTTCACCGTGTGGTAAATGGACAATGATTCGGAGGCGTGGACCTTGGTTGAAATCTTTTCATTGTCTGCCTCCCTCCTCTCGGTGTGTTTTTATTGATCGTCTTGAAAAATGGCATCCACTTGTTTAACATCCAGTCTAATACACTTCAATCGGTCCAACCTTGCCTGCTCATCCGGCAGTTGTGGAAAGCTATGAGCACAAAACACGGAGATGAGCGTGTGTCAGTGCCCATGAAGGCATGATGAAACCTCTTCGGTGAGAAAAAAGACGCCATGTGTGTTTGCAGCTAAACCTCTGTCTCGCATGGCTGCAAATGGGTTTTTATGCGACTGTCAAACAGACCTTGCTCCATCCAGCCCATTGAGCAACGAATTAAGGCTGCAGAGCAAAGTAGCCATTCTCTCCACTCAAGGCTTTGTTGTTTTCCCCCCGTCGCTTGCCTTGCTCACGGGGTGTTCATAATCAACGTTAACAAATTGGAAGGACATCTATTGTTCCACCTGCCCACCTGCCCAGCCGTCTTGAAAATGCCCCCCCCCCCCCCCCGTTATCGAGGACACGGAGGCGGCATGTCAGAAACACAATCTCTGCTATGACGGAACAAGATTACACCGCAGTTGGACATGTTACGAGGAGTAGAGATTGATGTTACACACTGAAAGACACACTGAAAGACACACTGAGACACGGCCAGTGTCTGTTTGATCTTGTAGTTTTACAAGCTGCTCTGTCCAGATACTGCAGGGAGAAAGATGTCCTTTCACCTGCATTAATATTTCACTATATCACTTTAATATCTGGTGTTGGCAGCTTTTCAAATATATGTTTCAGCATGCAGGAATCAGGAGGCATTGTAAAAAATCTGTTAACTATAATCTACTTAAAGCACGGAATAATGTTAGTTTTACATATTTGTCATTCTTTTCACATTGATCGTAACACATTTTAGAGCATTTCAGAATGAGTTATAAACTGAAATATCATACTACTTCATATTTGCATCATTTTTTGCAAGGATTATTTATGATTCTAATTGTTTTCATGTATAATTCATATTAATTGCAGTTAAAATGTATTATTATACTAATTAAGATAAAATATATGCAATCGGAGCACACAGAAAATAGGTTGAATTTGTCATTTCTAATCAAATTATAATGCATAACAGTGATTATAATGCAATATAAATAGATAACAACTATGGGAATGTTAAAAGTACAGTAGTTCCTTTTAAAATTAAAGCCAAGTATTGAAGTATTATGATTTTGACCCAATAAGGTTCTATAATTTGTGTTGATGGTTAGAAAGCACTATGAATATGTATGTGTGTCTATAACTATAATCATGCAGTTCTATAGCAGATCTAAACTCACAAGTATGTTATGTGTCATAGAAAGTGTTATCACATATCTAATAAGGACTTGTCTGCCACTGGATCCTCTGCAAGTTGACGTTTTGTCAGATTTCTGCCTCTCAAAAACCTTTGAGTTTTTTTCTGTTCTCTTCTTTAGAGCTGTGACTCAAGAGTTTCACATGTCAAAAGTTTGAATTTCTGACTTTCTGACATCTCTGCTGTACCATGAAAGCTGCCTAACATTCTCTGTATCATTTATGGGGTATGATAACGATGAAAGATGGAATCTAAATGTCCGTGTGGGCGTGCGGTTAATGATGATGACAGTTATGACAATCATTTGACGTTAGGGCTGACATTTAGCGCATCGACGATCTCAGACCGGGATATGAAATGATAGACGGCCTCATGAGAAGATTTATAGTCCCCTCACCTTTTCTCCTTCCCTCTCTCAGGGGATGATGTACCTGGAGGAGAGGAGGCTGGTCCACAGAGACCTGGCAGCCCGCAATGTGCTGGTGAAGTCGCCCAATCACATCAAGATCACCGACTTCGGCCTGGCGCGGCTGCTGGACGCCGACGAGAAGGAGTACAACGCAGACGGGGGCAAGGTTGGTGTAAGTGGAGGCGTGTGTGTGTGTGTGTGTGTGTGTGTGTGTGTGTGTGTGTGTGTGTGTGTGTGTGTGTGTGTGTGTGTGTGTGTGTGTGTGTGTGTGTGTGTGTGTGTGTGTGTGTGTGTGTGTGTGTGTGTGTGTGTGTGTGTGTGTGTGTGTGTGTGTGTGTGTGTGTGTGTGTGTGTGTGTGTGTGTGTGTGTGTGTGTGTGTGTGTGTGTGTGTGTGTGTGTGTGGTACTGTTTATACTGCAAACAAAAAGACCGGGGAAGATTTTTTTTGGTAAGTATATACAAAGTATTAAAAATATATATATTGCGGTAGTTTTTTTTTGCATAAGCAGTTCAATATAATTAGTAATTTCAAGATGCAAAGACAAGCACCAATAAATGGGAACATTAAGATTTTAATAAAATGTAATAGTTTGCCTTAGAGAGGCACACATTAAAAACACAACATATGTTTTTTAGGGCTGTCAAGTTAACGCGTTAATAACGCGTTAACGCAAAAAAAAATTAACGCCACTAATTATTTTAACGCGATTAACGCATGTGTATTTTTTGTCCTCGGCCGCCGTAGTTTCAGAGCGCATCGAGTTTAAAATACCATCTACAAGCTGATGCTGACAGCCCCGCTCCTGCTGCCCGCTTGTGGCAGACCACACTTCCACGCTCACCGGCAGGCCCGGACTGGCCATCGGGAGGACCGGGAGGGTGTGTGTATGTGTGGCGCGAGCGAAGCACACCTTACGTGTTGTTGTTAGCATCTGGTGCTAGCTAGCTGAGCTAACGGATATAAGGAGCTGTTTCAATGAAAACAGAGGAGCGACATTTCGCCGACAACTGCGCCGAGCACTTGACTTTATGCAGGTAGCCAGACAGCACACTCAGCACGGATAGTGCGCGCAACACAGCTCATACACACAGGCATATATGCCTTGAGCTGCACATAGCTCCAACGATCCTCCACATTCACACACACACACACACACACACACACACACACACACACACACACACACACACACACACACACACACACACACACACACACACACACAGTATTGTATGAGAGAGGTTCTAGGTTGAATTGAGGCGAATATTTGTAATGTTCAGAGGTTGTTGTGTTTAATATTCATGAGAATATTTGTCATTGTTCAAATGATAATAAACAAACATATAAAGCATAGTTGTCCACTCATATGTTGATAAGAGTATTAAAAACTTGAAAAATATCCCTCTAAGGTACATTTAGAACAGATAAAAAATGTGCGATTAATTTGCGATTAATCGCGATTAACTATGGACAATCATGCGATTAATCGCGATTAAATATTTTAATCGATTGACAGCCCTAATGTTTTTTCTTTAATCTTAGATCCAACTGCTCAAATAATGATTTTAGCAGAAGCAGTACCTACACAATGTATCTTTTATATTCATACTCTTATTTCCATTCTTATTATAATGTTCATTGCACAGAGCTTTAAGAGTATGTCTACACTGGGACAGCTAAATGAATACAAAATAAAATAAATGCATGTTCTCTCTTGGCAGGCATTTTCTCACCTGACCTTAAACATAGACAAAGCTCTAAAAATGCTCAGTAACAGTCCCCTCTAACACTGTAATACAACCATTAACACAATATATGTATCTTTTATTAACATTTATGTATGTCTAATTGCAAAAACTAAGTATTAATTAGAAATACATTGTTGTCTACCAAGTATAAATGGAGAAATGAAGAAAAACATATGTATTTTCCTATTTCCCATTGGGTGTTTTCAACCTAGATATCTTAATTACCAAAAAAGAAACAAATGCATTTAACGTGAAGCAGTGAAACTCTTTTGGTCGAGCAAAGTGAACTCTCCCTAATAAAGCTCTTAGAAACACTCCATCCAAACAAATAACAGCGCCACACTTTCCAATCAGTTTGTTTTGTTTGGAGACCGAGACGACATTAATCAGAAGCCCCTTCTTGTTCCCTCGCTCGAGACTTGCTTTGCAAATTGTCCTGATCAACTCCCTTTATTAAATTGGCTTGTTCATTTGCTGCGTCTATCGAGCCGGGGGGCAGTTGAATTTAAAGCGAGTGAAACATATTTAATAAATGAAAAAGGTGGGAGATGTTGCAACGTAAAGCATTTCCTTCCCCCTCTGATCGTTTCCCTGAAGAGAAGACACGTCGAAGGCGGGGCTTTATTCTAAATGACCCATCGTGAGCATGTGTGTGCAAAAGCCCAGATAATTGCCTTGTTCAGTGGGCTCTACAGCTGGAGATCCCCTCCCTCCAGTCAATACAGAGATCATATGTTGGTTAGGATATGGCGATGCGTGCCGCTGCCCTTGTGAGGAATGTCAAAGGGCTCGTTTTATTACTATTTCCCACACCGTGGAGATAATGTGAGGCCAATGGTCCTGTACGCCCACTATTGATGATCCCAGAGTTGGACTGGAGCTAATCAATCACAGTACTTGAGTATTATCGAGCAAAGCAAAATATGCTTGTCGATATCCCGATATCTCACAAACGCTGGATTAAAATATAGGTCAGCTGTTGAGCAGAATATTGGAAATAATGGAAGATTGTCATGTGTGATTTTCTGTCTTTTTCATATTAAAATGTTTGTGTCTGTATTTCTCTCTCCTCAGATGCCCATTAAATGGATGGCTCTGGAATGCATCCACTACAGGAAGTTCACCCATCAGAGTGACGTGTGGAGTTATGGTGGGTCCTTGTTGTCTCATCGTTTTCTTAATTTCCATTTTGCCCCTTTTTCTTTCTTCTAATCTCGTTTCTCCATCTTTCTTGTTTCCTGTTTCCTTTCCCCCGACGTCCTCCAGGAGTGACCATCTGGGAGCTGATGACATTCGGAGGCAAACCGTACGACGGCATCCCCACGAGAGAAATCCCCGACATCCTGGAGAAAGGGGAGCGTCTGCCTCAGCCGCCAATTTGCACCATAGATGTCTACATGGTCATGGTGAAATGTGAGGAAACGCACACTACATAATAACGCATACAGACACTCACAAACAAGATGCAAAATATGGTTCATGCGATACGACAGAGAGGTATCAATCTTTTCATCTAACTCACTGCAAGAAAGAAAATTACCCTTTTTCTGAAAATGGTACTATTCCTTCAAGGAGAGACACTCTATCAACTATCAATTTTGAGGGTTGGGCTATTTTTTCATGAAAATAATGGACAGGGTAATTGCGCCATTTCCTCGGACATTTTCAATCTCAACTTATATTTAGGGCTCATTTTGCCATGATGACACAATAACTCACAAGCTGAGATTCTCACAGTTCAGTCACAATTCAAATTCTGTCTCTATCATAAGCAGTTACAAAGTTACGTCATGTTTTGTATTAAAAAATCTAGCTTAGCATAGATTCTTTAACGGGTTAAAGGCAATGTTTCCGAACAACACTCTAACTCAATGAGCACATACAGTAATCTTATTTTTAAATCATGTTTATCCACCGCTCCAACTCAGCTTTGAGGTGTCACCGATGAGCTGTAGTTTAATAAAAAGGGTTCATATTTTTTAATATGCATCTGGTTATCTGAGCTCTGGGGCTCCCATTGGAAGGGAAGCGGGTATGTAAAGAGGAGAGAGGAGGAAACAATTCGGAAAACTGGCTGCTTTATGGTCTGCAACATCTTTGTCAGTGTCATCCTCCATCTGGACGACTACACCTCCCCCCCCAGCCGTAGCACCCGAACTCATCCAAAAACCCACTTTTTATTCATGCGTCACAAATTCTCCCATCTTCCCCTGGCTGGATTCTGGTTCTGGTGAACATGGCTGTAGAGGGATCCACCCCTCCCATATTTCCAGGAAACGCTCCAGGCGTGCGTGCCAATCCATGCTATTAGATCTGCCAGCTATCGGCTGCTTGGCTCTCCGTTTCCTCCACACTGAACCCAACTATGGTGGGGTAGATTTCAGTCACTTCCTGTCTACTGCTGGTCGACGTAAAAATGGCCACACATCAACTTTATGACTTGTTTTCCCTTGTCTTTAAGTTATTTTTAATTGGACACATATTGTATCCGTTCTACTTGAAATTGAAATGAAACTTTTCAATTCTGCTGGAGCATTAGAGAATGCCAAATGTGTTGAAAGACATCGATGCGATCCAGCTTGGAGATCCATATCAAAGCGTATTCCCCTGACGGAAAAATGTTAATCCAATCCGAAATGTCATAATATCCCATTTTTCTTTTTCCAAATGAAACAGTCATGCCAATGGCTTTTGACAGCACAGAAGCAGGCCCTGCAGCCATTTACCCTAATAACAACGCCAACTCATTCCTCCCGCACGAGGAGAATAAATTGTATGTGCTATGTTAAATGTCTGAACAATTATGATTCAAATGCTGAGGTTACAGGGATTCCCTTAACTTAACACGCTTTAGGGCTCCCACGTGTTCCTGATTTATTTGTAATATTCAAGCCTGGTAGCTGATATCAATCATTTTCCTTTAGCTCTCATTTTTACCCACTTCTATACAAGTTCATATTTTAAAGCACGTACACATAGGTGAAATTATATAAAGGGAATTTACTTAAGTATTGTGGTTAAGTACATGTTGTTTAGGTGCTTGCACTTTACATTACCTGAGCATTTTCATTTTCTGCTACTTACTTTATACTCAATCACATTTATTTAACCACTTAATTACAAGTTACTTTACAGTATACAAAAAAACAACAATAATCACCTATATAATACACTTTGACCACTTTTATCTGTTCCCAATTATGTTGTACTTTTACTAAGGTAACATTTTGATTGCTTGCCTTTTAATTGCAACTTTAAAAATATATTTTGATACTTTTTGGCCTTTATGAGAGATACAGAGGTGAAACGGGCGGTCAGCTTTAACCACTGAGCTATCCTGCAGCCCTAACATAGTATTTTTAGACTTCAGTATTGCTACTTTCACTTTTAACTTATATTAACAGTGGTCAGAAATAGCCAGTGAGTCAGACCAGCAGGAGAGTCAGGCGGGGGACCTGACGCAGAGCCAAACGGAAGCAATTGGCCGCATTAATTCTAATTACATGTTGACTGAGAGCCGTTGTTTGTGATTTGTTGCGCTGCCACACTGCGTGCCCCTCCGCCTCAGCGCCACCCCAATAAAGATGAAATAGAGTTTGATTGCCGGAGTAATTGCACCTCATTTAAGGTAATGTGCCTGCGTGGGGGGGGCAAGCGGAAATCAGATGAACCGAGTGCAGACGGGCAGGTGGAATGACAACAGTGAAGGTCTGCGGTTCATTTGAGGAGAACTAGTATAAGATCCATCCTTTTCACCGCATACATTTTGTGATACTGTGGTTACCAGTCAAATATAGACAAATGAAGCAATTATATTGTGCTGGTGAGATATGATACCTCCATGTCGGGTTGCTAGAGGCTGCCAGACCCCACTTCAGCCATCACTGTTGTACAATATGTAAATCAGAAACTCAGGTTGCTTTACTGCCCAATCTGAGCCGAGACACCACCTGGCCTCTCTCCACCTGCAGCGCTTTGCTGTGTTTACTGCGGCTGTGGGAGACAAAGTAGGCTGGAGATCAAAATGACAAACACTTTACTCTAGCTTAATAACTACCTCTAAGTTGCCCTTAAGCAAGGCACTTAAAAGTTTGTTTAGGTAAACATCATGCTTGCTCCTCCACTGTTTTTTTGTATTTTCTACAGGACAATTAACGGCAATTAACCAACATTTTCTTTTATCGAGAAATACTGTTACTGTGTGGCAGGGTCATTTTGGGACACAGATGAAATGCAGTTACAGGACTAAAAATGCAAGCTGCATTTCTACCAAAAAGTAACATTCTTGCATTAAACCGTCTTAAAATGACAAAAACTAAAGTGAACCATCCCATCATTCAGCCAAGTGGCGACCTTTCCCCTTTTTGTGTCAGCATTGTGGTTTTCTACCAGAAGCTATCATATATTGACTATTATAAGATACCCTTTTTGGAATTTGGTAATTTTTTACTAATGTCTTCCAATGCTAAATATGTGTCTTTCTCTCCCTCAGGCTGGATGATTGACGCAGACAGCAGGCCCAAGTTCAAGGAGCTGGCTGCTGAGTTCTGCAGAATGGCCCGGGACCCCCAGCGATACCTTGTCATCCAGGTGGGTTTACCTCACTGTCAGAGCACTCAATACAAAGGCTTTTAAAGGGACAGTAGTAATATCAGAATGAACATATTTCGATCTTCTGAGACATTTTGTGGTGCTTTTTTTAGCAATATAGAATCTAATGTTGTCACTTACATGGTTTCACTTTTCTACTCTTCAGGGGGATGACCGCATGAAGCTCCCCAGCCCCAATGACAGCAAGTTCTTCCAGAGCCTTCTGGATGAGGAGGACCTGAACGACCTGATGGATGCCGACGAGTATCTGGTGCCTCGAGGCTTCAACATGCCTCCTCCGTCATACACAACCAGGCCTCGCGTCGACTCAAACAGAGTAAGCACACCAATATGTCAATTGCAACATTTTCGTCACCTAAACAAATATTTTTTTCAGTTTGTTGAACCAGTTTTAAACATTTTAATATGATAACACACCAAATATCCTAACAAAACCCCTTCAAGTGTTCTGATTTAACATTAAAGCATAACTTATTTTTTCTTTCTCTTTGAAAACAACCCCAACTCCCTGTCCTCCATACGTGGTCAAGGTGGTTAAGAACTTTGAATACACTGATGATTTTCCTCCACTAATGGCCCACCTCCATCATTTCCAACCCAGTATGTGTGGCTTAAACCTGGGCTCTTTACACGCTGGCTCCCTAGGCCCCAGGTTTCATTACTCAAAGCTGCAGTAGCAAATAGCAGAAGCTCTCTTAAAATGCCGCTGCCGTTTACTAATAGATAATCAGCGCAGGCTCGGGTGTTTGCTCTGCAGCGTGCACGTGTGCCGCCAGCCCAATGCTCTGCATCTTATGCACTTTTTACCCCTGTGACCTAGCAGTTTGCCGGCGGGACTTTGTTCCCTGACGAACACACTCGAAAGAAACACGCAAAGTAATCCTTCCAAGGTTTGCAATTCAAGGTCAACATCCCTATCTTGAATTGGAACTCTTTTGATTAGGCAGTCAAAAGCCCTTACATGCCCACACAGGGAATGTAAGCCATTGTTCAAATCCATCGGCTGGCTGACTTTGCCACAGGAAGTTAGTTATTCAGGTAGCGCCACCGCAGTCCGATACAGACGCTTATCTAATCTGGACTGATTTGATCTCATGCTCATACTTGAAAAGAGGAGCGGATAATGACTGGCTTTGAAGAAGGGATGAACAGAGAAGTTTGGAGGTGGGGGAAGTTGATTGCAATGGAGGGCAGACAGTGGGAGTAAGTGCACGAATATAACCTCGGGACGTTTCTTTGTTTTCCTCTGTTGTGTTTTGTAGCTCTGCTTCCTGTAATTGCTGCTGTAGCGCTAGCAGTTGGCAAGAGTGGCGAGGAGAAGGCCTGGGTTAAACAGCCTGCGGCGATCCAGCACAGCAACACAAGAAGCCCTTTGCTTCACATGTCATGTTTTGTATTTTCTTGTGGGGTTTTTTGTTCTTTTTTGAGGTTCAGGTGTTTGTATGCAAGCTCTGCCTGGCTGCCCTTGCAGTCCCTTAAGGCTGATGATTACATTTTCAGAACTTTGTTGGAGAATGTTCCCTTCAACAGGCAGCTGCACGGGTTAAAAGTCTCACTTCCTTTGCCGCAGGTGGCATCCAGCTGGCTTAAACTCACTCCAACTTTTTGGTGTATTTGTTATGATTCAATTGAACCTTAGACATCTTGAGTTGATTTTGTTAACTGCTCTTTTATCACAAAGATTGGAAGCAGAACAAAGATAACAGTACTTCTCTTCTCTATCTGCAACCCATTTTTGCCACAGAACCAGTTTGGCTATCGAGACGGGGGTCCAATCCCTGCAGAGGGCTCTGTGGCAGGGGCCCAAGCCGCCATGAACCAGGAAGCAACAGGTGGACCGGGTCCGGCCCTGGAGGACCAGCGCTGTAACGGCAGCCTGCATAAGAAGAGCCTGAGCCAGGGAGAGGACAGTGGGGGCCAGAGGTACAGCGCAGACCCCACCATCTTCTTGGGTGAGAGGGCACCAAGAGGGGACACTGATGAGGACGGATACATGACACCCATGAAGGACAAGAGCTCTTCAGGTAACGCAACACAAATCATTTTCCAGAGCACTTACAAACATTTAAATAGGTGTTCTGAAATAACCGTCCCTAACTTATTATAATTTCTTACAAATGTATAAAACACCATGATATAAAAGTCGCGCAAACATCAACTATACCACACACATCTGTGCTGTTCCATGAAGACAATTTAAACATCCTGTTTGTGCTACAAATTGTTCCCCTGTTCTGTCATCTCTTTGTTCATTCACATAGTAAGTACACTCATGTAGTATATTCTGCCTGTTCATTCCATTTCGCTCCATTGATTAAAATTCCTACCCAGTTTCCTTCCACGCTGTATGTCAGCTACTACAGAGTCATGTTTTGCCTTTGATCATAATTCTGTCCATCAGCTTCGCTCTCGCGCGACCGTCTTTGATTCTCGAGCAGCACAAAATATAACAAAAGCCCGCAGCCGAATGCATGTGATGCAATGTCAAGGAGCGGAAGAGTGGGCAAAATCAATAGGTTTTCGCACCCCACTATTATAGCGCTTGGAAGCAGTGAAGAGGGGTCATTTGCTGGCATTTTCACCCCCAGCAGATGGAGTTTCCAGTGCCAAAGAACTGCTGGCATTTTGCCCGTCTGCTCCTGAGTGGCTGCCATTATCGCCATTATCATCTCCATCTTCCACCCTCATTAGCGAGTGATCTCTTTCAATTTCTATTGCTTATGTTTCCTTTTCTCTCGATTTGACTTCTGTTGATCTTGTTGTCTTATTCTATCCTAAACTCCTTTTTTCTCTTTTTCTTTCCTACCCTCCCCTCTCCTCCTTTGATCTGTGCTACAGAGTATCTGAATCCCATTGAAGAAAACCCGTTTGTCACGCGACGTAAGAACGGCGAGATCCACGCCTTGGATAACCCGGGCTACCACAGCACGCCCAACAGCCAGCCCAAAGGAGAGGACGAGTACATCAACGAGCCACTGTACCTCAACACCTTCCACAGCCCTGCTGATCTGGGCCTGGAAGCTCTGAGGAGAAATGGTCTGCCCCTACCCGTCCATCCCACTTGCTCTATTGCTTCTTCAGGCTCCCACCTCCCGCTTACAATCCAAACCAGCCTGCCCCACTACCCCCTCCCCACAGCCCTGCCCTCACCATCTGGCCTGCCTTGCCACCACGGCCCAGCGACCCACATCCTCCACACCCACCACACCATCAAACCCGCAGGAAATCCAGGTGGCGGTATGGTCAGCCAAACAGGAACTTCTGCCCAGGCCCAGGTGTGCCAATCTGGCGCCTTGTCCACTTCGGCCACCATCGGGCACGGCAACCTGCCAGCCTACCAGATCCACGCCACCTCGCACCCAGCTAGCTTGCTGAAGCACGGACAGACAACAGGTAAACTCAGCGGGAAGAAGCTGAAGGTGACCTTTGACAATCCGGAATACTGGCAGCACAGCTTGCCTCCCAAATCGTCCAACCAGGCGATCCCGGAGGGTGCACAGGGCGGTTCCACCAACGCCAAGCTCTTCTACAAGCAGAACGGACATATACGGCCGGCAGTAGCTGAAAACCCTGAATACATGTCGGACTTTTCCCTGAAGTCCGGCACCGTCTTGCCGCCTCCACCCTACCGGCAGCGGAACACTGTGGTCTAAATCGTTCTATTTGACAAACGTTCCTCAATGTGACTCTAGCCTCCAGCAACCCAGACATCCTCTCCGGTTCCACTGTCCCATACAAAGGGGAGCGGCAACAACCAGAGCCCCCAATTGTTTTCAAACAACGTGCCATCTGCTGTAGATTGTAGTGACATCCGGAGGAGGTGGACCAAACCGAGCCAAGCAGACCCACGCACCTTCACTATATCCAATCCAGTCCATTTCTGTCCTGTAGATAGAGACTGCGCTCCATTTCAGTGAGAACGTGAAGGACAAATGACTGTCACAAAGCAGAGGACGTACTGTGTTGTCCCAGCACAATATAACTACAGTGGCGTAGAAAAAAGATGGACCTGAACTCACTGCCAGCCATTGTGGAGTCAGCTTCAAGAAAGGAACAAGAAGTTGTATTATCTCCCCAGTACGAACGTCTGGGGATGAACAATACGCTTCTATGGGTTTGTGAGATAGGCAAACAGAAAGAGCAAATACAGTCGGTTGGATGTTAAGATATCTTGTTCTGTGAATGACCTTGTAGAGTGAGGAAAAAGACTGAAAGGGTTGTGTCAGGACTTCCAGCTTCATGAAAGCTGATCAATCATATTCAATCATTTTGCCCATAGAATTATACCATAAAGTTCTCGAATTCTCCATCAAATATGTGAAACTCATCTTTCTACTGTTACTGTGATACTGTGACGGCCCAAACTACAGTGATCGCTCCTTTCACGTGTGTAGTTCGACCATGGACTTGCCTGAAAATACACAGGGCAACTGCTGTTTTGTTGTTTTTGCTGTCTACTTGGAAAAGCTGTGCGAAAACAGCCTTTTTCCGAGCCTAAGGGAAGAAATACACTGTAAACATTTTTATAAACACTGGTTGCAGTGTTGAGACAATGGATTTTTATACACTGGTTTTCCCATTCAGACCAGGATGCTAACGTAGATGTGTAAAAAATGTCATGCCATGAGAGCATAGATTCCTGAATCTGCTGAATAAGACCAACCACAAAGCAGCCAAACTGAGAACGGTGATTATAGACACAGATAGTGAGAGAAGGAGCTAAGAAAATCCTGAGGGGAGGGAAAGTTCTTACAAGCGGCCTAATGAAGACCTCAAGGAATGAAAGAGACAGCACCAGCAGAGCACAGAAAACTGGACTACTTTTTGTGTGTGTTTGTGTCAGTGTGAATGGACCTAGTATGTGTGCTCACATGTTAGCGAGCATATTTGGCCTCATAAGGTTATCTGTAGAAAAAGAGTTGCGGTCGAAGTCGGTTATAACATGGTTGACAGGTTCAGTGCTGCTGCTAACAAACCCATCACTGGTCAAACATCGAAGGTTTCCCCCATCTGCAGTCAAGTTTTAAAACGTTTTAAGAATGGCAATATGTAAGTCTTCAGTCCTGATTGATTTAGAATTCCTATTTAAGTTCAGAGTCTTTGGATACATGAGCTTAAAGTGTTGGCATAGTTCCATATGTTGTGCGTTTACAATGGAAAAAAGTGAAATGGCACGGTAATAGAGTGGTGCAGTGACGAGTCCTAAAACCCGGAAGTGAGTTAGCATTTTACCACTACCGGTTCCCTCGTCTCAGAGCCAATGGGATCTCTCCATAGGATTTTGGAAAAGAGCTGGAAATAAGGAGAAATTTAAGAGATGGATCACGTTTTGTTCTACGACATTAAATCCATCAGCAGTGACCCCACTGGTGATTTCTGAAGAGTTTACGTGTCTGAAAAACGATGGTTGTTAACAAGTGGCTGAATAGGACTACAGAAGTTGTCGAGGCCGTTTTACGTCATTACACCGAACACGTAAACACTCCTCTAAGTTTGGTTGCCCTGTTCTGCTTGAAAGCAAGTACCTGCCTCCTGCAAACTGTTCAAACAAACGCTTCAACTTGTTCCATTTAGAATCTGTATGTTTGAATATGGATCTTAAGTTGGCGTGACGTTGAAGCAGCGACCCTGCTGTAGTTCGTTTATAGCATAACGTTAGCATTTTGCTTCTGGCGACTAGATTTATGATTAGAACATTATAAAAGTAGGGTAGACATGTGGAGATTATCCGGCTGAACAAAACGTGCATTTATCAAACAGGTTCTTTTTCCACACACCTTATTTCGAGCTATTTTCCCAAATCCTATGGAGAAATCCCATTGCTTTTTTGTCGAGGGAACCCATGCGCAGCTTACTTCCGGGTAAATACGTCATCCCTGCACCACTCTATACATGCAAATATAACGGTTGACCCATTGACTTCCGTTCTATGCGAGAGTAGGGGTGAAAAAACATTCGCTTCTGATTACAAGCATATCTGCATCGTCACTTCTTTTGAGCTCAACTTTTGACACCTTTATGGTGACCGTGCCCTAATATAACATTCTTTCTGATTTTCTCTTCCATAGACACCCAGTTCCTAATACTGCAAATGTTTTATATAAATATTAAAATACCTTCATCGGTGGGCCATTGGCTCTATAACCATTTTGATGTGTATTTGACATTAGATAGAGACTTAACAGATATTTATTTCGATGAAAACAGTCAAAGAATGCCCTTTTTATGCCTGGAATCATCTTGAAGATAATCCAGACAATGATATTTTGGGAAAGAAAATCAATACTATATGAACCCAATTTCTGTGGGACAGGGTAGGTAAATGTTATCTTCTTGGTTGCTGTCCAAGGTTACTAGAATTATTTTGAAGTCACCTGATACCGTATTACAATGACTTATATTGGAAGAGATTGGATCGTTTTTTTGAACACCGCATTAGTAGTCTGGCAACTGTTGGACAATGATTTTCATTCTGGGTCTATTATAAGTCCAGAGTGACATCATAGTATGTATCCACACTAAGGTTTACTCAACAATAGACAACTGATCGCGCCTTTACTCTCCAGAGAATAGTTCTAGCCCTCACTAGTGATGCCTCTGCATGCAAACTGCCAGTCAATGCTGCTAAAAGCGCTGGAGTTACAGCCATTATTTCTTCCGCCAAGCCATACAGTAGACCTGTGGGTGGGAAAACACCACAAAGCTTGCCAAACTACAAAGATCAAGAGGACAATTGTATAATGGTGATTTTCCTCAGAGGGCCTCATCATCTTAGTTGAATCAATATGACAAATCGTTAGTGAGTTTTTTTAGCCATGTTTAACGTCTGTGGTAGAACACTGTCTAAGCTTTTATTTTATTTGTGTAGGATATTTATTTAGTGTATTTTAATGTCTGCTTCCGTGTGAAAGTGTTAGTCTGAGTAAGCTGTACATGTTTGTCCTCCCCATGGAGCACTTTGATTTGTAGAAAGGATTTCCACCCCTCGTTACTGAAAGATTCAACTTGTTTATCTGGTTTTTACCACTTCAGAAAGCTTTAGCAAAAAGTCAGAGGAAGGTGCCAGGAGTTCACGAAGAAGACGCCGTTAAGGTGGTCCTGACCAGCTTCAAGAATGTCCTCGCTTTTTTTTCCCTTCTTTGCTTCAAACAGTATTTCTAATGCTGCTTTGATGATATCATGATTATTTGATGGAGTATTTTGTAGTCCTAATGGAGCTCTAATTTAAGGAAATAGAGACAACATTTAATATCAATGTGAAATATTTATGCCGTGTTTGGGTTTGTTTATACATACTGAGCGATGGAAGCAGAATCTGGGTTTCAAGAAGAAGAAATGGTGGCCTGAATTACACTGCAGACTCAAACTATGAGACCAGATTAGACTGAAAGACAGGCCTCACGTGTTCTCGAGAGCACTTGAAACTATCCGAGACCCTTTACTTTGAATTCAATCTTCTCAAGAGTATTGCCACAAAAGGAAGACAAATACCTGATCTTCTTATTTGTGTCATCGGAAAGGCCTTGGTGATGTTTTTAAAAGTAACACAATTTGTTTTGCTCTTTGTGGAAGCAATCATTTTCCCTCTCTGCCGACTAATATCTCATTTCGCCTTTGGCATTGGACTGTGTTACCTGCTGCTATTTGTCTCAGCCCATAAACACTCGTGTGGCTCATGGCAGTTCAAGAACACTCCACTGCTCTGGTGTTTTAAGACTGATCACTTTTTTTATTTAATACTGTCTACTGTTTCTTTTTCGAGCCAAGGTGCAGAGGCATGTAGCCACGTTGTACTGAAGTGAATCCTTCTATATTTCATCCATACAGGCTGAGTCTAATGTATAGTACAATATCACCTTGCATGGTACCCAAAGTGAGTGTTTTACTGCCTCCACCTTTGTATCTCTCCATTGACCACAGTATTATATTCAAATGGGAGAAAATACCCACATTTTTGTATGAAATTCAGTAGCACAAACTGGGAATCATTACTTCTGAAATCGTTCATGGGATTTATTTTGTGTATATTACCCCTTTTAATAGTAGTTTTCCATATTATTGAGGATTTCTTCAAGGACCTTTTTGTGTTTTACCCTACGTTTGTCATTGCGATTCCTTCTGTCTGTGTAATTGCACAACTCATCGATTTCATGTCCCTGTGTTTTAAATTATCAGATCCGTATACATGTACAGAATCTTTGGGGTTTCCTCCGAACCTTATCTAACACACTTCAACAACAACAAAATGTGAATAGTATTTTTATAAAGCACTGAAGCGGGGCGACGTTGCGAATTTGTAAATATGGAGGCAATGCTTTGAATTTGTATGGTCTTCTCTCCTACTGCTGTTTTTCTCCCGCTTATAACAACTTGTACAGAAAGAGCCGTACATATTTGCTTTATGTAAGTGTAGCTTTTGACTAATGGGGATTTGATTTTTAAAAAGTGCTTGTTGACCCTTTTTTCTCATGTGGAAACTCTTGTGAAGCCCCTTTTTATTCCCGAGCGTTGTGGCCGTCCTCATGTGATGTTTCAGTTGTAGGTGTTTAAAAGTAGGAATGGTGGAAGAGGGGGGGGGGTGACATGTTTCGCTTCCCCATGCTTGCCACATTTCATTTGTCACTCAGTAATGGGAACAAGCGAACATTACAGTATTTTCCTCTTTATCTCCCCCCCTTTATATTTCCTGTAAACCTGAAACCAGTGCTGCCAACCAACCCAGATAAACTGTGTTACCTTCTCTGCTTACTTTCCACTGGAAATACTACTGAGCCACGCCCCCACCCCCTTAAAAGGCAAAGCACAGCCCCCTTAATTTCTGATTTGTTTTGCATGCTTTTAGAGGAGACAACGTAGAGAGAAAAGCATTCGGAGTAACTCGCCGACCGTTAGCTTCCCCGTGTCCCTTTATCTCCCCGCGACTATCTCCCAGAGTTATTTGAAACCATACCCAAAGCTTTATATCATAGAAAATACCGTTCCTCATGTTTGTTACATGAATCTGTCAAAAGTATATTTTTAATTTAATATAAATAAAGATTGATTCAGTATATGTTGCCGTGGTCTGTTGGTGCTTTTTTCTGTGTGTCTTGCAGCTGGAAAACAACATCACATGCTCGGGTTTACTTGAGGTGAACTACACACACATTTGCAAGTTTTTCAAACATACTTTTGTAAATAAAAATTCCTTTGGATGGTCTGCCTATAAATACTTTATTATTTAGAGTATTTGTATCTTTTCAACAGCTTATTAGTTGAGACACAACAATTCAACTGTTTGGCTTTGACTGTAGATTTCAACATATAATCTATATCTGGCAATTCACACGATTGACAGCTCACAATCGGTTATTTGATCTTGAACTACTTATTTTTGGGTCAACAACATACAAAATGCAGTTTTTAAAACGCGGGTCGTCTTGGGTCGAGTGCATTATGACTTTTTTAGGACTTGTGCAGTCAGTGCAGACTTGGGACTCGAAACCATTCTGAATTATGTATATTCATGAATTGTCCCATATAGAAAGCCAAACAGTTGAGTTGAGGACTTTGTTAGCTTCTGAAAAGTTACAAATACTCGAAAATAAAGTATTAGTCACTTTGGCTCGACCAAAAATCGTTTAAAAATGTGCTATATAAATAAAACTTGATTTGATTTAGTCGGCACATTATCTAAAAAAAGGATTACCCCAAAAACTTCCAGAGAAGATTATTCCTACAGTACAGCTTTTTTGGGGTGATGATTATATATAATGTACAAAAAACATAACTTTGTAATTAGTCCTATCATGCTTTCAATTAATTTAATCTGAAAATCCGATGCTTCAAGGACTGTACCCTGATAGAGATTCCGTGTGTTGCTCAAAGACACCTCAGCAGGGGAGCTCTGGAGCCCTAAACCCAGAATCCCTTGCTCAACAAGGCATCGCTGCTGGAAATAGCGCACAAAATGAAAGCCCTGTTCGCTTCTCTAATGCTCACTCTGCCAGTTTTACTAATAACATTTAACAGATGGTGTCTTTAATTAAGGCGAGAAGCTCTCCAGTTCCAGCAAGCTCATTTTGACCCCACTTTTCTTCACATCAACGTTTCATAAAGTTGCACTGGAGGCGAGAATCTGCAGCGCACCACACTTTCATGCTCAAAAGGACTTGCAGATGAAGACCAGCTGCATCAAAAAAGCTCCGCAGTGTACTGCTCTGGAACGCTGGCCTCTGATAGGCTAATGTGTGAATATAACATTTTGCTCCCGTTTCTTCGCCTTGCCCCGTGCTGTGCTTAATCCGCTGTTTACCCAAGAGTTGGTTATGTAAACTGGCATAGGCAACATCGTTTGCTATGCAGCGCTCCTCCATCGCCGCTGCGTTCCCAGGCTTTCATTTCAATCATAAATAATACAAAACTGTCCAATGGCAGAATATGAGCTTTCTGAAGTCACTGCTATTAATACTAATAAGGCGAAGATGGTGCTTTAAGTAAACACTGTTTATGAACCCTCCTCCTTTCTCTTCTGCTTCCTCCGAGCACTGAGACTCAATTAGTAAGCACATGGAGTCCAACCATAGTCATTCAGAGTAGCTTCTGCTGCCGAGAAACACTATTTCCACTTATATTCACACAATTATTCAGAATCTACATTAAGAAAATATGTGTGCGTAAAGGGGAATGTAATTGATATTTCTTTCCTAATGTTTAAGCCGCATATTATCTAGAACATTAAGCACACTTCCCAACAGCACAGAAAACGGGGGAAGAGGGGGTCACTGTTCATTTGGCGACTGCTGTATAACCATTTGTCATAATGTTGCAAGTCTCCTGATCTTCCTGTGAAGCCCGATGTCGCCTCGGGGAGGGGGGGGGGGGGCGGGGTTCAGCTCCATCGCCGAGGCCTGTAGCAATTATACTTACAGCTGGCCTGCACCTGTGACACGGCTCGCTGATGACAGCTCATCGCCAACACACCGCCGCCGTTTAATTGCAGCGTGTCACCTTGACGCTTTTAGCCTCGCTCCAAAGAGACAAGTCGAGTGTTTGAACCGGCTCCACAAGCGTGATTTTACATCATAGCCTTGACATATTCTCCTTAAAAGCCTTCGAAAATAGATTTTAACTCAACAATAATTCTCCATATTAACTCTATCTTAAGGCTGTAATTATTCAACCCTTGAAGACATAATGATTTACTCCCCCTAAGATGTTAATTGAAATGCATAACAGCATAATTTTAGGGAGCTAATATAACAGCTTGAGCCTATTCTGGATATAATTCATTTAAATGTAACTTGATTCAAGTCAATGATCAGCAATTTTCCACTGTTTTGAGTCAGAATTTGTCACACTCTCTCTCACACATACGTCTGGGAGGAAAGGCAGACAGACCCAAAGAGACCAGTCTGTGGCCGGCTCATAAAGACAGACCAGTCTGCAGCTCAGGATCACCATGAGGAAGAGTAGGAGGAGGAAACCTTTCCACACAGCATAGCAATCCGGGCAGAGAACAACGAGGAGGCAGTGCAGTGAGCAGAAGACAGAAAAAATGGAGTTAAAGGTTGGGAACAAAAGCCTTAGGCAGCGATTTGAGGGCAGAGAAGGAGTGGAGGATAGCTGAAGCTCCAGTCACTAAATAACTCTTAGCAATATTGCTGGATTCCTAAGTTAATAAAATAGCTTTAACACATTTCCTAGGCGTCCATTCTGTGCAAGATTACATGAGCAGGCGTTTTTCAGTGGTTTTGTGCTGAGTCACGACACAAGCTGTTTACTCCGGAGATCCATGAGGCAGAGATGACATAATGCACAAATATGTACTGTGCGCCTTATGGTTCTTAAACAATCTACGACGTATTGCAAGGATACAATAGTCAGATTAATATGTATAACAACTATTTACTGAGCAACTCAAGCACTTCAGAACAGCTTGAGTGACACATTATACAGTTGTGCCTTTGCAGTCATGTATAATATTAATTATTTTGTATTGTTAAGCAACTATGTGATTATTTGTTATGTTCTTGTACCCACTTGAGGTGGCCCTGTATCCATATTTCCTTTGCAATTAGCTTGAAGAAAGCAGCAGCAGTTGATTACTCTGACCAATCACGGTAAGCCTTGACCTAAGTATGTGTTTTGGGTTGATTGGCGACAAATACATTGTAGTGCAACAGATACAAATTGACAGCTTGGTACAAAGAAATGTAATGGGGGGTAACAATATTTTTCATAGTAGGAAGTAATGTTTGTGAATTGAAATAAAAATGAGAAAATTAACACTTTTAATTTGCAAAAAGACAATATTGTTTTGTGTAATCAACAATCAAAACTCACATGGTTAAATCCAATTTGAAGACAGCTTTCTACATGCTCTGATTTCTATTTGAATCTTGTTTATTTTTCTTTGTACTTTCCCCCCCCACACACAGCAAACACTTTCAGGTTAACTTGCACCTACAGTATCCACCTACCAACAAACACACATGCACACCCTCACAGGTTGTTTGTAGCTTGTGGATTTGCAGTGAGAGGTATCTGACTTTTCTCTCTTTATTCCTGCATTGACCCTGAGCAACACATACACACATATACACCCACACAGCTACACACACACACAAACACACACACTGGCCTGAAGACAGAGATGGAGAGCTCTAATTTCCACAGGGCCCACAAAGTCTCTCCATCCCTCGAAACTCAATCTCCTCTCTTTCTCTCACGGAGCTACACACACTTGCAGAATCCCCACCAATACAGAATAGACGAGCATGCACACATTTAAAAATGAAGAATCTCTTTATTTGTCCTGAATCAAAACTTTATTATCATTTAACTCAATGGACAAATCCCTCTTACTGGCTTACTCTTATGTTCACTGTCGATTACAGATGAGATTTATATTGGGTAAATCATGTGATCCACCTTTCCCATGCTCTACTGGGGTTTCGGGGGGGGGGCTTAAATAAGAGCCTGGAGGTTTGTAATGAGCTCCATCTCTTTGTGCAACAGTGAAGGATGGACATTGAAAAAGATGGAGATGGTTTGACGTGTAAGTGCACAGATTCATGACGAGGCAAAAACGATTCCGTTACCAAATAGTCCACGGTTTGATTCTTGCTAAATGCACATCCATCAGTCGCTTCCTGTTCCGCTGGGTTTTATTATTTTTTCCTGTGAACTCACCAAACCTTTACCTGCCCACTCCATCATACGTCGCAGTGGATAACAGCATCAGCTGAATCCCCATCATGTAAAGAGGCCCGGAGACGTCCAGATGGTCTATAGCAGCTCTATCATTTGTCAAAGAAAATGATGCTGAACAATATAAGAAATTAAGCAAATACAGGCAGAAAGCTTTTTTTTCTTTTCTTGATATGGACTGTTGGTAAAAGATGAGGCTGGCAGTCGATGTTTTTATAGTATAAAACATTACCGTGACAAATTAAGCCAACCACTCATTTATCTTAATAACAATTATTGTGTGGACAGCTTGACATAGCATGTGCCGTTCAACTCAACCACATTACATTTCATTTAGCTGACGCTTTTATCCAAAGCGACTTACAATAAGTGCATTCGACCAAGAAGATACACACTTGAAGAAAACAGAATCATATAAGTACGTTTCAGAGAGCCAAACCATTTTAAGTGCTACTCAACAGGCTTTAGATAAGCCAGTCCTTTGTTAGTATATAAGTGCTTTTTATTTTGTTTTTTCTGTTTTTCATTTTATTGCTCGAAGTGGAGTCGAAAGAGATGAGTTTTCAGTCTGCGCCGGAAGATGTGTAAGCTTTCTGCTGTCCTGATGTCAATGGGGAGCTCATTCCACCATTTTGGAGCCAGGATAGCAAACCGACGTGTTTTTGCTGATGGGAACTTGGGTACCCCTCGCAGTGCGGGTGCAGCGAGCCGTTTGGCTGATGCAGAGCGGAGTGCACGTGCTGGGGTGTGTGGTTCAACCATTGCTCAAAAACTAGTCCACTTTACTTTTTCAGGAAATATGCTTGTTCACTTCCTTGCCAAGAGTTAATCTTCTAAACTGGAAGCGGCCCAGGTGCATGAAGCCAAAAAATAAAATGGCTGACCATTACATATGTATGTTTCTTTACATGCACACACAACTGAGCTCTCTAATTATCCAACCCAGTCTCACGCCATTTCGTGTTATAGTCACGAAATTAATTTAATCTATTGATTCGTGTTCACCAACACGATTTTTGCATTTTTTTCGTGTCACACAGAACGATTTTAAAAGCAATGTATTTCTATTGGTAGTATGTTTCGTGCCTGCACCACTTCTTTTTGTCCGGTCGGGTCTTGGAAGACCGGAAGCTGTGTGGTTCATAAACACATTTTCTTACTCAATATGTTACCCTAAGCCTAACCTTATCCCAGAGTTTTTTTGCCGTTCGTGAGGAAAAGAAATGGCTCAGAGCCTCAGAATACTGAAATCCGTATTTTTTGTCATCTTTTTTTCCTTCTAATTTGTTATTATTTGGTGCAGGCACGAAACATACTACCAATATAAATACATTGCTTCTAAAATCGTTCTGTGTCAGAATACTGAAATCTGTATTTTTTTAAATCTGTTTTTCCTTCTAATTTGTTATTATTTACATTGGTTTTAAAATCGTTCTGTGTGACACGAAAAAAATGGGAAAATCGTGTTGGTGAACACGAATCAATAGATTCATTTCGTGACTATAACACGAAATGCCGTGAGACTGTGTTGCAAATACACTCTACATTGCCTTTTAGTGGATGGTTTAATTGTGCTTTTACCACAGGAAGTAGAAAATGTTGGATTTCTGAAACATCAATTAGTGAACTTGGAGAATGCTGAAGCTTCAGGTGAGCTAGCTACTGCTAAGCTAACTGCCTGCTTGCACTAGCTTCATATTTAGCCTACAGATGTGAGAGTGGCAAATAAACTAAATGGTTTAGCTTGTTTTGTAACTTAGACAATATAAATAGCATTTGGGTTATACTGGATAGCATAGTCCTTCATAATAATGATGGCGTTGGTTATCTCATCTTGTAAATGGTGCATCAGAAATGTAAATATTTACTTGTGTAAATAAATAATATAAATGTGTTTTAAAAAATGTTATATTGTAACAGGATTTTTGAGTTTACTTCTCAAACAGAACCTGTGACTGACTGGTGTCTTCATCTAGAAACATACTAAGTCTAAGTGCAGTTTTACCCAACATTAAAGAAGCAGTGAATCCCTTTCAGGAAGTGAAGAAACACCTCGGATGTTCCTGACACAGAAACACAAAGAAAGAGCGCTCTTTGGTGTCTCGCACCTTGACTCCGAACACTTTGATGCAGGGGAACGGAGCAAAGGGGGCATCTATCCGCCGCCTACCTGCATCTGCTTTCATGCTGCAGTGATGTTTGCCTGTGGAGGGAATGCTGCCAGTGGGGGGGAAAGCACTGTAAGCAATAGCTACTTTTAAGTCTTGAAAATCTGTGTTTTTAATTATCGTAACTGAGGGCTACGACGGGCTACCACTGGGATGAATCAAGATGAGTGTGTGCGTGTGTTTTTGATCCTTTTTTTCCTATATGTGGATTTACCCAGTGAGCGTAACAGTGGCCTGTTCTCCCATATGTACGTGTGTGAGGCTCTGTAAATGTGTCACTGTGTTTGTCTTACGGGCTCCTGCAGTGACTGAGTGTCTCTAATTGAGTGTGCTGCTCACTCAGACAGGAGGTCTCAGACAGTGTTGACATTCAGGCGGTGGAAGGCCACCATTGGGGATGACAGCTGATCATTCTTCCAGCCAGCACCCTAATTACGCCGAGATGGAAAGAGCGAGGGAGAGAGGCATAAACAGTGAGGTAGAGGGAGGCTTTTAAACAACAAACAGGTTCCGGTTGCTTCCAATCAAGCCTCCTGTCCTGCTGTTTCGTCCATTCATAATGCGTGGCCCTCCTGGTGGGTGGAAAAACTGCCAATACCCCACTGCCTTCCTGCTCTCTGACTGAGCTCCTGTGTCCACACTGCTCCCCCCCCCCCCAACTCTCCGACAGCACTTTCCCAATTATACCAAAGTCGTGAGCCCCTGTGTGTGATTTCATTGTCGCCAGAAAGCATAAAGAACCGTCAAGTCTCTGGAAGATACACTCTTTGATGTATGGAGTCAATCAGACTTCATTGGACAGTGTAGTGATAGCCTGGAGATATTAGCGAGCTTGCTCTCTGCTCACCCAGATGATAAACTCCATTATGTGTCCACAGGCTTTTCTGGAGCAATAACAGCATCTCTGGCCTTTTTTTTAACCCTCTGCTATCCTTTTCAGTGTAAGTAGAAATGTGAGCAGTGAAGAAGATAATGATCAGAGGCAGCAAAGACTTCCAAGGAAGGGAACAAGAACAGCGGCTGGACATCATCAGGTGGGCACATTTAAAGTTTCTTAATTAGCGTTACACCACCTACACTCATCCTAATTCCATCAAATACTCTTTTTTTAGGAGGTGGTTCTAAAGCTCTCAGGGGAAAGATTTGTTTTGCACCACGGAAAAACTGCAACTAATGACTTTCTGCTGTCCTGAAGGTGAGTCCCTAGTGTTCCAGGTACCAAGTGTCAAATTGTTACAATTACCTTTTAAGAAATTGAAAACCAAATGTAAAAGGCTTAAAGTTCTAACACCCAAAAGTATACCCTGCTTTATCCTTGTGAGATGATGGGGAATTTTTTCAAAGACTTCTATACAATCTAACTTCTTCTTGCATCAAGTGGAGTCACTCCCATATGGATATTAGAAACACTCTTTTTTAAAAGAAGGACAATTATTAGCAGTTCTTTTTACTACTTTTATTTAAGTTAAGGATCCTTGGCATCATTACAGGAAAGTCAAGGGCTGAAACCATGATGCCACTTAGGATTTTAGTTTCGAAGAAACATGTTTCTTAAGGGAAGAAATCCTATATTATATTAGCATAGAAATTGAGCTTTTACAAAAATCATCCTATCTTTCACAATTCTGAATTAGGATCCGTAGAACTTGCCAAAAAAAGAAAATGTCTTCCAAAAGTTGCAGCAGCAGATTGAGGTCTGTGTGGGAATGACAAAGAAAACGTGGCACAATATATGAGAACGTTTTAAATATCCATGTATTAATATTTAGTTGGTTATATAACTGAGGATAACATTGAGAGGTTGCGTTTTACTTAAGCCAAGATAGGACAAGCTTTTGGGATATTTCCTGAAATGAGGCCTCTGATTGAAATCAATGATGACATAGACCCCTTGAATTGTTGTTTAGGAAACGGTTGGTCCAAAATTGTTAGTATTTTGTCTAAAGAAGTAGTGAAAAACAACAAAAACACACTTAAACTACACATCAAAAGTTTCCATTATTTGATATTCTTTACATGGTTGTCACTGCTACTGTTACACATGCTTGCACACACTGACACACGGGAGATGAACACACACATCATGTACGCCTGCAGGGCTCCACTTGAGATTCATAAGCGTTTAATGAGTGTCTCGTGGGTGGAAGTGACTCTGACCTTGCTCCCGCCCCTCTCTTATTGTCATACACCACACAGGAAGCTGCTGACTGTAGCATGACAGGGGGGTGACAACTCTGTTTAGTGCGTGCGCGCCTGATCACGCGTCTTTATTCAAGGCTTTTTCAACACGCGAGTACATACACAGTGTGGCTTTTTGAGACGTCAGTGTGTGCACGTGTGAGCATGTGGGTCTTCAACATGGTTGTCAAGTGCTGGAGAGGGCCAATCTCTCATCTGCCATCCGCTGAGATCAACTGACATGCAGGAGAAGCAAACAGACATAAAGACAGAGCGGAAGGCATCACTATGCAGCTCAGCAGTGCAGTTTGTCCTGACCCTGTCTGGGGCCCTCTCCTCTCCGCTGATTCTAATGAGCTCCCCAGGGATTAGACTTAGGCGGTCAGCGTCCCAATGAGGCACGGGTAGGGGGGGTAGATGTGGGGGATGTGACATCAATATACCCACACAAACAATGCACTCACCTCAGACACAAACTTGTCCAAACAGGAACTGTATCCACTGGAAAATAGCCAGTGAAATATACATCTTGCTGCACAGCCATCCACATACACAGGTAGTTTTTCCGAGCACACAGTACCTGCACAAAAATAAGGGTTCCCTTAGGATTTATATCATAAATCTTTAGGGTTTGTCCTAGACTTAAAAAACTTAAGAAGGAAAATCAATGCTATGGATTTTACTATTAAATTCCTTTTAATGTAAGAATTCAATGTAAAACTCACAAATAGTCTTTGCATTGGCAATCAATTGTGCTAATAATAATATATCAGACTTTTATAAGGCTACTCAATGTTCTCAAAGATGCGTAACAAACTGCAGAATAAGGAAAAAGCTCTTTACATATTATATACTACCCTTACCTACCCAAACACATTATTTGAGTAACTTGTAGCAGTGGCCGGGGGCATTAAGTTTCTTCAAATGTAGCTCACACATCCATTTGACTCCAGCACCTACTGACCAGAATTTGGTGTACAAAGGTCAGGGTCTTATACACAATTTAGTCTCGAACGCAAGATGCATACTCTAATGTATAATTAGATACAATTATGAGGTTATGTTGGCATTTGGGACAGACTTGGAGGTAAACTGAAACTTGATTGCTTGGCAGAGGATGACAACTTCAAGGCAGGTACTGTTGTTGTATTTGAATTCAGGGAGTGTAGTAATTAAATGACGTTCACTTTTTGACGAAGAATGGAAGGAGACACAAGGCAGTTTGCGGAATATTTTACTTACCCTCTAGACGCCTCTGCTTTGCTTTTTCTGGAATTTTAGGTAACCATATTGTAAGATGGCACAAAATATTCCTTTTTATTAACTGGAGGACTTTTTTTAACTGAACCATTGTAAACACACCTCCTACATTCTGTCCCCTTTCTCCCAGGGGTCTGTGCTGTAACTGAAGCATTTGTTTCCCCCCCGTTGAAGGAGGAGCTAATTAGGTCACCTTGGTTGTGTGCAACTTGTAAACATGTCCTTCAGCTGGAAATAGGACGTGGTGTTGGGGTAGAAATGTTGACATTTTGTTACACATTTCCACGTAAAATGTGTGCCTAATTAAAATCAAAAAGAAAAGGACTCATCCTATCACACAAACAAGAAAAAAGTTTGGTGTTTTGAATCAAAAAGTGCAACTATCCTGATCTCCGCCCGCCGTCAAATTCCTCAGCTACTAACAAGTCCCTAATGCACTGTTTTTTAAAAGTCATGTTCTGTCTTTGCGGGTGACACAAAACCCTTATTTGCGTGCAATTTCCCTCATTGGTATCAAAGGTTAAATGGTAAGAGGGCTGATCAGGTATTGTCTGCGCTAGACAAGCTCATTAATGTGTCACAATTCATTATCAGAGCCTTGTCCTCACCTTGTCAGGTGGCTAATGGGAATATCAATCATAGGCTTCCCCATCACGACCCTTCTCACATCTCTGCCGCTCATCTAGCCTCTGTTGACTCCTCGTCCCGAAATACCACCAGGCCCAACAGATCTGTCTGGAACAAATGTCAAACACAATTCGGCTCAGGCGTAAACACCCACAAACATGGCCGCCATACTGAGTGCCATTCTTCTTTCTGTGGAGCCCAGGAGCCGCCGCTGCTGTCGTACAGATGTTTCCAGCTGTTGTACAGGTTCAGTGTGTTTATTGTGACAAGGTGATGAGCTTTTGCAGACAAAAGAAAATGTGTGTGTGTGCTGGCAGAAACAAAGGTGATAGTAACTAATAGGTAGGAACAAAATATATGAATATTTAAAAGCGTTATTTATGCAGTACAGTATAAAAAATGAAGTTTGAAAAGTATATATTTTGTTAAATGCTGTATTGAATTTGATTTAAAACTTTATTAACTTTAGTTTATACATTAATTCAATGTTTATTTGAATTTGATAGCATTTAGAATTCAAAAAATGTGCATATCTTATTTAATCTATAATTTAATGTTAATAAATGAGTTGCCTCAAAACATGTATTTTAATTTTTATTCTTAACATATTCATTTTATATTATTTAGTTTTAATTTTCAATATAATATTTTCAATTTAATGACTTTTTATATAATTTGGTTTGTTTTAACATTTAAATAATTGTTGTATTTAATTGATTATTGAATCCAACATATTAAATATTATAAATGAAATATTAAATGTTATTACAATATTTGTTTCTATTCTGTTGGGTTAAATTTAACTAAATTAAAATATCTTGATTCAATATTAATATTTCCTTTTTTATTTGAAAACATATTTTTTAAATGCGCTTTATCAAAAGACCTTCAGACTTCCAGTGTATTCCTGAGGCCCCTGAGCACACACAGCTGGTGCCATCAGGTAATCAATTAACCCGATTGAAAACACCTGTGTGGATCAACAGTGAGTGCAGAGGGAACTGTAGCGAATGCGAGTGCCTTTTTGTGAATAAACCTGCAGAAAAAACTAAAATAAGGAAGGACAAATTTGCCTAATATTTGTATTTCATATTTGATCATATTGCTTGAGGCTTTGGCAGGAACCTCACTGCATGAAATAATTAGTTTTACAAGGGAAAGTCAGGTTTAAATGAAAATTAGCTCCTGAACACTAGCACCCAACTCTGCAGATACACAAATTAATTTAGATATTCAAAGTCCTTGAATGGTTAGTTAAAAAATAATTTATTATTATTATTATTATTATTTATGCTCCAGAGGTGGCTACTTCCTCTCTAATTAGTCAGAGTAGGTCATTACAAACAGTCTGGATGTATTCATTCCATTTTGCATCAATGCAGTCTCTTAAATGATGTCATTAAATCACCTCGAGAGGCGGGGCTTTACTGTTTAAGCCCTTCTAATGAGAGCGATAATGACACGACTTAGCCACAACTCCCAAGGCATATTGTCTCCTCCCTTTCTCTTCCATCTCCACCCTTTGGTTTTAAGTTGATAGCCAAATGAGAGAGGAGTTCATTGACTCGGACAGCGCGATAGCAGGCGGTGCCTCCAAAGCTCCTTGCTCTCAAATTGTCTGTAATTTCATTTTCGCGTGTAAATATGTGTTTCTTGTCAGGTGCGTGGCGGGTGGGGGGAAAAAAAACAGGCACGCAGACAGCTCTGACAAGCAATTACACCCCGCAGCTTGTTTGGGATGAGATCTGGTGGGGGCAGAAGATTGAATACTCTAGAGTGGGGGGGGAGAAATGGCTAGAGGGAGAACACTGGTGAGACATCCACCAGCACAGCACTGGTTCGTTTGTTATATTCTAATTCTCCTGCTGTTGGTTGAGCACGTCTGAACTGATGGAAGCAAATCAGGCAAATAAAGCGGCAGCACAACACCTCATTTGTTTGAGACTTTGTGTTCAGGCAGTACGTCATAACAAAAGACGTTTCTAATCCTGCTGCAATCATCTTGTTTAGTCTGGGCGATAGTATAAATGGCGGTTGGACATGGCATCTGTCGTTGTAGCTTCAATCGAGAAACAGGCTTTCGTTTTGGAGTTATCTTCATAAATAGAGTTATTTGTAGTCCTCTAGCATCTCAACTTGGTATTTGGACTGAGAATAATTTGTGTCGTAGGCAACAAGAACAAAGAAGGAAATAATATGTCCCCCCCTTCCCCCAGAGTCTTATCGGCGATCAATATCCAATGGGCTCCGAGTTTGGATCCATCAAAACAATCACTTTTATTTATTTTCAAGGCCATTTGCATGTAGATGTATTATGCTGTTGCTCTTATAACCCGGGATTTGAATAACATACATCTCTCGATTGTGGCTTAATTGACGAGAACCCTTTGTAGAATTTAAGAAACCTTAAATGTCATAATTGAAATGTGTCCAAAAAGCTTATAATTGCTCCTTTAAAACCCTTTTTTTATGATCTGCCTTCTCACAGTTGTGTATTTGCTTAAAAGCCAATGTACCGACGGTGTTAGCATTAAATGTAAGCTAATGTTGCATTGTCTCAACACACTGTAGCTTTTGCAGTGCTGACGTAGTTTAATCTCGACCCAACAAATGAAATAAATCCTCCATCAATCCATCTCTTTCTCTCCATGACAGCAGTTTTTCCTCATGTCTGCTGTACGGCATGGCATTACGCCAAGGCCACAACCTTCACAGCCATCCTGCCATCAAAGCTGATGTACCTCCAGGGCAGCAGAGCGTGCTGGCAGCGGTTACATGTGATACGTAACCTTCCCACGGTGCACACATATGTGCATGTCAGAGGAAGTGGCTTTGACAGATGGGCGGGACAGCCCTGCTCTGCCCGGGCCTGAACCGAGAAGTCTCGCCCTCAGGGGGGGGTCCCAGTGCGAAAGTGAGACAGCTCTGCAGGAGAGAGTACAGTGAGACCATTCAGGGATGTTCCATCAACTTGATTAATGGTCTAATTACCACCAGTAAACACTCCTAGGAGATAATAAGCAGGGAAGTTGGACCAGTAGAACCAGGCTGGCTCATGGTCAGCCAGGTACAGTTGTTCTTTTGTTGCAAAAACACAAACTAGACTTTTAGTACATGAAAACCAATAAATGCAAATAATATGTTGGCCTCTGAGCAGCTGGAGAATAACTGCCTTGCTCAAGGGCAAAGTAGTGGTAGAGAAAAGACGTCCAAAATCGATACATCAGTTCAATCAATGCAGACGACACTTTTTACTCCACCGTTTCTTGTCAGTGTTAAAACGTGACCCTTACATTAACAGTGTTTCATGCATTTGATTTGTATTGTTGGACTGGACATTTTGATATATACCTCCTACAATCACGTTGAGTAATATTTGTTATCAAAAAGAGACATTGTACATATTCACTTATATCATTTTACTCTTAAGGAACCCAACATTTTGTTGCCCCTTTGGCTGGCAGTTATGGCCAAAATATGTCAATTTGTTTCGAATAAATATATCGTCATATTGGCCTATGTTCAGCCATTCACACCTTAGATGTATAAAGAGAGTGTTATGATTGAGGCAGAGCCCCAATCATTACTAGTAAGTACATATACTCAAGTACTGTTTGATGTATTGTACTTTTTACTCCACAACAATTATTTGACAACGTTAGTGACCTTTCAGATTCGTATTATAAGCTAATACCAGGGTGCGTACGTGTGCTGGAAATCCTTGAAAATGCTTGAAATTGCACGAGGTGTTTTCAAGGTTTGAAAAGTGCTTGAATTTTGGGAATGGTGCTTGAATTTGGGATAAAGTGCTTGAAATTGTAAATGCTTTACCTCGCTTTTTAGATTAAAAGAAAATAAAGAAGTCGGAGCGCGCTTAATTGCTTCGCTTTTACATAAAACAGCTCCGCTCCGGCCTTCCCGCGCAATGCGCGTGACCGGCAAGTGTTTTTGTTACGTGTGTGACCTGGGGCCTCATTTATAAAGGGATATACGCTCAAAAAATGGCGTACGCCAGTTTCTACGCAATGTTTGCGATTTATAAAATACTAACTTGACGGGAAAATGTGCGGTCCTCCACGCAAACTCTAACCCATGCGTACGCACTAAGCACAACAACGGGAGAGACGAGAAACTGCGACACCGTTGGCAGAAGGAAGAATGGAGAGAAATATGTGGAAATAAATAAAATGTTACCTCTCATTTATCATATGAAGAATTCATTTTCAAACATTGATTAAAGCCAATCTTAAAATGATTAAACAAACGCCTGTTTGCGACTCCTCAGTGCACACAAAAACATAACTTGGAGAAATAAATAAATACGGATATGTTATTTAAAACCACCTCGAATATGTTGTGTTAATGTTATGAAATGTTTTCTCATAAATGATGCGGTAAGCAGGAGGACAGAATTACGTCTAAACTGACGCCGTTTTGCATTTCTATAGGTTGTAGATACGAGCATGGTTTTATATACTATCACGTTTAATCGTGTTTTATGCCGTTTGCCAAGACTTGATAAGTCGCTCGTAAAACACAGGAGTTATGGAAACTAAGAACACCTATGTGGTAAATTGTACAGCTAATATAACACAACACATTAGTTGTATTTCCTTTAACTGGTGGATTATGGATATATAGTTGCTGATCGACAGCTGGAACACAAACCACCAAATACAACAAAATAATTCAGATCCAGTCGTCATGACTCCACTCCGGAGGGATTCCCCGATCATTTCTTACAGTTTCTCATCAAGGGGGTGTCTCCTGTCCCCGGGACAAACACACTGCATGAGGAAGGTTATGTGTATTTTTTTTGTCATTAACTTTTTTCGGACCACTTATTTATTTATTTTGGTGACGATCCGACCTCCATGCTGCTACTCTGGTTCAAACTGCATCCACCAAACAATATGATTTATCTCGACCTCCCCAAAATAACCAAAATCTGACACGGTGTGAGATGTCTTTTTTAGCTGTTCGGTCGTAATTTCCTGCGATCTTCTTGATGCAGTCAGTCAAAATGAATGAATGAATGGGCGTTTCTTTGACTATTTATAGGCAAATATGGGCGTTACGTGAAGCCTGCAAAAGCTGCGCCGCATTTCGAGTCGATTGTGATTTATAAAGGGAAACAGGCGTAGGAAGTGCCGGTACGCACTTCCCTCGCCGGTACGCAATGTTTTGTGAATCGGAAAATTTCTGTACCTATTTTTTTGCTTTGTACTACGTAAGCAACCTTCTCACGTCAATCCTACGCAAGGCGTTATAAATGAGGCCCCTGGGCATTCTGATGAGAGTGATAGATGACAGTATGCCAGGAGGTTGCCGTTTCAACGAATGTTGGCTAGCAGAAGACAATTACAATCCATGGCTAAGACGAGGGTCAAGCGAAGCCCAAGAGTAGCCTCCTGCAAAGTGTGCAACAATAACGATGCGAGAGTCTGCGCTGACGAGCCACACACCACACGAAAGGTACGCGGTAGTAGAGCATTTTAGGTTAGGCTATCGTTGCATATAAAATACATGACACTTTTCTCTGTGCGCGGCAAAACAAGCTCGCCAAAATGGCTTCACTAGTCTGGCAGTATTTTAAGTGTCCGAAAATGACAATAAAATAGCGGTATGCAACGTGTGTGTGAAGCAGAAATCCTGCAGCTCCACCCGCTGTGACGGACCGGTGAGCGGAGCAGAACACACATTAAGAGTTAGACCTAACACACTTAGCTATTTTATCTACCTCTGGAACAAGCTAAACTAGTTATAAATATATTTATTCTTCACTGTCGGGTCACTCATTACTGGATCAGTGAGCTGCAGGAGATACTGACGGGCTGTCAGGAGAGAGAGAGAGGGGGAGAGAGCGATATCGGTATCGGCCGATACTGATTCCGGCGATCGGCTCCAAAATTAGCATCCCTAATAATTGTATATGATATGTTTTATAATGATTGATCATGAAAGTGTTCTCAAAGCTGGTAAAGTTGCAGCTAGTTTGAATGACTTTGTATACTACAGAGTAGCTTGTGAATTTACTCCAGGTGGAACTAAAGTCTGATTTAACACTTGATTATATTTCACATCATTCATCCACATCTGTAAAGTAACTAAAGGTATTCAATACATGTAGTGGAGTCAAAGTACACCATTTACCTCTGACTTATGTTTACTGCCAACCTAAAAGTACCTCAAAAATAGTAATCAATAATATATTGAAAAGTTATTTGGCTGATTGTTTTATATTGGCTCAGCCAGGTTATATGGGATGCCCAGTCTACGTACAGATGGGTCACTCATTTTGAAATATTAAACTTAGTTTTCTTTTCTAACATTTTTAATTTTTCATCCTCATGTAGAATGCTATTATGAAACACACATTTGGTTGTTTATAGCATAAAGAACATCTGATTTAATGTGAGGTAGGGAAATAATCATTTGAGTATAAGTATGTGTATATAAATATGTAATTTACAACAGCTGTAAGATGCTTGAAAATGCACCTTGAAAATGCTTGAAAAGTGCTTGAATTTGACTTTGGAAAAGGTGTAAGAACCCTGTAATACAGAATGCATTAATAATCAATACATTTAATATACATCATTTTGACATGGGCCCTTAAACATAACACATATATTTTGTTGGTACTTTAAGTTTAATTTGATGCCAATACTTATGTACTTTTACTTAAGTAAGAATTTGAAAGCAGGACTTTAACTTGTAACAGATTATTTTTTAAATGTAGTATTGCACACTTAAGTAAAAGTTTGAGTACTTTTTCCATCACTGACTCTAAAAGTTGTCTCCTGAAGCCATGTACATTTGACTGCCAGCGTTACCCTGATCTTTTGGTGATCTCCCACTTCATTGTTAAATGTTGTGTAGGTTTAATCATGAAAAAAGCTGATCTAAACTCTACAAATCATGTCTCTACATCTCTCTGAAAATAGTATCTGATGTGAAACAAACAGCCCCCCCCCCAACAATCTCAGCGTGTCTGGTGCCCCCTCTGCCTTCTCCAATCTCCACGTGGGCGTCTCGTTTCCTTCTCCCCTCGTCTCCTTCCACAGATGTGGGTTGAGAGTGTAGCGGGCCCTTTGCTCTCTCGCTGAGAGACGCAAGGAAGCGAGCATTCATCCGCCTCCGCACCAGTCTGAAATGCAGCCAAGTTGGGCGAGGGTGCCGCGACCCCCCCTGCGCAACACTTACAATCTGTTCAAAGGCTACTTCCTGCTCCGTGACACGCAACAGCAATGTGGATTTATCTGGTAATTAGACCAATACGGCGGTGAAATGAGTGGAATTGATTATGCGTTTTGAGGGACAATGAGTTGATATATTGTAGTTGTTGGAGAGCTTTTTGTTACAACTGCTTCTTTCACTTAGCTAATCATTCAGTTGTTAGCTTCAGTTTGAATCCCTCACAGCGTTGTTGTGATCTGGAACGCTGGCATTTTCCTTAAAGTATAGCTATTTGGCCATTTTCCAGGAACATATGTATGAAATGGGAGTCACCTTTATTGTTTTCATTGATTCTGCCATGGCAACCTTGTAAAAGAGCCCTGCTTCATAATTGGATTGCTCCGTTGGACACAATAAGCTCCAATTTCCAGTAAAAGCTGAAGAGAGACATGTAAGGCGAAAATCTTTTGTGTGATGCAAAGCTGTGGAGAAATTAGTAAAACAGATCATATTTCACACAGAGAGCTGTACAGTAAGAGGATGTAAGATGAAAAGAAACAGTTAGAGTTAAAGGATAACACCTATGTTCTTGTAATGTTCATGTCTCGTTCTATTCTACAAGTGTTATTGAGGATTAGTAAATGCTCCCTTTCCTGTAACTGCAGAAAAAGGTTTCGTCATCAATACAGAGTTGTGATTTGAGCTTTGTCGTAGTTTCACTGGTTCCAAATCCACATTTTTCTTTGAGGCATGCAGAGCAGCACCGACAGACTGTTTGAAGCTGTAGTCACTAGTTTTGAGAGGACTCTTAGACCAAATGTGACAGCTGGGAAATCCCTCAGGCTGAAGTGTATATTGTTATCAAAGTGAAAATAGGATTGTGAGTTTGAAATCTGTAGCAAGTATTGAAGCAGAGACCTTTCGTAGTTCCCAGAGGATGAACCCTAATGATTTGCTGGCTATATACTGCTCATAAAGCCGCTAATGTGATGATAGACTGAACATGTTGACGACTTAAGGTTAAGTGGAAGCCATTTACGAGTTGAATCAATGAATGAAAAGCTTGGGAAATGCCTAACAAGATGTGACAACACTGGACTTCTACTCAATTTTGGTGGATGGAAAAATATTAATCCTAGAGTGCTGGCTCTGTTTGAATGAACTGTATTTGCACTCACCTAGGACAGATGCAGCCCATCAACCCAATAGTGCTTTTAAAAGCACGGCAAAGAAAAACTCCACGGACAAAAGGACCAATTAGGGTTTATTTGTTTTAACTCACCAGGTATATTTCTGTGAAGACGGAAGCACATTTAGAAAACACTGCATACATGTAACAAGGGAAAATGGACACATGTGGATGGAAATTTGCTTGCCCATTATTATTTTTTCATAAAGAAACTGATCCAGTTATTTGAAATCACCAGCATTTCTGATACTTGAACATACTTAAGATTGTCTTTTGGTTTCTGATTTAGAATAGTAAGATTATGGATCAAATTTCAAATAAATTCAAAAAGTAATGCAAAATTAGTTTTATTTGAAATGTAGTTTCAAGGGGAAGATGAAAAAGGAATTACCTGACACAAAATAAAACGTAATTCCAGCAGGATTACTGTTTTCTCTCTGCGCAAGAATGCACAAACAGGTTATTTGTGCTGGAGGTGTAACAAACAGCAAACATGACAGACTGAGTCAAAATTAAAATCGCCAGCGGCCCTCTGCCATTATTACAAATCACTAGAGCTCGAATCGATCCAGCGCAGAAAGAGGTTTAGTGGAATTGACTTTCTTTCTGGTTCTCCTGAAACTCAGAAGGTTTTCGCACGTTGGAGGGATCTTTCAGTGATGTTTTTCTCTGCTGTTGAGCAAAGGGGGGAATGGAGAGTACCGTGACATGACAGATGGCATCTCACCCCCCTCTCTCTCCCCTGAGCCCACTCAGTGACCAGTGCCATGCTGTCACTCCGGGCACTGTGAGGCAGAATTCATTAGCGGGATCAGGCTGGTGATAAGGAGGATGGAAAAACGAGGAAGTGCCAGTCGGAAACAACATTTCCCTTCCTCAAAGGTCCTCACTTTGAGTACAAAAAAAAACCCCAGCCTTGTGGTCGAGATCCAGAAAAAACGAGTCAGTGATTCGGGGAAATTAAACTACCTTGAGCTAAACCAAGTGTGTGTAAACACTCTTTGTCGCTACACAGCAAGACAAATCCATACAGAAGACCTTCACGAGGGATTTGTCAAACACCTCACTCTGTCACAGCTTGTGGAATGTGGTGGCGGTAAATGGATTGAGGCAACCAATTCACAGTAGAGTAACCTTTGCCGGCGCTCTAACCTCACTGCTGGCCACAACTCTGCCTCGCATGCTTGGCCTTTTCTTATACAAATCACATTACAGTCCGTTGGCCCTTTTGGAGCAATCGGCAATTTAATACTTTGAATGGAAATACAAACGGACACTTCTGCGTCAGTAAGGTCATCGCAGTCCTTGTGTTTTTCAACGACCTCTCAATAGCTGTCTTTGGATAACAGAAAAGAAACTGCACAGGTTTTGATCAGCGAAAGTTCTTGGAGGAAATCTCAGCCTCCATTTGAACACAGTCCAGCTTGCATTTGAAATAAACTCGCAACGATTTCCTCTTGCAGTCTGGCAAGAATCAAAGCTGCTTCTTCCCTCCACATCTGGCTTCGTCTGCTGTTTTCATGTTCATCATCTTAAATTGGCACAGGATGAGCACAGTTGGTCACTTTTATTTCCGTCCGGTGCAGTCCGGCTGTTTATCTGCGCGTCTAGAACAACTTAGTCCCCAGAAAGAGAGAGATGCTGCAGCTATGTTCCTCATTACATATTCCTCCTGAAGAACTCCACACTATGTTCAACGGGAAAAAAAACTCTGGCTCCTGAGACGAACTCTCACTCTAACAAACAACATAACTCCTGGATTCCAGAACCTGAGCAGAATATCTAAAAGGCAGGAGATACGCATGATAGAATATATGGTATTATAGGTTTTAAAATCTTACCTCGAACGCTGAGTTTGACTCCTCCGTTGGCAGCAAACACATCCTGCCAAAATAGAATATTTGGATACAATGTGTATAACCCAATAAGCCTCAAAGTAAATATTAATAATAACTTCCCCACATGCCTCTGTTGGAATATAATGCAATATGCATTATCAATTTGCTTCTGTGGATCAGTGGGGTGGTTTGGAAGTTCAGGTCCAACAGCACCACCATCTGACCATCCCTAAGAACTGCTCCTCTCCCTGTATGACTCATAAACCAAATCATGCTCCAAGGATATGTGTGATCTTAGCTGTAGCAGGGGGGGAAAGAGCAGTAATATTAGCGATAATTGAAAGAGAGGAGGCTTTGGATGGTCCATCAATCAGTTCGGAACTCAAAAAAACTCAAAAGTACTATTTTATTTTCTGGGCTGTTGGAGGTGTTTTTGGACTGTGCACTGAGGAAGTTTGGCTCTGTCAGATAATGATGTTGTGTAGGGCACATTCTTTTTCCCGATAATGGTCTGTAAAATGTGTGAAAATAGTGACGATTTCTCTTAAAGTCAAAGGAGAATTCTTTACATTTCTTGTTATTTAGGTCCAATACCTAAAGATATTCATTTTGATGTGACGTAAAAGAGAGAAAAGCTTGAGATATGTTAATGTGATGGCAAACAAAACTTGTTCTGCCATTTGTGCATGAGAAATTACTAAAAGTTGAAATGTGTGTCTGTAGTTCAATTTATCAGTTAGTCAACTAATCCTTGAAGCTCTAATTTACACTCACTTACTGTAAACCGACAGCGACAAAGAAAATCAGGGAATTCTGAAAACCTCACACCATTGCACCATTCTTGCATGAACGAATCATTTGGGATTCTCAAAATAGTTTCTCATAATCGTTGCTGCTCTTATGAAGGGGAAATCCTGTGTTTCCAATGTGAAAAATCAGGCACACATCGGACACCTAGGAGCCTGTTTTCCCACTGTGTTTCCCCTGATACCTCCACTGAGTTGTTGAGCAAATCTGACACATGTCCAGTCCCCGATCAGCCCCGACAAACTCCTCAAACCCGTCTCCTGGGAGTCCTTCCTGAGGCCTTAAAAAAATTCCCCCAGCAACATCATGTCACGGTCTCCTCCCATGTACACACACACACACATACTGTAGCCACACACTCCTGTCTGTCAGCGCTCACCGCTGGGGTTGCCACAGACATGCTCTGACATCACAATTAAAGCGAGAACGCCCCGGCACTGCACGGTCATCCATCACATGCACCCCACCCCCAAACACACACATCCAGACACAGAAAGCACTGCAAGGAGTGTGTTCCTGCATGCTAAGAAGGATGCTAAATGCTAAACGTATGCATCTCATGCAGGCAGCTCCACAAAGCATCTTGATTGGGGTGTGAAAATACATTTTCAGCCTGGATCTGGGCAGCTGCCGACCTTTTTCCCGCTCCTCTTGAGTGGATTTTCCACCGAGATAAAAGTACAATACGCATCCCTGCATATGCATAATATTATCGCTATCCTTTCCCCGCTAATACCCCCTTAGGGAGTACTCAGTCATGCCACAGAGGTGCAGATAATTTCCTGAGTATCAAGGAAGATGCCCTCACAGGGGCCCCTGGCACTCAGCAGGCGGGCGGACCCGTGATTCTGATCCCATCAAGCCAGCACGTCCGCCTCCATTAGTCTCCGGCATTGTGCTCCAAATTGCTCTGACTTGTCGGGTGATTACCTCAAATGAACAATTAGGCGGCTGGCTGTCACAATAACTTGCTCCCCGTCCGTGATTTGGCTCGCCGGTTTTAACGGCACACGCTGCCATCAAGGTGCTCCAAATAAATGATCCATTCTGGAGGGGAAATGTCAGCTCATAGGCCTCATAATGAATCGGTGCACAACATTTAGTCGCATTCACTGTAATGGGACTGTGGAGGAGATACAGTAATGGCGCTATTGGACGGAGGAAGTTTCAAGATTGAGCCATGATTTGTTTGACATTTGGGGTGTGAAAAAGGATCGTCTGGATGGGAGTCATTCAATTATAGGATTAAATTCCCTCTTTTTTGCATGTCAAGCTGCCAATGCTCTCTGTCTTTCTGTAATATCTTACAACTCTAACAAATAATGAATGAGTTGCCCATAATTCAAAAGAAAAATCCTCCAGATGCTGATAAATCCAACGATGCCAAATCAAAAATGAATTCCTCACCTGGAAGCTTGCATGCTCTAGTAGTTGAGTAGCCTCAAGCTGAACCTAATGAAGCCTGTAGCGAAAAGCGCTGGTCAGAGGATTGCTCTTATTATTTTATAAACTACTGTAGACCCAGAGATACAGTGTGAGCTGCCCCCTGAGCAAGGATTAGTTACAGTCTGTCGATTAAAAGGGCACTATTTTAAAAATCAATTAAGGTTACAAAGAATGCCAAACACTTGACAGTTGGAGGTTCGCGGAATTTCCCCACCTAGAAATACTGGATGGGTCATTTTTCACTCTGTTTTGATGTCTCCTAGCCCAAGTCATCTTCAGGGAACAAAACCAAAATTGTAGTCCATGTTAAAGCAATTCTACATTCATCACTGTGTGTCCCCCGTGCCCCCCTTAGCCCCCAGCCCAGACTTAAGCCATGGTGGACAAGTCCTCAGAAGCAGCTCGATCGGTTCCGGGCGTTTTCTACGAGGCGTCCAAATCCGCTCCAATGTAATCTTGCCGTGTGTCTGTTTAGTGTGTCCGTCTACTTCTCCGGCAAAAAGCCCCCTGCGAGGAAATCCTGCATCAGTGCCGACCAGATTACCCATCAGAGCGTGACCAATGTCAGCAAGCGCAGAGCGGAGTAATGCGGCCTAATGGCGAGACAAGCCAGGGACTCTTTAATGGTAATGAATACACAATGTGAGCCCAAGGCGGGATGAGAGGGAGGGTGGCGGAGTGGGGGGGGGGGAGTCGTGACCAGACTGGTGAGGAGGGAGAGATAATGGAAGGTGTAATGTTTATTGTGACAAAAGAACTGTTTTTTGCTACTTGAGGCTATCAGTTGTAATGCAGCGAGACAAAAAGGCTGCACATTACAACAAATAAGGGAGCTTTACGTTTTTTCTTGACTTTGGATCTCGATTTTGATCCTATCATGTGACCTTTATCCGCACCATCTGACCTTAAAATATAGATTTTCAAATGTCCAATTTTTGTTGGCACTTTAAGCACATATTGATGTTTATATTTTCATATTTGACTCTAAATGAAACTCCTGTTGAACATTTCCAAGGCAAGATACTGTTTTTAGATATTTAGATAAGTGTGTATTTGTGATTTCCCTGCTCCAGGCAGCCAAAATCAATTTACAGTCTCGAAACCTACGAGAGACTACATGTGAATCATCACATAATAATAAATGAATAATACATTTAATTTATATAGCGCTTCTCATCTGCCAAGACAAATCTCGAAGCGCTTATGTATGCTCACAAGTTGTATTTACATTGTGCGGTGCGAGACTAATTTAATATAGCGACATTGCATTTGCAAGGTGGAACTTTGACAATAATACAGATCGTCATGAATCTTAAGCAAGTAGACGTATGCTTTGGAAAATGCTCAGCAGCTACAGCAAAGGCACGGGTGTGACCAAAGTTGTTATTGATGGTTCAGGTTGTTTCCGATGTGCGTTCCCAAAATCAAGTCATAGATTGTATAAAAAGCTATTGTATATACTTGAGGAGAAGGCTCATTTCCTGCTGGCATAGTGAGCATGCAAGTTTTAGCTACTATTCGGCTTTCTTTTTCAGACCTGGAGGTGTTTGCTTGACCAAACCAAAAGCTTTAATGCATGCCTTTTGGATAGTCCAGCAGTGGCGACTCGTCATTGAGGTGAGATGTGGAGAGAGTGGTTGCAGCTGAGCCTTTCTTGTAGTCATTGTCGTGTGCACAGCCTTTCTCTCACCATGCGATGATTCTCATCTTGTGTGTAACAAAGCCTTCCGTCAGAAGTAGGGCCAATTAAAACAGGAATGAAACTTGATCAGAGCGGATCTTCACCTTCCTCATATCCTCCTGTGGAAGCCTACAGAGACTCATTGCTCGTCTCTCTATATGTCGGGGTTTCTCGGTTTTAATCATCCTCTTTTCTTCACTTATATTCGGACACACTATCTCCTCTTGGCCTTTCTATTAGTGAGCTTCACTAATGCTGTAGTCCATTTAGGGAAGGCTTAGCAACAATGGCAGAAAGCATAGTATTGTGATGACATACTTCCAAAGTGACATTTTCACTGTCATACTTTTGGCTTGCTGTCTCATAATTTAGAGACTGCTCCATGGATGGCAAGGTCGCTCGTTCCACTACTTTGGTTCTGACTGAATTATCTCAACAACTGGGTGGATTGTCATTAGTTTTTGTATAAATATTCATGGTGCATGGAGCAGGAATCCTAATTACATTTGTGAGCCTGGCTTTTATCTAGATCCACCAGTAGTTCAAACATTTGCCTTTAAATGTACTCTATTTTACTTTTTTAAATCAACAAAACTTTTCATATACCATTTAGCATTCAATCTTATTAGCACATTTTACCATGTATAGTATCCTTTTTTGTGTACGATGTTAAAACCAATAACGATAAGTCCCTAAAACTAACCAAGTTATTTTGCTAGCTCAACCTAAAGTAGTTGTTTTGTGTTCTTTTTAGGTTGGACTTTCACTTTTATATAACAGTGGGTGCAGTTTGGTTAATTTGGTAGCCATTTCTAGTGATTGCCACGGATACCATCCATTTTTATTTGCTAATAACAACCAAAATGAGTGATTAGCTACAAATAATACAGTATCTAATGTCCCTTTCTTTTCCTTTAAGCCCTTTAGTTGTTTAACTTAACGTATAAGGTGCATTCTGATAAGATAGTGAGCACAGACCATGTGGAACAAGGTGGACTGTAGATAGACTTATAACATACAGAGCTTGTGAAGTCTCTCTTAGCCTTAGGAAACCCATTATTTGGATGATTACCTTCCGCTCATGAGCCAAGCTACCGCAGCGAGAGCAACCGACAGCAGTCAAAACGAACTTAAATGCTTCTGAAAGACCACACAGTCTATTGCCTCCTATCAGGAGGAGAAATCTCTCAAAATGGATCTGTTTCAACACACATCCCTAGATTACATTCTACTATAGATTAGAGGACTTTAGCAGATATTTTCTTTTGTCAGCAGATTAGTTAGAGAGTGGAAACTTCACGCAGCTCAAGTCTGCTTTATTCTCACTTTTTGAAATGATAAATCTTAATTGGTTTTCATACATCTCTTATAGAAGAGCTCACATTATTGACATTATATCAATGTAATCTGTACTTATAATTGGACTTTAAAATGTTTTAACACTGTTTCTCTGTCAGGCCGCAGGCTTCTTTCATTTAATCCGAAATAAGTCAAATACAAATTGAACACTATATGGTTGGGTTATAAAGTTGCTTTTAAAAGCGCCATGTCCAGAATATGTGTTTTAAAACAATCCAAACATGTATTAATATAATATATTTATATATTTCTCATTTATACTACCTAAGTTCACTTTCTAGTTTGAAGTGTCATTTAATAAAGCATTATTTTAAATATGTAAATGTGTATATGCTGGTAGAATAAACTAGAAGACAATGCAGGGTTTTTTAAAGTCTGTAATAGAAAAGTGTTAACTGTTATGACATGGTGGTTTACTTATATGCTTGTGACTTAATGGATAGTTTATTTTATTGCATTCTTTAAAATGCCTACAACGTGTTGTAAAAATGCCTTGCAAAATGATAATGTAAAATATACACAGTTTCTTCCATTTGTTTGCTCATGCAACTTAAAGGGAGTGACTTTATTCCGTCTATGCATACGCCCCATTAGTCTGCATCTTGCCCGCTCTTTCTCCTGCATTTTAAAACTGTAGTTTACTGCCAGCCTGCATTCTGATTCACAGAAACTAAAGGCTAAAACCTGGCCCAAAGATATATGGCTCTGAAAATGGCGGCCTTATATTTAAGCCACTTGAAGGGGGCGCTTGATTTAACCACCCATAACTACCCTAAGTTATTCATGCTCAAAACTTTGAGTGGCCCTTTTTGTCAAGATGTTTTTTTCACCGTTCCCTTTGAGTAAGTTTCCATCTGCTGTAAAATTGCGTAAGCCATCGACCGTTCCTTGAGAAAGATGTCATCGACTTTTTCTCACCCTCTGCCGTTTTTTATCTTTTTCCAACTGTCTTAATTTGGAGCCATTGCTTGCGAGCATGACTAATAATGCCTTTTACTTATCAGGGGAGGAGAGATAAGTAGAAGAGCATCTGAAATCAATGGAGGAGGATTAAGGAGGACCCTGGGGCTTCCACCATCTCTATTTAGACTCTTTCTCTTTTAGCACCCTGAGGACAGGTAGTATGACATACCTTTAGGCTTTAAAATATCTTAAGAGTGCAATATTATATAATACAGTCCAAATGTACACTTTTTTCCCCCTTTTTTTGGTATTTATGGCTTAATTTGAACCTTATTAGGATTTTAAATGTTGCTTTTCCTAATAGCAAAAGGTGACGTTGCTCTACATCTCGAGGGAACACATAGGTGGGACCTTTTAAAGCTTGACATTTCAATTTCAATTAATATATTCGGCTGTTACATCCGAGGACTTTGAAAGCCGTGCCTTCTTGGAGATGCCGGGGAATTATGGAAATGCAACCTCAGCAAGGAATTGACTGCCCTCAGGTAGGAAATTACACTGCGACAAAATAATTAAAAGCCATGTCTAATTTAAATACATGCCTGTGCACTCTAAAATACCCCTCAGACCCCCTCGGTGCGAGTCTGGAATATATGCCGCCTCCACAGGTTTTGAAGTTAAATCACCCCGCGGGCGTCTGCGCCTAAGCAACAATGATTGGACCTGCCTTTGAAAAGTGTAATAGGGAAGACATTCCGCGGATCAAACATGGCCTTGCTCTGTGTGTGTGTTTTGGGTGTGTGGGTTTACCATGCAGAGGCAATACGGTGAAATTGACATGAGTACACAATATGATATTTTGCACTCTATATGTGAGCATTCGTACGTCTTTCTCCTGCTTGTATGCACACACATCTGAACTGGCTGGTAGGTAACAGCCCTATTATAAGGCAGTGAAGCGGCTCTGCCACTATCCCAGGCCCTGCTGACAAAACTCTAATGTATAGGGCCTTGTGCTCTCTGTGCTGGGATTCAATTAGGCTGCCTAATAGTAGGGCCCGCCTGGAATGGGGTGGAGGAGTTAGAGCCCTGTCATACGGGCCCAGTGGGGCGGCACGCCTCCACTCTGTCTGCCTAATACTGGTGTCACCGCCGCGGGGAGAAGCCCACTGCCCAGCACCTCGAATCGCTGGATTACTCATTTTATTTGTTTAGTTTTTGTAAGGTCTTTTTCACTTTACAGCTACACTGAGCAAGGATTTTATTTAAAAACAGCATTTTGTCAGCTATAAGTTGTAGATGTATACTCTCATACTCACACTCCTCAGTCTGCAGAAGCTCACAAAGTGTGAATTTTTGTTTCTGTCGCCGATTGAGTTAGAAGAACCTTAATAAATTAAAGTATGAGGACCACACATCACCTGGAGACTTGTTTCTGTTGTTTCCTACTTTCAAAAGTTATGAGAGGAAAAATATAGGATTTTATAAAGACAAGATGTCTCGGTGAGTCTTTCAGTAGAGCAAATACAAGAATGTGAGAAATAAAAATGGTGGTTTAAGCCCCATTATACCTAGAATACATCCTTGAAAATCAACAACTGTAGAAAAGGGTGTCAATAAAGATGAGCAAATTAAAAAGCCAGTGAATCATCACTATCTATAACCATGTTGCTACTGATTAGAGTATTTGAATCACTAATACCACTTTCTTTGGGGTATAAACTGTGTTGAGAGGCAGCAGAATTGTATTTTTAGATGTTGTCATGTGTGGACTAGCTGACTGTGTAAAGAGTAGTTTCATACTTTGAATTGCCATAAACGGGGTCTTGCCCTGACACAATACACGCTTGGATTTGTATAAACTGGGGAATAATTTTGAGCCTGCAATCTGCCATGCTTCACGTGGAGCCCACTTTACGCTCCCATTTTCCATTTTGCGAACCGTCCTCCCTTGTGTTCACTCCACAACATCGCGTCCGTCTCCTTTTGACCTTCCTCTGAATGGTGCAGCTGCCGAACACCATATCTTTATTTCAGCATGCATGTCTTACCGTGTGAGGCCGTGTCTGCAAGCCAGGCCAAACAACTTTCCCAACATGAAAGACGGATCGGAGTGTAATCAGGGACAGAACCTCAGAAGCACACCCGCTTCAAAACGCTCAACGTGAGCCTACAAACGTAACCAGGTAGAGCTATTCCTCGCGTGTCTGGCGCCGGCGCCTCAGTGGGACGGTGGCCCCACAAGCGGTGACTCAGCGTGGGATAATCAGCGCCGAGCCGAGGCCGGGATTACGTCGGGGCGGGTAGCACGGGCGGTAGCACGGGCGGTAGGCTGTGCGCGGGCAAGGTGACAGGGATTTCGTGGGGAGGAGGGGTTCTCTCGCCATCAGCAAACCCAGCGTGGGATTGGATAATCACCGAGCCAGCAAGGGCCCCAAACCTGGGGCCGCTAACCAGCCATCATCGAGTGCAATCACGAAGAGGGAGGCCCATCAGAAAGAGAGAAACAAAAAGGCACAGCAACACTTTTGGGGTGAAATAAATTGAGTGAGCTGGTGCTTGAATTCAGCTTGTCAGGGAAGATCTGTTAAATATTTCTTAGCAGAGGACAAAAAGTTAAAGTTGGAAACTGATTTAACAATCAGCACTGATCAGAAGAGACAAAAATATTCAAATAAACGAAACGCCAAACTGTTAAATATGTTATAAACTGGCTGCTGTTGAACTTGAGGCATCTGTGATTACCAGAAAACAATTTCTGTAATGAAATCAAAATAAACTTGGATAGGAATAAACAAACTAATAAACTATTTCATTATAAGGTGTTGAGTTTAAAAAAAAAAAAAAGTATTTAATATTGACCACTTTGGTCTTCCATGCCGACACTTACTTTCATTATTATACAATTTAAAAGCTACTGAATATCAGAATAATTTGCTTATTTAGAATTATGCCCATGTTAGTTTTTCTGTACAGATAACCATTGGGATCATTAACACAAAAGCTCCTGTTTTTTTTTCTTTTAATTTACCTAATTGCATTGCTCTTCACAGATGAATGCGCACAATAAGAGCCATTTTGTTATGATAACTGCCAAACATGCAATTACAAGTCCCATTAACATCCTTTTGAAAGATGCACAAAAGAGACGGACTGAATACATGAGACAAGATTACAGACAGCCGATACCCCTGTCACGGAAACACAATGAAGTCTTCAGCAGTTTTACAGAAGAGTTGCAGGAACGGTGTTTTGTATCTCGGAGGGGGCAGGCAGGAAGGGGTGGGGGTCATTTCAAATCACACGTTAATTCAAAAGATGATGACAGCCATTGTGTAAACGCTTTATGTCGAGTTTAACCCCTGAAAGAGAAAGTAATTTACTGCTTCGGCGTGCTCTGGTAGACGAGTAGCTGATTTTTTTATTCACTGAATGTGGAGGTGGGCGGCCATTCTGTAAATATCTTTCTCTAGTGTGTGTGTAGGTATTCATAAGTGGCTGAATGTGTACTTTAGATTTCTTTTTGTTTTCTTTGAATGAGTAACTTTGGAAAGCGCAGACCTTCGCAAAGGCTAATGGTGCATTCAGGTGCTCCTCGAGTTTTTGTTGTTCTTTAGGCTTTGGTGTCAGCTTTAAATCATCATTTTTGAAACAAGATGGACGCTAAAGTAGATCTTATTTATTTTATTAATCAGAGCATTTTAATAATATATTGACACCTGTTTCCAAGTTGACTTCATGAGCATTTTGGGAACTATTTGTATGATATCAAATCTGCACACATGCCCTATCTCGCAACGTTAACCAACGTGAAACATATTTCCCATGATTCATGGCATTCAAACTTTATTTGTTCTTCCTTGGCTGATTTCACACCCATGGAAATCGGACTAGTCATTCTCCCATAATCCTGCTGACTCCAACTGAAAAGAGTGTTCAATAATTATATGTGGGTGTCATATTTGTTTGTCTATGCGTACAGTATATGGTGATACTTTAAGAGGGCAGGACTCTATAACATTAACATGTCTCCTGAAATTCCAGTCAGTTATTCATTATCTTTTCATTGTTCCATTTTTCTCCATTAAATCATGTCTCCATTGTACCTGCAAGAATCGTGACAAAGTGTATCTCATGTGCATTAAATATGGAATAACTTTCTGAAAGCTTCTGATCTCGGTGCAGGTTGCATGTCTCATTGTGTTCCACATATTCACGTCCTCCAGACTGTAATTGCCAGTTGACTCCATGCAGATTTTCCCGCTATTAGCCCATACGAGATAACTTTGGGCTGTTATCCTCGGCTGTTCTCAGATTCTGAGGTGATGAGAAGTCTGGTGTCTTTATCCTTTCAACTGTGACTGCGACTGTTTCTGAATAACTTAAAGGATATATATAGGACTCAGGGTGTGGATTTTGGGAAATATTGCAGTGCTTGTGAGCTGGAATTTAATTGAGCCTTGGGTCTAAGAGCAGGTATTGAGGAGAATGGTTCTGTTGTGATGGACTTTATTGTTGCGCTCGGTGAAGCATCCTTAGCTTTGAGCCTCACATGAAAGACATTCTTGAAAGAAGAAATCAAATCTTTGAAATATGTGGAAAAAGGGCCTAAAATGTCCTCAATTAAATACAGCTGTGCCTCAGGAGGGGTCTTCCTCCAATCATAGTCATATTTCGATCCCCAGCTCCTGCATACAACATCTCCAAGTGTCATTGACCTTACTGAACCCGGGTTCCCCTAAGGAATTGAGCATTTGTATGGTTGCCTCTGCATTTGACATTAAGACAGAAAAGCGCAAAAATAAAAGCGTCAATTTATTATTTAAAATGACCCATTGTTGTTGTATTACTCACATTGTGTTACCTTGAACTCTTGAAGAAAATGTTGTTTTTAATGCATGCCTCCGAGGTGAACAAAGGTTAACAAAGAAGAAATGTCTTACATAGCGTCCACACGGCGGCGTGCGTTGAAGCTTGCCGGCGGGCGTGTCTGAAACTCGACCAACAACCAATCACATGAGTCTCCCGCCCCGGACACACAAGCACGCGGTTTGATTGGCTAGAGCTTGTACTGGCATATGATTTGATTGGCTGGCGCTTCCGTCGAAGCTTCAAAAGTAGAACATTGCTCTACTTTTGAAGCGAAGCGACGGAACCACAATGCAGTTCGGCAAAGCGTGACGTACTGAGCTATATAGAACCTGTTTTTGTTACATCACAAGCATACTTTTTGAACCCAAAGCAGAATCTTTTTCTTAAACCTAACCAAGTCATAGAACAGACCTTGAGAAAGATGTTTTATTGCAAACTGTCTCTCTCAATCCGTAGCCTCTTCATCTGCATAAGTGTGTCTATCAGGTTGTTCCAGACTCCAAATCCAACCCAACAAAACCTTAAGAAATGCATGCTTCCTCTTCAGCTACAGCCTCAGGTTTTTTTTATTACATTCTGGTAAATAGGTAGGATTAAAGTGAACACATACATGGATTATTATCCTGTCTGGAAACATCAATATGTCTGAGTAAAGAAACAAATGATCAGAGTACACAGAGTGTTCTACAAAGATATATTTACACAACTGAGTCTACTCAACTCTAACTGTAATCTCTTACATCTTTCAGCAAAAAACAGACCTTTTTTAAGAACATACATATTTTAGCAACATCCAGGGTTGTGTTGAAGATGGAATGACTGATTACATTTGTGGTACACCATCGAACTTTGGACAAAAAATGAAAGTAATTCCTTTGAAGAGAGCTGAAGGAAAAACGGATCACCTCCTTTCATGACATCTGTGAACTTTGGAAGATTGGTCCAGCTCAGAAATTCTAAGAATGTGTAATTTGACTATAAGTCAAACTAAATAATACATTTCATGACAACCGCTGATTTTAAATTCACATTTCCATGCTTTCAGAAACCTTTTTACAACAAATGGCAACAGTATCCAACGATAAAATGTCCTTTCGTGCAATTTTCCATTGTTTTTTCCACTGAAATATCATCTTGAAACATGGACCTCTGTTTTTAGTTTTGTTATGATACACTGTATAGTGTCACCCAATGCCGCCTCTCAGTGAAGTACATCCATGGACAATGGCTGTGTCTGACAGCAGAGATAAGGCTCCTCGGGTTGCTTTTGTATCAGTATGCATCACTTACACCACCACTTCACTGGCTGTGTTCTCTCATGGGAGACGGGATGTCCAACCACAGCGTCTGGATGGAGACATGAGTCGAGACGGGGCTGAGTGTGGGCTACAATCCCCTTGGCAGTTATTCTCTGCAAACCAAAATATATTTTTTACTGTACTCACAGGATACTTAATGGATACTTAAATAAAATGATTTAACATATCACTGTTGGAGATTTTAAAACCTTCACACTCTTGGATCAGGACTCCTTCAAAATAACCTCTGTTTGATTTTTAAAGCTTGGCATATATGGAAAAAACACTTTGCTTATTTGAGTTGGATGAGAACATCAATACCAATTTCTTGTTTAGCTACACCCAACAGTCAATTAGCGTAGCATAGCCAAGCATAGCTTATCTTAGTTTTGCAGAAAGAAAATAAGAATAGAAAGTCCTCTAAAGCTCACTTATTAACATTGGCTGGATTCTTACACAAATCTAACTGTAAACACTCTCCACTTGGCACATAAAACGTAGGCCAAAAGGCATGTTTTAAATACAATTTACAATTTTGTTCCATAACATTTGGACCCTTCACACAATTCATTTCTACATGCTCATCCATTGACATGCTCTTGTAACAATAATGCACTTTCTGTTTGACTCAGTGAACATCCTTAGTACACAAACACGCAAACAGCCGCGAGAGAAAGACATAACCACACCTCACCCTCGCTCATTATTAATGAAGGGGTCAGGTTCGACACCAGCGAGAAACAATACATAAAGCAAGAAACATGATTAAATATATCAAGTAAAACAGGGGAAGTAGGCTGTGGTGTGACGTTTTATCTAATAGTAGTTCTTTGTTGCTGTAACATCAGCATTTCTTCAGCATTTATGTTGGTAAGCCTTACTTGAAACACACATAATTGGGTAAGATGGTGCTTGTGAAGAAAACCTCCCACAGAGCCCGGCTCTCACAGCGCTGCTACTCCACAGCATCTAATGATATGATTTTGTAGGTGAAACCACGTTTTTAGATTATGTAACACCTATTTCTTGCAAGCCTTTGCAATTGGAAAATGTAATATTCTTCTGTTCTAAAAAGGCACCAGGGTCTGTTATTCTCATTCTTCCAACTTGAGTTTGTCAGTGTCATTGTTTGGGATTAACATGGATAAAACAAAGATGAGATGTTCCATATTATTCCTCATAGCTTTTAATCAACACATCAGTAGCTGTTACCCTGACTTGAGGGGGCGTTCACATGATTGTAGCACAAATGCCCTATCTTTCAATGTCAATGAAAATGAAAATGAATGCATGTATCTGCCCTGTGATTTGGAACCGCTCCAAAATGTAATGAGTTCATTCTTGGCCCTTGCTACACCTTTCCACCAAGTTACATGAAGAAAGGGTAGTCGATTTTCCGTAATCCTGCTGACAGACAGACAGAAAGACAAATGAAATTGAACGGAAAACTCCTGGGCCAAGGGGAAAACCTTAAAGTATCATTACTAAACATTTTAAATACTGCTTCGATGTGGCCATGCACGGATTCTGATCAAAAAACGACTCTGGTAGCATTCAACACTTTTCTTGGCCTCCTTTCTTGAGGGCAAAAGGTCTTCTGGCTGGATTCTAGACTACAAGCAGGGGTCCAGTTCTCTTCAGGAGAGAAGATGTGGGGGAAGTAACGCAGAGATTGCACCGCCAGCCTTATGATTCCTTCCACGTTCATCCAATTCCCAGCCACTCGCAGATCAATAGCGGCCTTTGAGCGAGGCGGCGTCCCTATTGTGGCAGCATTCGCCCCAGCCAAGCTGTGGCGCAGCTAAACCATGACAGATTTATCCTGGCCTGGTTCTCCCATTAGTTACCAACACGAGTGAAAACACCAACCTAAGGTCCCCTAATGGGAATTTAATGCACTTCATTGTACCTGCAGCCAAATAAAAAGAAAACGGCTGCTGTTTTCTCCCTCCACCGATGATGACTCACAGTGGATATTAGATCTCCACAGTCAGCGAGGCCGACATGTATCATACGCTGAGTCTCTTGGTGTAGCAGAAGCGGCTTCAAATTGGAATTGGAGCGCAGAGTGCACTTGTGTGCCGCCGTTGGGTATATGGCTTAGTGGAAGGAACATTTATTTTACTGGGGAGGAATTGTGTGCTTAATGGGGAATGTGTATGTGTATGTGTGTACATGCTTTCCTCTATCTTATCTACCTTCCAGTTGTGCATGCATGTCCTCTGGTGCTCAGAGTAGGTTACATGTCACTTGAAATGTGTTTTTCCCACAATGTAAAATAACTTAAAATTCAGTTTGAGTATTTAAGCATACAAACTCTATTATGTATGTTGGAATATGCATCGTCCCATCTACTGCTTGGACCTTGCTTTTTGCCAAGTACATTTTTTTTTCTTCTGCTGAGCTGAGGCTGATGGAATTACTCGCTCAATTTGACTCTCCAATCCAAACATCCCTTGAAGAATCCTCGTTCTCAGTTGAATATTTTAATGGTGTCTGTGTCCTGGTTTAAGCACAGAAGCAACAGCAAACTGTTTGTTATGCTAAATACTTTGCTCAGCCAAGGGAAGTATTTCTGAGTATGAGACACTGAATGCTCATTTGTGAGGTGCAGGCTGCTGTGGTTCTTTGGGATTTTGTCTCAATAGGCCAGTCAAATTAGCATCATACAATTGCAAGTCTTTAATTTGGCTTTGTGTTGTTTTTGTTGCACTTTCACTTCACTTCTTTTATAAGGATGCTGTTGCTTTACCAGTCCTTCTAGTTTGCTATTAGCTGTGATTCCTGCTGTGCATTCAGCTTAAAAATTCATGCCGTGCTCTTTCTTTGCTATTTTCTGTGGCCCTTTTTTGCTGTTGATGCCAAGGGTCTGTCACACTAACTCCATGGCTAAGCAGAGAGCTAAGTGCTAAGTCTGGATAGCTGGTGGCAGTGAAACCCCTCTCATAGATGAATGTTCACACAGCTCTGATTCGGGGAGCGGTATAAAACATGACAGTATTGGCAGGTCCCGGGATGGCCGAGCCTCGGCTGCCCCTCCAAGGTGTTGGGACTCATAACAGCCCTGTACGCTTCTCTGCGATGTGTATTGAGCGCTTGTGACACATAAAACTGTCGCGGCGTGATGAGAAATAACCACTGTCAGCCCACATCTGCGCTTCAAAAAGATTTAAGCGTGGACGGAGAGGGGCAGTGGATGCAGGGAGAGATGGAGCAGAGATGGAGCAGAGAGAAAAGGAGGCACGGAGGAGAGGGAGGGGGGCAAAGGGCAGTCCGCCTGGCAGGGCAGCATGATTCATACCCCTGCAACTGGACACAGGCTTCTTCAAAAACACACTTATGTTACTTTGGATTAGTCTCTGGTGTGCTGACTAACAACAAAGTAGGGATCTGAGCTCCAACAGTACGTCCAGTTCATAAAAGCTTTGGCCTTTCCTGTTCTTAACATTAGTGCCCGGTACATGTGGAAGAAGCTTGGAGAGAAGATCAGGAGGTGCATACTGTAGATGGATGGAAGTTGGATGGATAGATGACGAATCCTGAAAGGATGGATGAATGCAACGATAGGTCGAGGGATGGATGGATGGAAAGCTGAGACATACTGTAGATTTGTATTAAATCGTGGGCGGAGGCAATATCATTTTTTGATTTTTGAACAATTGGATATATGACTGAATGGATGGATGTGGGATAAAGGAATGGATGGATGGATGGATGAAAAGGGATTGAGCCAAGGACAGATTGATGGGTGGATGGATGAGTAGACTATTATCTGAATGGTTCATACATGGATAGATGGATGGTTCAGAGGATAAAAACAATCATGGATGGATGGAAAACTGACACAGATGTACATGTATGTTAAACCATGGGTGGATGTAAGACAATTGTTCGATTTTTTTAACAATTGGATAGACGACTGAATGGATGGGTGTTGGATAAAGGAAATTATGGATGGAGAAATGCATGGATAGATAGATCGATGGGTTGATGAATTGATGGATGGAAGGGATGGATAGGTAGTTTAATATAAGGATGTTAGACAAATAAATAGTTACACAAATGGATTGATGGATGGATACAAAGTTTAAGAAATGATAATGAAGAAATGGATATATAGATGTGAAGAAATATGTACAAATGGGTGGGTGGATAGGTAAACATTAGACGGTTGGAGCTTAGATGGATTAATTGTTTCATAAATGGATTGTTTTTTTTATTTTCACGGATGGTTTGTTTTATTATACAGATTACACAAACGCAAGTATACCAACAGAATACATTAAAATACATTATAAATACCTCCCTTCACACTTTAACCTTCTCTAACAGAAGAGGATACGGCTCTGTGTGCAGTCGCTGTGACTGAAGAGACAACCGGTGACATTTCCACAAAATGACATACAATTAACTTTAATAACAAGTGAACACAGTGTTGACAAGTGAGGAGCAGTGCCACAAAATCTCCAAAGATGTGAATCATGAATTTGGTTAGATGCTAAATAAAAATGAAAGCTGCATGATATTCCCAGCGTGCCTTTTAAACATAAGAAAACATTTTGCCAGAAGTTATGCGTCTCATTTAACACAGAGTAAAACACAAGTAAACAGCCTTTGATTTTGCCCCCGTCTTCTTTTTACTCTGTTGTGCCATGCGCACTGGGCTAATGTGATTTTGAATGATGAAGCGCTCAGCGTGTCTTCTAACTCACAGGGGGGTTTCAGGTAGTTCCACCTGTTAACCGACGGTTAGCCTAAGTGTCTGAGCGGGCTTCCCCGCGGCGAGGCAAGAACTTCAGCTCTGTGGGGGGGGGGAGACGGGAGGAAGGTGGAGGCCGATTTGAATCGTGTGCCGCCTCTCAATCATGTCATCAGTCTTTGGAGATGAGGGAAGTTTGTTAGTGTGTGATTCTGCACAAATCAGATCAACATGGCTGACATTTCCACAAGTGCGTGTAACCATCGAAGGTAGCTTTTCAACGCTTAAAGATATGTATTGACTGCAAGTAGATTTTTATTAATTTTGTTCCGAGCCTGGATTTGTTTCTTTAGCTTACTTCAAATGTTGACCATCATGAGATACATAAATGAAGGAAAACTAGTGCGGGTTTTTCACACTTTGTTTGATGATTGTGCTTTTTTTTCTTGTCTACATACATTAAAGTAACCCAGTGTCTCCAGTCAGTTAGCTTTGAGTGTTAAATAGTATTATTTACTTTAACTGTTGCTTACTTAGTCACGAATGGAGTATTTATTTTGTGTATCTAAGTACCTACAGTAAGACTCACTTTTCAGGGTCTAACCCCTGAATCCTCACCCACATGCATACACAAAAGCATCTCCAAAACACACAATCAGAACAAATGTGGTGGCTAATCACAGCTTTTCGTTCAAATACTGTTTCTTTCTCTGCCTTATTCTGTTCATAGTCTTTATTGTACCATATGTTATCTTTCTAGCTCTTAACTCAGACTGGGACTACGATCCACCTCAGCCTTATCCTTTACTTCTCTGTTACCTCCTTCCTCTTCCCTCCCTTACCAACTTTTCCAGTGCATAAAGTTATCCTCCACATCGCTGCATTTCTTGATTTCATCACTTTCTGGTTTCCCCAAATAGCTTTATGACCTGGCTGTGTGTGTGGCTGAATCTTAATTTAAACCCCTTTTTTTATACGGGCTTATCCGTGCCTCTCTCCGCGCTGGAGGCCTTCCTGTGTTGCTGAGTGAGCCTGGAAAAGGATGGAGGACGGGTTGTGTGGTGGTGATGTTGGTTAGGGGGGGGGTCTCACGGCTCTGCACAATCCAAGTGTAGCCTGTTTTTTAATGAGGAGCCTGTTTGTTAAGTCCACTCAGGGAGGCAGTGCGAGTGCTTAGCATTTGCTCTCTAATTAGGAAAGCTAAACAGTCCCTATTGGTGAGGATCAACCATTGGGGGGGGGGGGGGGGGTGCTCAGCGGGACTGTGCATGAGATACAGAAGGCTCGGCCAAGGAGGAAAAAAGGGAGAGAAGAAGAAGGAGGACAAAAAGTTCTTGTCATGCAAAGATAGAATCCACCTCAACAGTGAAGGAAGCAAAGACAGCATGTTTGAGAGAGTGAACTCAACAAGCATTGTCACTACAAGGAGTCCACCTAGTGGTTGGTAGCAGAACCGCATCACATTGTTTCTCTCAGTAGCAGCAGAAATTGCAGGTGCCGCCCATTTTACTCTAAAAGTTAGTCACCACCATCAACGACTTTTAAGTGAGGCGATATACCTTTCCGAAGTGTGCGTGGGCGGAAAAACACGCTTCCCAGAGCCTGAGTGCGGAGAGCATTGAGGAGGATGTTGACAGGGAAAACAACAGCATTCTGCCACAGCTCCTTTTATCCACACATTAAATGCCTCCCTGATTACCCCGCTCCCCGCCGCGCAGACCGCTGTTGAAGTGCAAGAAGAAGAGACGGCCGCTTTTCAGATTAAGACCCTGATCAAATTTCCCTAACTCGATTTCAGACGGAGAGAGAGGGGTTGCTAAGAGGACGTGTGTGTCGCCCGTAATCAGCTTCCTTTCTCTTCACTTTGTCACTGTGATAGCATTCATGTAAGCTTTTTAATAGTCTTACCGACTTAAAACACCTGATAATCTGGTTTCGTTTTATTATCAAAGTAAACAGATTAATTTTCCTCATAAACAACACATGTCTTTGTAAGTGGAAGTTTTAAGCAATATGCCTTTATTTGCAAGGTATAATTCACTGTCATATGAACCAGTGTTTTTGGTACATAGCAGATAATACCACTTATGGCACTCTGAGGTTAATTATTGAGAAATAGTATTTGGAGAAAAAAAAAATGTCTTCGTACAAGGTCCACTAATTTAAATACTAAATGGCCTTCATCGCCATGTCTTATGATAACATCCATCTCTATGACAACTGAGTAAGCTGATGAAGCCATGAGATGCTTATATAAGATAATAGATAGTGAGATTTTCCAGTAAGAAGATCTTTTGTCCAGATAACGCTTATCGCCTAATATATATTATCCATATATGCACTATATTAAAAAATGAAAGGTCTATCCACCACAATATTGAAACATTTGAATATTGAATCTATACATGCACACCAAGTATGGATCTTTTATTATATAGAATATTAATATAGCAAATATATATGAATGTCCTTCTTCACTTTGCCTCTAGATGGCAGTGACCTCAGGGCAGCAGCATTTGGTAGGAAGACAAAGACATAGAGAAGGAATTCAGAAATGCATGGAAAATGTTTTCTTATTGAATGATTTGCAGCTGAAATAAGGTATGTCACATTGTATGTTCGCTATAATGTCGTATAATCACGATAAAATCATTGAGTGAGACTGCCACCTCTACATCATATACATCTGAACAACAGAACAATACAAGAACAATCTGAAGTGCTGTATGGTATGTTTACTATAGGGTCTAAACTGGCTGATTCCACTTATCACTTCTTTTTTAACATAAATCGACCACGACTGCATCTCATTATGCAACGCAGTCCATTCAAACAGTAATCACTTCTATCACTGACCCTTTAATTGCATTTTTTTATGTGCGCTAATGTGCATTCAAAGTCCATACGGCTCTCCTTTTGATCTGTATCGCCTCTAAATGGGATTAGACGCACAGAGATGTATTTCTTGTCATGTAGTGGATGAGCAGAGACACTTTAGTATCGCTGTAACTTATGTACACTGCTCATGTCTCCGTCCCACGATAGCAATATTACAGTGAGGTAGCACCCCCCACCTCACCCCTCTCCCCTTTTATAGGCTCCATTATCTATTTCTTCTCTATCACTTTCACTCAGCCTGTCTATCTCTCTCTTCCTTGTTTCCCATCTCCTTCTGTTGAGTCTCAAATGCTTCAGGTTGTATCTGTCTATCACCCTTCCTCTCCCAGACAGTCGACTGGTATGGCGACACCAGACTGCGTGTATTTTTAGCGCAGCCACAGATGGGGCCGTGGCAGCATGTCAGAGACCAGAATGTTCTTTATCTCAGCTGTCAGGCCCGTTCCCCGCCACCAAAATGGATCTACAGTAGCTAGGGAAAGGGGGGTTTTAATCGTGTCTTTTGCCGAGGCGAAATAACTGTCCAGGTGGTGAAAGGAAACTCTCACAGTGTCAGCTCCTCTGTGGGAGATGGAGCCAAACCTGTGATCAAGCTGAGGTGAAATTGCAGGCTATGTCTGAAAAAGGAAAGAAATCTCAAAAGCAAAGCTCCTTGAAAGAGCCGAGCTCGGCTGTCAGTACATTTTACCCAAAGAACAAGATGTTCTATCATATCAATATCCAGTTTTCCTTATTTCCACTGATGATATGTGGTGAAATAACAGTTTGGACAAATACATTCCGAACCCAGGCTTTAGCGATGGCAAAATACACCTTTAGATTCCAGATCAAACTCTGCTCATGCACTGGGACTGTCCCTTTAGTGCTTAGGGAGTTAAAGAATATTCTGGAGGCTGGGGGTCAAGTGGTCGACTTCACATTTTGGAGTCTGCTGAGACTCACCCCTGGCAGCGCTCACGTCCCAGCAGCAAACCGGCTGTCCACGTGAATATCAAGGAGGGTGGAAGGGAGACAAGGGGGGGATGCTGACAGAGAGGGAGGGGGGGGGGGGGGGGGGGAGACGGTCTGTGGGACAAAGGAGTCAGAAATGATCCCACGTTCATTTTGTCAGGCTGTCAGATTGAGCTCAGATGATCTCATCCAGCAGGTGTGGGACATTGTTAGTGATCTTCCTTCCTTCTTCTTGATTACTATGAGACAAACAAAATGACTGTACTTACATTGAGGATTTTCAAGTATGGTCACATTAATCAAATTGGTGGAAAAAACAAGAATGCATTCTCTCAAACTGGTTCCCAAGACTTAATTCATTGAAAATGCCTCACAAACACAGTTAGCTGTTTAAAAATGGTAATTCATTTCCCAAAACAGCTGGGTGGTATATTTTCAAGCAAATGTTAATTAAGCAGGAGTAAGTATTACCCTTTTGGGGCCTATTTCAGTAATCTGTTGCCTAAAAGAGACATACAATAAATATAATGGTCTGAGCTCGGATTTGTCCTGTGCTGGGAACAAATGATGATCAATACCTCCTCTAATTAATATTTCTTTCCTCCATAAAGGTTTTCCCAGTGGCGCAGTGGGAGGTCAATAATGTGTCTTTCATCGAGGAGCTCTAATCAAGCCCGAAGGTCTCCTCCTGATTCGTGTTGCATTTCTGAGCCTCATTTCCATCCCCCGTCCCTCAAGGCAAGGTAAAACAGTCCCAAGGTAAGCGGGCAAAGGCTCTGTGTTTTGTGGCCAGCCTTCACCTGCAGCTCGGTCAATTGATATGGAAATGACGGCGGCCGAGTTCTTTAAACTGAAGGGAAATAATGGAGCATGGACATGAAAAAAAAGAGCAGAGCGGTAAACAAAAGATTGACAGTGATGACTGCGGCAAATCTGGTGCTTTGGGCAATCTAATTGTCAGCTTCATTTGCACTCTTCAAAGGCAAGGTTACACAAGTCATCAAGATGGGGAGCACAGAAGGACAACTCAAATACCCTGCATACTGTATAAGCAGCTCGATATTCAGTTGCATGATGTCCAGTGTTCAAGGTTTGGGAAACTTTGGAAAGCATTTTAGAGTAGTGCGGGGATGACATATGTTTTATATAATGTCGTATGATACTAATCCTCACACATAGCCACCGTTTTTCATGTGATTACAGTGGAAATGCAATCAGAAGAAGTAAATCGCTAAAAGCTGATATAACCTTCACATTTGTTAGCCATTTTTAGGACACAAACAAGCTTGTTCAACAGTGGGGTATTTACTGACAGATTGTATGTCTTAGAACAATACAATCAAATCTCTAAAGCTTGTATTAATCGCAGAACGTTGTTTAGGGCATTAAACCGCAAAAACGTCAAGAATAGGCATAACAAAAAGAGGACAGTGATCACAGCCCTTCAGAGGACATGTCATATGCAGTCTTCCTTTTAAGAACGTCTTGCTGCCAGAACAATGCAGCCTTCCTCTCCATTGTGTCGTCCATAGGGCCAAACCTTCAGAGGGGGAGATTACAGCCCTGCCGTCTCTGAAATCATTGAGAATGTGGAGCACCGGCGTTGAGACTCAGCAGCGGGCCAATCAACACCAGCCCCATGCTCTCTGAATACAGTAATTATCACTGTCTGAAGGAATTATGTTTATTAGGGCTTCGACGAGGTTGTTGACACATGACGTTTCCATGGCGTGTGTAAACCCTAACCTTTAAGCTGTTATTTGTATTTAAAATAGTTACTTAATGTTGCTCTAAACTAGAAACAAGCTCGAGCACTGCCGCCATCATTTAATCCATGATGTGTCTCTGGAGAGCAGTGAGTTATTAATGCCATCACCTCAAGGAGAGGGTGAAATATTTTATGTTCTGCAGAAAGTTAATGACGCTGCAGAGCCATTTTTAGCCTGTGTATAATGTAGAGTAATAGCACAGGCACGTTTGGCATTCAGATAGAATCTTTATTTCATGCATTTCTTTTTTTATTTGTTCCACTGACGGAAGTGCAACAAACTTTCAGACAACTGTGTTAATAATAAAGAATGATTCACACACAGATCATACAGATCTAATGTCAATAAGTCTGCTGATGTGTTCTCTTGAATCCACTTCATGAATATTTCATAAGGCTGTAATATTATCAATGGATTTCTATGGCTTGTGTACTTGTACACAGAATTAACATTTTCTTATCTACGTAAAACATGTTGTTTTTTTTAAAACGGGCATATTCTTCATGCCGGTTAGACATTTGTCATAAATTATCACACCCAAAAATCTTAATTCAGACACTAGTCATCTGGGCCAAGTAGTTCAAAACTTTTAATCTCTATCTGATCGGATCAGATTTGGAGTTGGGTAGTTCAAAACCAAAAAACAGGATTAGGATCACTTTGATATCCGATCAGATCAGGAAATCAAATCTGGATCAAATCTTCAAAACGGGCAGTTCAAACCGACAACTCAGTTTTATCCCAAACAACTGGATTATCCTGATCCCACCAGAGGGGTGGATTACCAGAGCAAAATGTACTGTACAATTTATTTAAAAATATGTTTCAATATAAATAAGATGGCAAAGTTTGTTAACTGAAATAATACACAATGTTTAGCCTTCATGGCAAATCAATTTTATTTTTCATTTTTTGGTCACGTTTGTGGTGGCTATACCAACCAACCAAATGTTGATGACATAAATGTGTATGCTCATAAAAGTATCACAACAAAGATTGTCAAGCACAAATGTAATTTAGATTAAAGAAAAAATATCTTCAACAAAAGAAAAGTCCATCATCTGTCGTCACCTTTCAAACGTAATTGCGGACAATAGATGTCTCTGCAATGTGGTCTCTTGTCTTCCTTGTATTATCTTTCATATCCACTAGATGGCGATCGGTAGGATTAAAGCACTGATATTCAGGATCTAGTCATCTTGAAAAGTCGTAATCTGGATCAGGGTGATCCCAGAGCCATATAATAGAATATATAGTCTCTCTATATGGCGCTGGGTGATCCCATCCTGAATTGCTTTGTAATACTGGGACAAAATATGGCCGAGTTGTCTGATCCTGGATCACAAAAAATGGGATTTCAAAATCTGATCGGATCTGATTGAGATTAAAAGTGTTGAACTACTGGGCCCAGACAGTGAAACTATTTCAACCTTCATGTCAACCAGTCCCTAAATAGATCTACATGAGGGCATTTGTTTTCTGTGATTCTGTCTTTGATCAATTTAATAGGGTTTCTGCAGCTCAGTCTTTGATTAAAGCAATCTGTCCTATAATAGTCTCTGACTGTTATTATTTCAATCATGTATCCATTACATTCATCTGTTTGCAACTTACAAATTATGTATCTAATATATCGTATTCCAATGACTTGTATATAGACTCTCCTTGCACTATTTATAATCTATTGTATTTGTATTTACTTGTACCTGTTTATTGTGTTGCACTGTTGGAGGAGCCTGTGACCTCAGATGTTCATTGACATATCTACATTGTAGCTTTGTACAAATGACAATAAAAGCCTTGAGATAGCAAGTTGTACTGTGTCTCTCTGAGCTAGTATACAACTCGATAAAATTACTAGGAAATGCAGGACCATGGGAAATGAAACATGATGTTTTATTAAACGTACCCACAGTAAATGCAAGAACATATATCAGCATATGACATTGTGATGGTCTTTTTATAATATTTTGTATGTTGCATATTGTCAATTGTTTTCAAATATATTTTCGAAAAACAAAAGAATAATTAAAGTAATTTAAAGATATAAATCTGAATTGGAGATTTTTTTTCAGATGTATTATCCTTTTCTATCTACATTTTGTAGTGAAGATGATTGATCATTTTTACAATTTGTATTATTCAATAAAATAAAAAAATGTTTTAATGTTGCAATGAGCACAATGACCACCACAGCAGTGTATCCATTATAGTGCTGCAGTACCTCCTTATCAGCAGCAGGTGGCAGCAGCCTGCTAGCTAAACGCCACAACCCACATCAGGAAAATATAAAGACGAAGAAGACTTTACATCAACAACAGTGCAGGACTAGCAGAGGTAACGTTGCTTATCCATCAATGTTTGCGCTTTACAATTTTATCCTAATGCTCGACTTTAATTTGAGACGACATACATCGATGTGATAATATGTTGAATTACGCTATTAAGTAGCTTCAGTTACACGTGCAAATGCAAGCCGTTAGCTTTAGCTTTGTAGCTTAGCGTACACGAAGCTGCGGCTAGCTAAGCTGTCATTATTTCATGCGTGTGTGGGTGTATGTAGCCTAGCATAAGAGGCTTATTGCGTTATGTGGCTTTATTCCGTGATAATAACGGGAGCTTACTGTGTTTATCCCAATTTTTAAATCTCTAACACTCGCTTTTCCGGTCTCACGCGTCTTTTACCGCCTCATCTTTAGCAGATACATCTTACTGGCCGATTTCAGCAGTGCAGCAGAGACAAAACTGTCAAAATGGACACGAGAGCCTGGAGGAATCCATATCACGACTATGATGGGAACCCAGCCTCAACACAGGCGTTGTTTGACTGCCAGGGAAAGGTAAGGCATAAAGAATGCATGCTCGTGCATCAGATTCCCGTGCAGAAACCCTCATTATTTAACATTTTCTCCACCTCCAGCTCACAGCAGAGTTTGCCCAGAGGCTGAGCAGCAAGATCAGTGAGCTGCTGGCTGTGATGGAGAACGGGCTGAAGTCTGCAGACCCAAGAGATTGCACCATTTACACCGGCTGGGCAGGTGATGACACCCTTACACATCTTTCATTAGTGACATCTTATTGTGTGATTGGATTTGGTGTCTTTGTGTCTGTAATGTCTTATTAATATTTAATGTATGCATGTATGACTGTGAGACTCATTGTGGACATGATTTGCATTATAAATGTCCCTGAATTTTTTTTTCATGCAATTAGATTTTCTTTACAGGTTATGATGATTTATTAAACAAACTCAAGGTCATACTCAATATTAGAAAACATGATTTACTAAGAAATGCAACTATAAGTACCGGTGTGTAACGGCAGCTGTTAAAAATAATAGATTTTTTTTTTAAATAGTTTTGAATCGTGAATATAAATCCAGTTTTCAGCCCGTCAACTATGGAGCTTTTCTCTGTTTTATATTATATAAAAGTGAACGTCTTAGCGTTTTTTGACTAGCAAAAAACAAGGCATTTAACACGTTTCTGACCTTTTTATAGCTTTTTCTAAAGTTATTTAATATTATTAATAGATCTGTAAGTAAGTAAAACTTTATTTATATAGCATTATTTTTTTAAATGTTCTATTTGAGACAGATGGGTAAAAAAAAAAGAAGGTTATTGAAGAAAGGAATATCCCGAGATTAGATTAGATATGTTTGTCACAAAATGTGCTTGTTTGAACAGTTAACATCACTGAAATGCATCCGTTCTTCCACAGGTATCGCTCTGCTTTATCTGCACCTCCACAACGTGTTCAGGGACACGTCCTTACTGCAGAGAGCTCTGGAATATGTGAGCCGCAGTCTGAAGTGTTTGACCCGGCGTCATGATGTCACCTTCCTGTGCGGGGATGCAGGGCCGCTGGCTATCGCTGCGGTGGTCTACCATCGCCTGCAGCGGGTGCAGGAGACCGACGAGTGCATCAACAGGTCAGTCTGAAACACAAAGGTACTGGGGGTCGTTTTTATTATGGTCTCTCGGATAGGTAATGGTAGGTAACATTTTAGCTTGTTATGTTCCAGAGTGCATGTTTTTGAGTCATTGAACTCAATCAAATACTGTGTCACATTCCATAAGGATATATGTAGCATCCTGTTATGTTTTAGTTTTTCCCAGACACAAGATAGTGGAGTTTCTATCAAATGTATTGGTGGTATATTTATTAAGGTATTTAGAATAAGGGTTTTGCTAAATATTAATATAATATCGCTATCCTGATACATATCCTACATTTTCTATGTTGTGATGTCTTGAAGGCTACATTACATTGAAGTGATGTCATTGTCTGAACTAAACCAACTGTTACTTACTGTCCTATACCTACTTAGCCATTATATTCACATTACTGATGATACTTTATCAAAAATCTCATAGTGTAAAGTATTTCTGAAAGCAGCAACGGTCAGTGCTACAATATCAACGAAATATCGGGGTAATTGATCAAAAATATTATGTTTGATTTTCTCTATTGCCCTGCCTTATTTCGAGTATGCATATTATTGTATAGGTTTTTGCAGGCTCAATAGATATTTTAAAAAGGGATATTGTGTCTTCGTAAACGCACAATTTGTAACACAAATGATCCACAAAGAATCAAAGACGGGTTAACTTACAACAGCACTTAGAGAGGTTGATCACAACATACCTAAATGCGTGTGATTGGCTGATTGTGGATGAACCAATCACACCGTGTGCTGCTGATCCAGTTAAATTAGCTCCCAAAGGTAGGGTTGTGATCGCACTTGTTACATTTGAATTGTAAACAGTCATTTGTGCATGACGAGGTCTCATGAATTCTCCTGTGCCTTGTTCCCAGACTGCTGCAGTTCCACCAGAACGTGGTGAAAGGTGTAGGCGGTCTGCCCGACGAGCTGCTCTACGGGCGGATGGGGTACCTGTACTCCCTCGTCTTCATCAACCAGCAGATGGGGCAGGACAGGATCCCGCTGCAGTACATCCAGCAGGTAGGTAGAGCATCACACTTTGAAACACCGGGTGTGAGGTGGTGAACATTTACTTTTGGTTTTGATCAAGGACAGGCTGACTGATCATTCAAGAAAGTACTTCAATGTTACATTAAAACGTATATAGTTACCTTAGACGAGAAGGGAAAGTGAACAACATGGGATAAAATGACTGCTAATTAAATACAAATCTACTTTTGGTTTAGATTACAATCTAACAATATTCTATAGTAACCACACTCGGAGAGGAAATTGAAACGTATTTAATAAAAGGGGTAGCAATGAATACAAAAAATAGGAAATCCTTCCACTCGGATATTTGTTAACAATTTACTTTGGAAATAATGCTATTTTTGGGTTATAATCTTCTCTAACTTTTACTTTGCTGCTCCCAGCTATCTCAATTTACGACACATTTGCTCGCTCTTGCTCATATTGATGTCCACGTTGCAAATGTATCTCCATTGGTCTTTTTGAATTGTACAGATTAGGCGTGTTTGTGAGGCGGGATGTGTTGTTTCCCCTCTCAGATCAGTGAGTCGGTGCTGGTGTCCGGCGAGCACCTCAGCAGGAAGTTCCGGGTGCAGAACCACAGCCCTCTGATGTTCGAGTGGTACCAGGAGCAGTACGTCGGCGCCGCCCACGGCCTATCGGGCATCTACTACTACCTCATGCAGGTCAGCCAACCTCCGGGGCGGAGCCAAGCCGCTGGTTTACACTCATTTCTAAAGGAGCAATGGCAGAACTTATTAATATTCATATTTCTACTCATTTCAAACGGGGTTAGGTTGTCATTCCTAGATACAACTAACACATATGCTCAGTTTTTTTTTAATTATCTGATAACTACAACTCCAAACAACTATATATCCAATAATGTATTTGATTTTGTAACTATTAAATGTTTAACTGCCCATCAAAGGTATCTAGAACCCTATATGAAACATAGTGAATTCAAGCTTAAGATATTACATTTATAATAATATAAAACAAAGAATTACTGCAAATATTCACCTTGTTTAAAAGCCAGAAACTGGGAATAGTGTTTAGTAAAGCACTATCTATAAATTGTTTAAATAAATTACTATTTGTTACATCAATAATGTTATCCCGGTTTGTTAAAATATGCATTTTAAATGATAATTTGTTAAATGTCCCATGTCATGGCCATTTCTACTGATCATAATTCCATTGTTGAGGTATACTAAAATAAATGTATATTGTGCAATTTTCCAAACTCACATTGGTTTCTCATACAGCATCTCTGTATAGTATGTGTATTCACTCTCTGTCCTAAACGGCTTGTTGGAGCTCCTGCCCCCCTCCCTGTGAGCCCAGTGGCCGTCTGCGAGACAGCGAGACACAACGAAACCCAGCCCGAAACACACACACACCCGCAGCCTGGCTGGGAGTTTGTGTGTGTGCCCAGGCTGAGTTCCGCGGTGTCTCGCTGTCTCGCCGACCCCACACCAGTGAGCCAGCTCAGTGTCCTGCTCCTCGCAGCAGCGAGCCTCGCAACGTCCCGCCGAGTGTGTGTGTGTGTGTGTGTGTGTGTGATGAAGTCCGCGGATTGGTCCAAACGTAACGGCTCCGCGGACGTAACTATACCCGAAATACGTCACTATACCCAAGAAGTAAACAATGGAAAAAGAGAAATCCCCAACGAGGCGTTCTGGGGCAGCATAGACAGGTCTTTTCTGTGTTAGAGTTTTACTCGCTACAGGGTGTACTTTGAGGGTTTGTGACTCTGCAGACCGTTTACATGCAGAAAAAGCTACATAACACACAAGGGGACGGGTAATAACAAGAAAAGCATGACATGGGACCTTTAATTCTATCAGTATATGGCTTACTGAATTAGCTTGCTTCGAATAAGAATTCAAATTGAAAGAACAAGTCATATAAGTAATGTAAAAAATGTTATTTTCTCCAAACATTTATTAATGAAATGTTTTGCCAATGTACCTGCACGTATTCTCTGTATCTGCCACCTTATCGTGAAGTTTGCACTGGTTTCTTCTTCATCCTGTTTAAACATGGTCTCTCCCCCCCCCCCCAGCCGGGATTCGTCTGCGTGGAGGAGTACGTCCACAGGCTGGTGAAGCCCAGCGTGGACCACGTGTGTCGCCTCAAGTTCCCCACAGGGAACTACCCCCCCCTGCATCGGGGACGACCGGGACCTGCTGGTGCACTGGTGCCACGGGGCCCCAGGGGTGGTGTACATGCTGCTGCAGGCATACAGGGTAAACAACATGTTTTTCTTTACCTGATGTCAGATGCAAAGGATTTACAGAGACATACGGTCATCTGTGGGGAACTTTAGGCCATTTCTGTTTTCATATATGTAATGACAATATGCTGTTAGTGCTGCTTGTGAGGTCTAGTAGGAAATGGTTCGAGTGTAGAAATCTTTTTTGTATAATTATGTATTTAACTTTATCCAGTATTATTGAGAAACCACAACACAGCCATCATTGAATCCAAACACTGTCTACACAAAGTCCCCATTCACATGAAGACAACAACTCCCTACATTTTAACATCTCTTTTCTTCCTCCTCCTCTTCCTCCCCCAGGCCTTCGGGGTGCCGCAGTACCTGGAGGACGCGCTGCAGTGCGGGGAGGTGGTGTGGCACTGCGGCCTGCTGAAGAAGGGCTACGGCCTGTGTCACGGAGCGGCGGGGAACGCCTACACCTTCCTCGCCCTCTACCGGCTAACACAGGACCCCAAGCACCTCTATAGAGCCTGCATGGTGAGGCGCGCACACACCGTGGAATATACACACTACACACACCGTGGAATATACACACTACACATCGCTCACACAGGGCAACGGGTATTCAGACGATCAGACATTAGTGGGGGCTCCTGTAGGATCAGTCTTATGGCGCATTTCCACTGCAGGGCCTCGCACGGCTTAGTACGGTATAGTTAGGCCTTGGTAGGCCAGGCTCACTTTATGCTGTGTTTCCATTACAGTTTACTAGCTGGGGCAGTAACTATAGTAACGCAGTGTAGGCGGAGCCGTGACGTCATCTTCAATGCGAAACACAAAACCAACATTAGCCGTTAGCTGTTAGCCCTCAGAGCTCACAGCTCCTCATATCTGTTCAGAAACTAGACAAAAGTTAAACAAGTACAAACCCCAGACTGTCTGTGTCATGGCGAATACAGTCGCTGCTTTATGTATGTCTGTAGGCCGTTGTTGTGAGTGTGGACGGTCGGAGCATATACTGCGTTAGCTTATCCGATCTCCATTTAGAACACACGCATTCTAAAAGGTGTTTCGCCTGCCGTCTGTCTGCAGACTTGTCAAAGCATTAATTCATGGTTTTTACTAACCGGTATCAGTATGTTGTTACTTCGGCATCATTTTTGAAACGTGTCTTACAATTAAATCACGGTCAAATATGTTCATTTTGTTGTAGTTGCCAGCGATTCTCTCACTAGTTTAGCATACTCAGTTGTTGGCCCAGAAAGAACCTCGATTTTGGAGAGCCAGAAAAACGGTGAAAAAGTACCCGCTAGCCGGAACTACGCCTAGTGGAAACGCAACCAAAAACGGGCATGGCACGCTTAAACCGCACTCCGCGCTGTAGTGGAAATGCGCCATGAGTGTCCAAATACTTGATAAATGCGGCAGTGGAGTTATTTTCTCATGTGTGTCTTTACCTGCTTATAAATAATTTAAAATAAAATATGTACCATGCTTTTTACCCACTGTGTTTATACTATTATAATGCCACAATAAATAGGAAAAAAGGCATTTTATAATCCGTTTTTTGAGGCTTTATATTGCGTCTTTCTCTGACTTAGATCCAAGATGTCAAAGTCATATTAAACTTCTCACAAAGGGCAAGCAATCAGAGCACAATTGGCCCCCCGCCAGCCTTAAAACAGATCATTATTATTCCTGGATCCAGGTGCGTGTGAGAAGCGGGGCCTTTTATGTTTTTAGACAAAAGCTTGGTGGCTGTCGGTGCGAGTGTTCCTCTCTGGATGCGCTCCAGGTGGCACGAGTCCCACGTGTACTATCATGAATATGGATCTATTCACAGAGGATGGAAATAGACTCTTCACATGTCTCGCCTAAGCTTGGATACTCGCTCCGCAGCGACATTGTGGTCATAATCCGAAACCTCCAACAGATGCTAGGATTTCACTGAGAGGAGCACCATTTTTAGCAGGTGTTGATATTGTTTGCTATCCTCCAGGGGTCAGCTGCAATCCAGTGTTGTGATAGGATGGGAATGTTATTATGACACTATCTGCCTTTGTCTCTCCACAGTTTGCTGACTGGTGCATGAACTATGGCAAACATGGATGCCGGACGCCTGACACTCCCTTCTCCCTTTTCGAAGGTAATATTCAATGACATGTCCCACTTATTACATTTTAATCAAATATTACCTTTATATTACCTCCTTCACTCCCCCTCCCCTCTCTACAATGAACTCACACACTACACATCTGTAACGGACATTGTGTTTCAGTATTGAGGACTTAGAATGCGATAAGTAAATAAAGACCATCCCTATCCTCTGTTATGTCTCAATATCAACTATTTGATATTGAGATTTGATGCAAGATTTAACCATCTTCGACCACTACAATTCATAAAGATTGTCTTGGAGTTGTGCCATTTTAAGAGTGCTTCTAGACTTCAGCATGCACATATACACCGTTTTTAAAATAGACATCACATTTGTACTGCAAGAACGAAGTGTATTGTCAACGCTCCATCAGCCTGGGGTTAGCATTTAGTGAGCTCACTTTAAAGGGGCGACTCTTACGCTAACCGTAGCACCTATTTTCACTCCAGTGTCTCGGCATGAGAGGATAAGGGACCTGTGTAAATGTGGCCATGATATTTTTAACAACTCCTAAACGTAGCTTGGCTTTGGAGTGTGTTTAGTGTCATTTCCTACCAAACAAGCTTAACTGAACAACAGAAACTGCTCTGTAATAAGTGATCATTTGCTCATGTTTCATTTGATCACATTCATTAAAGATAAAGCCGGTTTTATAAATGTTAGTGCAACATAAATGATCAACAATGCGATACAGGACTGAATAAAATGACACATTTATGCATATTTTGGAAAGACAATTGTAAAACTGCAGAGGTTGAGTTAACCGAATATTTTCCGTCTATGATGGAAAAATCTGAAAGCCGTCCATCATTTTGACAGATTAGAACAAACTCAGAACCGCGCCAAAGTTTCCCCGCAGCGGGGCTCCGGTATTATGCCGTGTTATGCATGCCCGCCCAAAAGGAAATTATATCGTTTCCAAATCTAACTTTGCCGAACAGATCAACAAAAGTATTTGCTTAACGCTGTGCACGCTCCCGCGAGGTGCTATGGGCATGCACAGATAGGGATCTGGGCATGCATAACACAGCGCTAACAGTTCACGAGCTGTTAGCGCAACCTCTGAGTTGGAAAACCAAAATCATAAGAAATACAGCAAACAAAATTAATATTAACCTTAACTAGGGTTTTCTGTATGTTTATTGTCCTGTATGATGTTTGTGTAAACTCACCGCATCACTTCCTGTTCACAGGCATGGCTGGCACCATCTACTTCTTGGCCGACATCCTGCAGCCAATGAAAGCGAGGTTCCCCTCCTTCGAGGTGTAGACGTGTTCCCACAGGTAGTGCCCCCCCACCCACACTGTGGGAAGGAGAAGACCCACACACTTTTGCTCTGTGTCACACTCATGCATGAAACACTACATTCACAACGATCGACATTGTGCCATGTTTTTCCTGCTCTTCTCTCCCGGGAACTCTACATGTTATTAAACAGGATAAGTCCTATACTCGCATTTCAAACATAAGAGCTTGCTTTTTTCGTTCCTTAATTTGTGTATAATTGCTTTCAAAACTGTGGATGTTGCTCAGATTGTGACATATTTTGAGGGTGAAGTAAAAAAAACAGTAAGGGAAATTAATTTTCTGGATTTAAAAAAATAAAATTGTGGTTAAAAAAAAAAGAAGGTGTTTTTGCTAACACTTACAAATGTGTTTCTATTCTGCATAGCTTGATATGGTAAAAAAAACAATGGATGCTTTTTTGGTTTTCTTTTCTTTACAGTGTCAACAGCAAAGCTAGTAACAATGCACTAAATATAATACGGTGCCATGTGTTAAGGGATCAACCCCCGAGTGTAAACTGTTGCCTGTCCTTTGCACTGTCTGAGCAATAAACCATGTGTCTTTTTACAGCTGTCGCTCTGTAGTCACTTCCTGAAGCTCCCTGATCTTAATGTGGTGTACGCAGCAGCAAGGAACGGCCAGAAGGGGGCGGCAGCGAGCCTGCAATGTGAGATTATGTGGAGATTAACCTCTATCTGGAATATAAAGTACATTCACCTCAGCCAGTTTTGCACATGTTATGCTTATCGAATTAATTTTCCATATTCAGGCAGCTGAGATTAAAAGTGAATATATATAAGAAGACAACCAGAAAATCAAACTACATCCGACTAAATGAGGAATTAAAAGCGGTTACATGAAGATTCTGATGATCAATAACTGATACCTCCATAAAGGCCAACAATGCATTCATTTTCGTTTTTCTTTAAGTTGTGACGTTAAAAACAACATCAAGGTTCTCTCTAAATATGTGTTTCATTTTTATTTATCTGAGCGTTCGAACGATATGTTGATATGTTTCCGAGTTCTGACAAGTGGGGGGTGGTCTTTTCACAGTCCGGGACCCCTTCTTTCCGGTTATTCCACATTGTAAATACAGCACGGATGCCCTTTCTTGCAATGTTGACGCAAAATAATGTGTGCATCCAAGCCGTGTTGCAGATCTCGTCTCCACTTCTATGATTTCTTCCTTTGCCTATGTTACACCTTTTCCCATCAAGCTATATGAAAATTGAATGAAATTTGACAAGAGATCGAGCAGAAAACACTGCCTCATAGTGCTTTAAAAGTTAATAAACAATGCTTTTTAGTTCATTTAATACATTTAAAAGAAACACTTCCCATTATGTTGTCGGTCTTGTCTTCATTATGTAAAAACGTTGTCTTTTAAAGCCTGACATAAAACAGGAATGCAGGAGAGCTTCACATTTGACCTCTCTCACATTGTGTCGCTCGGTTTTAAGGCTCTCATAAGAACCCCATATCAGCGGCGGGGGTCTCCAATCCTCTGTCCCTCTCTCTGGGTTACTTGGCTCAACGGGTCGCCTCTCTTTTCCAAATAAGGCTCACGTAACGCTCCTGAAAACCAAGCGACGACACAATGCCACCGCTCTTTTTTAAGCCCGCTAGACCGTGCTTCTTTATGACCTGACGCCAGCTGGGGCCTCGCAGGGGAAAGCGGAGGGGTCTGCTGCGCGGGGCGGTTACTATACCGGAGGGTCTCGAGGAGCGTTCATTTTCTCTACCCCCAACTCCACAGAGCCGGAGTAGGAGAAACCGGACACCTCCGGGGGGTAAAAATAGATCTCATCTGTCCAGGGGAGTGGTCTTTCACTCTGGGTCACTCACACAAATCCTCTCTTCTTCTTACACAACGGGATACACACAATTAGTGAATCACCCAACCCCTGTGCACGCTGCCTCTGTGTGTATCTGCACCCCCCCCCCCTCAGCTGTGTCTTTAAAACTAACTTTTTAATCACACCCCCACAGTCTTTTTCGTTTGTTTTGAACGTGGTATAACCTCTTTTGGCTGTTAATGTGTCCATGTACTTGTCTTAACTTGCTCTGTTATCGCTGCATTTCACGATCAAAATAAATAAATAACCACATGCTCACTTTTTGATGTTTTTCAGTTGGCACCCAAATATTTTATGACCAACAAAAAACACTAAATAATCCCTTTTTTAGGCACAAAATCACTAATTGTTATTATAGTGAAAATCTGTGTATAGTAAACTACGAATTAATGTTTTTTGTTTACGTCCAAATGCCTAAAACACTGATTATACTGAATGTGTCCGTCACACGGTGCGTATTTATTTTCATCTCGTACTGTAACCTTTAATGTAGTGATAATCTTTATAACAAATGTGCAGTTCTAAAAAACAAGTGGAAAATGGATTTAAATGCACATGCAAAACACTTTATATTCCAAGGTGCAAGACCTTGTTTTTTTATGTTAAACCGTATTAATAATTCTGCAAGATTAAAAACCTGAGAACTCCTTCAGTGTATTGAGCATAAATCATGCGAGGAACATCATTTATATTCGGTCCAATCAAAGTAAGTATAACATTTGTTTCCAATTTTCTTAATTGTGCATGTTTTCAAGACAGAATTGTACTCCTGTGAAGTCGTTTTGTAGCAGATGTTAACAGTATTTGTATACATGAACTTCATTAATAATAGATTCCTTTTGATAGTGCCATCAGCACCATGGAGAGCTCTGATGGAGGAAAAAGGCACACTGTACTTGGTCGTTCGACCTGCAAAGATTATGCAATACAGTCTACTGGGTAAGCCATTATTATCATTTGTATATATATTTAATCCTCTCCTTAAATGACATGCTATAGTGTAATGCAACTGACCATTTTTATAATTGAATAATTTGACAGTCATTATTACTTTCTCTATAAAATGTCAGAAAACATTTTTTTAAATATCAATCCCACTTTGTATTTAAATAACTTGTTCTGTCACTCCAGACTTGAAGATTTACAATTGAATATGGTTCAAAAAGCGAAATGTATTCATAGGTAAAATGGTGAAAATGTATTGAAATCAAAATGCTTGGTGATTCATGTATCGACCGATTGTTGCAGCTGCATTTGAAATCCAGTTTCTAAGCGGACTGACTGTCCTATTTGACTCATTCCAACTTTTCCAACGTGTTTTGCCGTGCTGTTATTTCACCATAAGTGGAGCAGTCTCACAGTTTAAAAATAAAGCTTGTAAACGATCCCTCTGGGCTCGCAGCCGCTCCAACGTGGGCCACTAGGCATCGGAGATTTCTGCATTTTCACCGACTTGCTTCAGCTGTGTGAACCCCCGGAGAGAAAACACTTTAATCAATGAATGCATTTTTTTTTTCTTCATAGGAACAGGATCCAAAAAGGTTTCCAATTCCGACCTCCAAGTCTTGTCTTGCCACGGTTATTTATATCTAAAAATATCCCCTAACCCTTCTAAAGGCTTACCCCCGCTGCGCCTGGTGCTCAGCTCTCCTTTCCGTCAGCCCTAAGAAAGTTAAAGATGTTCCAACTGGTCATCTGATCCGCCCCCCCCTCATTAGCATATGTGATGTCATGGTCCCGGGATAAATAAGAGGGGGCTTTGAACAGGGCCCACGACCACTCTGTCTTGGGACTTCAGCTTTGCTTCTCCTTTTTCTTTCCGCTCATCCAGACCCAACTCTGCAAAATGGTGTGTACATAATTGTGTTTTGGACCTTTTGGGTGGGGGCGGTTTCCGATGGAGTTACCTATTTTTTTTTCAACAAGGGATAATTCTTTGTGGCATGCGGATACCATCTCTCCAAAAAAAAAAAAGCCACAGAATTTGGACTTAAATTGCATCACTGAAATCAAGACTGGCATTTTTGATACTTCTCTGAAAAGTCTTAATAAATTACAATAAAAGTTCAAGAATACTTTGGAATACATTGAACATTTCTATTATGCTTGTATGTCAAATCGAGGAACGTGTAATTTCCCCCTCCATCACTTGCATTTACTTCAGTTTTTGGCATGTATTTTTGTTACTCAATCTTCCATAAACGCGTCTGTGTAACTCATCCATCATTTGTTTTCATTCATTTCTCTGTGTGTATGTGTTCGTTCCTTTTTTGTGTATTTCCATGTGACAGGCCGAAGAGGCAGCCGCCCCCGCCGCAGCAGAATTCGCTCCGGCAGAGATTGAGGGTAAGTCAAGAAACAGCGAAAAAATAACTTCCCATGTGAAAAACGGTCATTAGAATCCCACCCTCTCACCATCATGAAAGCCCCAAATCGAGTCCAAAAAAGTATTCTCTACACTAAACAAAGGTGAAGTAGCTGCAGGCTAGTTAACCCTCAAGTCTAAATGAACTCCTAAAAGGTGGATAAAGAAAGACCGCCGTTGCATGCCAGGCTTGTCCAGTTGTCGGGAAGAATTTGAGATATGTTTATTCTAAGCCGACCTACCCGTGTCTTGTGCACAGCAGAGGCGTTAATCCCTGGGTCAAGGCCCAAGACGGGGCCCTGCGGCATCCCGTTACAAGAGGCATCCAAACTATGACCGTCCCAAAGCCTTTTGATGTAGCCGGAACTAGAGATGTGCCCTTCATTAAAATGACCCTACGTCTGGTGGAAACCATTTTTTTACGTGATATATGATCTAGAAGTGAATTAGTTTAAAGATTCAGAAATCCCTTACCCCTGTATACGTGGCACAGCTGCAATGGGGCAGTCCCGTCAAGTTAATTGGTTTGTATAGACTTTCAATTTGGCAAAAGTTGCACCCATTGAAAAGATTGCTGCTTCTGCACATTCTGGTACATTCAGACTGTTGGGATACCTGCAATGTAAGACGAGGTGTTAATTACAGCACAGTCAGCATTCTTGTGTTTAATTTGAGGAGGCCTTTGGACCATGCCCCTATAAGGACTGCACTACTCTGTCAGGGGGTATCGGCTTGCTCCCTAAATGCAAGGGAAGGCAGGAATGGAGAGGGGTGTGGTGGGGGGGGGGGGGGGGGGGGGTTGGCAGGTACAGCTGTTCCTCAGGCTGCTGCTGTACAGACCGTTAATCTGCCAATGAGATCACTTTGAGTTGGCTTCCTGGTAGGATTCAGACAAACAGCTAACCTTTGTCCGAGCTTCACTTGGTACCTAACACACCTCTTGCTTGGGCACAGCTGACAATTCCAATTTTCTTGGAACAATGGCAGAAGAATGCCACTTCTAATGTCTTTGATCCTCCAACCAAATGTGACAACACATGGCTGCCATACCTGACGAAGAACCCTGTGAAATTATGAATATAAAACCCAAAAGCAAAGGGATCAAGTTGACAATGTTACTAGCATTAATGTGGTACCAGACAGACTGAGTATTATTTGTATTCCTCATTAAACCATAAGACCATAAGGAGAGGGTAGACACCAAGGTCATGTTGCTTTTTGTTGTTGTTTGTTTAAAGTATTAAGTATATTTTACAGTGTGTTTTGCTGAAGTGGATGAATATGTAAAGTTCAATGAATTAAGGTTAATTTGTATTAGTTGGATCGTTTTTATTAGTTTCATACGTTAGTTACCTAAAACAAACCTGGCAGCCAGTTGGTTTTTGCAAGGGCTATCACTGAGGACCATTTTAAGTTATTTTCACCAACTTCTCTCAGTACTTAGTAACTCAAAGTCCTCTCTCCCCTTTCCTTACCAGAGTTCAAGGAGTCTTTCGGGCTCTTCGACAGAGTCGGTGACAGCCAGGTTGGCTTCAACCAGGTCGCTGACATCATGCGCGCTCTGGGCATGAACCCCACCAACAAGGCCGTTGTTGCTATCCTTGGCAACCCATCCGCTGATGGTGAGCCCCCATAACTCTATCCAGTCTTCATTGTTAGAGAAATGTTTGGGTTTGTCACGCCTTTCAGTGGTAGTTTATGGTGCGTGACATTTCTCCACAGACATGGCCAATAAGAGGGTGAACTTCGAGGCTTTCCTTCCCATGCTCAAGCAGGTTGACGCGATGCCCAAGGGTACCTATGATGACTACGTTGAGGGTCTGCGCGTCTTCGACAAGGAGGGCAACGGCACAGTCATGGGCGCTGAGCTGCGTATTGTGCTGTCCACCCTGGGTGAGCAACCTAAATATAGAAGTGCAGAAATACAATCTGCTTAGCTCAGAACATGTGTGTGAAATGGAAGAGCTGACATTGGTCCATCTACAGGAGAGAAGATGAGCGAGGTCGAGATTGATTCCCTCATGACCGGCCAGGAAGACGAGAACGGCAGTGTGCACTACGAGGGTAAGCCTTGATTTCCCAGCATGCCTTCAAGTCATTTTAACAGCTGTCATCATGGGACAGATTTAACCCTATGGTTTTGTTTTTCTCCAGCTTTCGTCAAGCACATCATGTCTGTATAAGTGGCCAGCAGTAGGAGTGCTGAAACTGTAGCTCGCCTACAGACAGCCCAACGGTGTTCAGGACATCTACACTATACCAAAGACCAACCAAGGAAAGACAAGGACTATGTACAAGGGATGTTGAAGCAAACCCATCTTGTTGTTTATTTTGTATTTCTTGCCATCTCGTCTCCAACCCTCCTTTTCTCGGGACATCTCCGCCATCAACCACTTCCGTTCTAGAACCCACCATCACTTGGCCTTCGCTCCACCCGCCGCATGGGGTGAGGAACGGGGGAGAAGGGATGACCGCTCATCAAGTGAGGGTAGATCCCTCCCTTCCCACCGCCACCACATCCAGTCACGTCATCACTGGCCCAGCAATGCCAAAGGTGCTGGGGAGCGGCCGTGGATAGACCGCCAACAAGTCACCCACTTCCCCGGAAAGTTTTATTTATTGTCTGTTCATTTCAAAATAAACTTTTCCAACGTACATCCCATTTGGGTTAAGTCTTGATCTTTTATTGCCCACATAAAGCCGTAGATATGTTAGTATCAGACCGTCCATTCACCCGCAAATGAGAAGATTCAGTCAAATGGTAGTTAATTGTCGTGTAATGTATTGATTAGGGGTTTAAAAATAGTAAACAAAGTCTCACCATATAACCTTTTTACAAATGTATAACAAAAAGAAGAAATTAGCTTGTTTTTAACTTATTTAGAAACTTGAAAATGTTTCCAAGTCGAGCACCAAGCATCAAAGCTAACCCCTACAACTTTTCCCAAAATGGCCTAAACAGAACTCCGTTAATCTGCCTGCGAGCTATTACACAATTATTATATATTGGAAGCCATACCTTTAATCTCCCTAATCATTCTCTTTTGTTTTAAACAATACTGCCGGTTACTCAGTCTGTCAGAAAAACGTAAGACTCAATGATGTCAATGACTTAGCAAACACTTATACTGGGCTTTGAGACTTAGTCTTAGACTTTAATGGATACCTCAGAATGAAGACTATGATATTAAACACGATCCAGAAAGCTTATATGCATTTAATTTGTTAAAAAAGCTATATTCTCTGCGGAGACAGTTTGCAGAGTCAGTCAAATGCATACAGTACAGTACACAATGTTAATAGACATATGAGGCGGGTGGTTATATACAGTATGCATGAATATCTCAGTATATATAGCATGCAGTATTTGCATTTGACATTGACGGATGATACGCACATGTTGAAGTATTTCAAACTTTAGTCTCGCAGGGTTATTGAAACCGTATGACCTTTTTAACTGTCCATCAGAGGCAGGGTGTGTGAAAAAAGATACAAGGATATTTTAAACAGCATTTTCTGAGTGTGTCAGAACATAATTTATGCACATTTGTTCAATGAATAACTTTGCAGACCAACACTTTCACATACTGCTTGATTTGTTTTGCATCCCATTGAAACAAGGACCAGGAATCAGACAGGAACATGTTGGTTTTGGTATACCATTGCTCATTAATGCACTTGTGTCCCGACTCTGTCACCTTAACTTACCCGTGTTTGTTTGTTTTTTAATGAATGTGGGGATAACAAGACTGGGGCAGACAAGTTGTGTTACTGTTAAACAGCCATGGTTATAGTTGAACCCTTGTGTGGTGTAAGGTCAAGTTGATGAGTTCAAAGATTTATACTTAAAGTAAACAAATACAAAGATTTTTGTTTTAACCTGAAACTAAATGACCTTAGCTTATTTTTGTAAAAAACATATATATATATATATATTTTTTTAAAACGACATATGACTTGTGCTCAAACCCTCCCACATATTAACGTCCTTAATTAAATGTTAGAGTCAATTTGACCGCATACAATACTGAGACTTACTGTCACAGAAACACACAAAAACGTTATACTAAGATAAAGATACAAATCAATCCATAATCGGTTAAAATAACAAACATCAATACAACATTGTTTCATGTGTATGTTGCTGGAAAAGCATGAATATGCAACCAAAGGCTTTATTACTTCGGGTGTGGATGTTTACATTAAAAAAAAGTACATAATACTGCCGATAGGTGTCGGAGTTACGTAAGAATAGCTCATAAAGCTTTAGTAGAAGAAGACATGCGGTGATGGAGGATATAACAGGAGGTCTTACTATGGTTCTTATTATAAGACCATGGTCTTACTATGGTTGCGGTCGAATAGTCCATTTAGCTTAGGAAAACACTGGACCTTCCTTTACGAAAGGAGAGGAGAAAGTGCTGCCTTGCGGCGGCAGCATTTGCCGTCACACAACAGTCGGCCGTTCACGGAAACAACCGATTATGACCGAGAAATGATATCATGAAAGTTACGGTGCTTATTAACCATTTTAAAACGTATGTGGTAACTTGCCTTGTAACTTTGTTTTGAACGTTCATCGGTATTATAATCCAAAAGATCAATATGAACGTAAGTTTTTACTGAAATGATCAAATAAAGTCAACATTTCACAGTCTTTACTGAGCTGTCTGGGGTTTGTTCAACTTTTAAAAGATGTTTTAATTTTTGGTGATGTACAGTGATAGATGTTAAGGACTAACGTTTATAATAAATACATTTGTATTTATTGTAAGATCTTTTCATACAATCATACGTATTGCCTTGTATTAATGTGGACCGGAGGGAGAGGATGACGAGCATAAGTTTCACTTTCCTTTTTTATTTCAATTCCAACTTTGGTCATGAAGAATATGTTTCTCTGTTGTCCACGTTCATAAAGCATAAAGCAACAGCATCAGAGCACGGTGCAGAGTCTCTAGATGAGTTTACAGTAGTCCATCGTTCATATTATAGCCTACATCCATTTAGTCCGCTGTATAGAAAACTGTAGTTTCCATAGTTTCCCATGGATGTATAATAAGAACTGGATACAGCGTGGGAGGCGGGGCCTCATTCATTCCTATGAGAGTTGCTCATTCGCGCATGATGATAAAATGGCCCAACTTTTGAGAGAGCGAAACGTCACAGATTACCCGGCATGCCTGAGAAGTACCCGTATGTGCGCTCATAGCGCATGCGCAACTTTAACCATGCCCCCCAAAATGCTCGTTCACATCAAGCACGTCAATTTGCGTACACGTAACAGCACCGCACGTTCATGACAGCATGGTAATGGATTGTTATTATGATAGATTTGATATTAACGAGGCGGCAGTTAGCAGCTAGCGGTTAGCTAGTAATTATGCTAATTTACACATCAATCGTTATGTACTTTTATATTACGCTGTAACAGGATCTAGTGATATCCAAGCAACAGAGCTTCATTTAGCATGAAAGAATTATTGCACTGTATATATATATATGTATGTACATATATATATACATATATATATATATACATATATAGACATATACATACATATACATATGTATATATATATATGTATATATATGTATATGTATATGTATATATATGTATATATGTATATATATACATATGTATATATATATGTATATATGTATATATATGTATATATATACAGTGCAATAAACTTCTTAGTGCAATAAGAAGCTACAGGGACGTTAATCTACGTCGGTAATATTAACTTTATTTAATACAACATTTACGGTACAAGATTTAATCATACAGAGCCCATGTAGTATAATATTTTACAAATGATGAATTACAGCAAACATGTGCAATATATCCAGTGGCGTTTTTATATGTACAAAAGTGGTGGGGCACAAAAAACTTAGATGTCTATATATAAGCTTCTGCAGTGACGTGCAGTGAGGTTCATGGCTGGTGAGGCACTGGCACTGACTCTTCAGGTTTACAAATATTATATTTTGACCTAAACCAAAATATAATATTATTTTCAAAAGCTTTTTTTGTCTGATGCTTCGATTAATTTTAAACAGACAGTTCAACAAAAGGATACCCAAAAAATGTAATTTTATCATTTAAATATTGAATTGTTCTCTCTTAGTAAGATCCCATTTTCAATAAAATTGCGGTCTTACCTTGACTTGAAGATGAAGTCCATTTTCCTATCCTTCTGGACAAACATTTCTATTACTTTTTTGTAAAAGTCCTCCTTATCTTCTTGTAGTTTCAAAAGTCTATCATAAATCTAATGTAGATTTATGATAAAAAAATTATAAAAGTAGGGTAGACATGTGGATATTATCCGGCTAATCAAAACGTGCATTTATCTAACAGGTACGTTTCCCACAGATCTTATTTCGAGCTATTTTCTAAAATCCTCTGGAGAAATCTCATTGCTTTTTTGTGCTTACTTCCTGGTTTTAGGACGCGCCACTGCAGCTCTCTCGTCTCCTCTTCAAGCACCACACTTTTCGCGGCACACGTACTTACAGCCAATCAGCTCTGAATGATTTGAGATGACGTATGGTGGGGATGGTAGCTCCGTGCCCCTCTGGTCATTATTTTTTTGCCACACACATTACATAGAAAATACTCTGAGCATGCGCAGTGTAGTTTTTACAGTCACCGTTCACTTCACAGCGAGAGGAAGGGGCATCATCAGGTTTTGTCCCACATGGCTCTAAACAGCTCAATAGGCACACACTGTGACTGTAGACACACTAATTAGAAGAACACAGACTAAAACAGCAATGTACAGACGAATCAGATGATTAAACATGATCTTAAAATATATTTTATATATATATATTTTTTTTTTTTTTGCATTTTTGTAATCATTATTTGTAATACTTTCTGCTGACACTAGGTGGGGCTGTGCCCCACCTGCCCCTAATGACCAGTCGCCACTGAATATATCCATTATTACAGCTCCGTGGGCTGGCAGTAAGGCGATATGGGTCCGTTCTTATTGTGCATCCATGGGTAAAGATAAACGCATGTAGTGCTGAACACGTAACATGAACGTGCCGGGCGGCGCGGTTCCGTGGGTTAGATGCGCGTTCATAATGCAGAGGGAAATAACTCACAGAATAACGTTATTAGCACATTTTTACAACTTGAGGAACGAATGTTTTTAATAAGGGCTATACAAGTGTTCATACTGGGTAGTTTATTTAGTTTAAAAAAAATTATCCAACGATTTACAGACCACTCTTTCCCCATGTAAGTCAATGGGAAAAAGTGTTTCCGGGCCTGGCAACCAAAAGGAAGTGTATTACCGCCGTTTGGCCACCACGAATATTTTCATCTGAGTCCGGCGCACTTCCTGGGGGCTTGGGGAAACTATGGAAACTACAGTTTTCTATACAGTGGACTACAACATGGATGTTTAATAAGAACGAGGGACTACTGTAAACTCATCTTGAGACTCTGCACCGTGCTCTGATGCACATTAATACAAATGATCCCAATAGCCTACGTATGATTGTATGAAAAGATCTTAAAATCAATACAAATGTATTTATTATAAACGTTAGTCCTTAACATCTATCACTGTGTATATCACCATTCAAACATATTTTAAAAGTTGAACAAACCCCACACAGCTCAGTAAAGACTGTGAAATGTTGACTTTATTTGATCATTTCAGTAAAAACTAACGTTCATATTTCTCTTTTTGATTATAATACTGATGAACGTTCAAAACAAAGCACTTTGGCAATTTACCACATACGTTTTAAAATGCTTAATAAGCACCGTAACTTTCATGATATCATTTCTCGTTCATAATCGGTTGTTTCCGTGAACGGCCGACTGTTGTGTGACGGCAAATGCCGCGGCCGCAAGGCATTGTGGGGCAGCATTTTCTCCTCTCCTTTCGGTTAGGGAGGTCCAGTGGTTCCTAAGCTAAAGGAGGTTATAAAGGAAGTTTGAAACCTCCTTTCCTTTCATTTAGAGAATTCGAACGGCACTTATCATGGCTGCCACTGAGGGACTTCCGGGTCATTTCACTCCGTTAGGAAGGTTCCTAAGCTAAATGGACTATTCGACCGCAACCAATGATTAACCATGCCAGAGGAGGAGGAGCCAGTAGCGTCTACAGAGCATATATATATACAGTCTATGCTACAGAGTGAGCCCTCTTCCTCACGCAGAAGATCTTTGGGTTGTTGTCATCACTGTGAACCTGTGTAGAAGATGTTTGCTAAAAAAGTTAACAAAACTTTTCTTTGGGGCTTGAAGAATGTCTCCGCACCGAAACAGGCGATCCCTGTGGCTGTTGCAAGGTACAATATATCTTTATAACGGTCATGTATAACTTCTGAAGTGAAAATATGTTTAGATAGTTGCTTACGTTGAGAAATATATCTATACTTTAACGTTACCCTGGATTCCTACACCCTGTATTTTGATTTAAGTAAATTAAGCATGTATGGTCTAACACACTAATATTTACTTTATATTATTTTATTGTAATCTAACGTAATCGACTCAAAGTGGGTCATGACCTTTGACCAAGTCTCTTTTTAATACTTAAGGTTAGGTAAGTTGATTTAGATATTTGTTGTTCAGGAACATTGAACAACTTGCTAAAATATCATGATTGCTTTATATAACTTAATATATATAACTTTTGTTATAATTGTATTGAGTAGTGTAATAATATTTTTAAAGTAATTATTCTAGTTTTAATTCAACAAATGACAGGATCTGAAATGATTAGTCGATTAATCAATAAGTGGATCAACAAAAATGGGGGTCTGAAATAGTTTTGATAATGATTAAGCGTTTCAGTCTTATTTCAAGAAAAAAATAATAGCCTGTTAATCTTAAAGTTTGTGAATGCTGTTCCCCCCCCCCCCCCCCCCCCCACCCTTATACAACAAATAAAGTACCTTTTATTTCTCATGTGTTTAAAATGATTGATGATTTGGTTGCATTTACTGAAATTCCATCTAGGCAACAGCACAACCGTCCAGAGACGTCCAGCGCCAAGTCCCTGATGGACATCGGAACCCGGCGGATCTTCAACGAGGACCATGACATCTTCAGACAAAGTGTCCGGCGCTTCTATCAAGAGGAAGTGATTCCATACCACTCGGAGTAGGTAGAAGCGTGGCACAGACCCAGGTAATGTATGTAAAGTATTTCCACTTTACTAAATGTTTTCCCCTTGTGCCAGGTGGGAGAAGGCCGGTCAGGTGAGCAGGGAGGTGTGGGAGAAAGCTGGCGAGCAAGGCCTGCTGGGAGTTATGATCCCAGAGGAGCACGGAGGCATCGGAGCAGACCTGTTTTCTGCGGCTGTCGTGTGGGAGGAGCAGTAAGTTGATTTAAAAATGAAATGATTGAATAATGAAATCAAACCTTTTTTTAAATGTCTTTATTCGTTTGTCCTCCAGGATGTACTCCAACTGCTCAGGCCCGGGATTCGTGCTGCACTCTGACATTATCATGCCCTACGTATCGAACTATGGGACCAAGGAACAAATTGAACGCTTCATCCCCGAGATGACAGCTGGGAGATGCATCAGCGCTATCGCCATGACGGAGCCAGGAGCGGGCAGGTAAGGTCTTCGGCATTTCTTTTTTTTCTAAACAACCACATGAGGTTTGTGAGGAGCTTTGATGACCCGCCATCTTTTTATTTTCAGTGATCTTCAAGGTGTGAAGACATACGCTAAGAGGGATGGCAGTGACTGGATCCTCAATGGCAACAAGGTAGCAGAATTGTGAAATGATTGTGATTTTTAAAACCATTTTATGCCACATATGATGAGAATATAACACGGTGCACCAAAATATGTTCCTGAAAACATTTCAGAAAGTTATAGGCCACAGGACTAGGAAAGAGTCATAGAAGCATAAACTGTCCGTGCATCTCAACTTCACCTTGAGGTCTTTTCCAGGTGTTCATCTCTAACGGTTGGATGTGCGACCTGGTGGTGGTGGTTGCCGTGACGAACCGTGAGGCGAAGGTGGCGGCGCACGGCATCAGTCTGTTCCTGGTGGAGAACGGCACCAAGGGCTTCCAGAAGGGACGCAAGCTGGAGAAGATTGGTCTGAAGGCCCAGGTGCTGGAGCTCAAGGGTTGGGGAAGATCTAGCATCAGGGGCAAAGCGACACTGATTCTGCCTTCTAACTATTTGTTCCTTACTCTTTTACAGGACACAGCCGAACTGTTTTTTGAGGATGTACGGCTCCCTGCGGACGCCCTCATAGGGGAGGTCAACAAGGGTTTCTACTACCTGATGAACGAACTGTCCCAGGTGAACTACTCCATAAATCCGCTTAAATTCGAACAATAATCCTATAACTCAAAACATTGCCTGAGGATCTTCAAGTTTTTACAATTTTCTCAAAATCAAAGAAATCCAAATATCGTAGTCATGGGTGCACAAACTAAAGCATGATCATCCCCAAAATACAAACACTAATACAATAAAATAACATTTAAAATAACAAATCCAATAATAATAATTAATTTCTTCAATATAATGGCATTTCAAATCATTGTCTTTGCCTTGTGCTTTACTAATCTTTGACAGTCGCTCGAGTAAACCATTAAATGTTTCCGGTTAGTTTCATGGTGAATCATTTTTATAATTTTGCGGGAAAGGAGCGTTTGGCCGTCGCTGGCATGGCCATCGCGGGCTGTGAGTTCATGTTTGAGGAAACCAGGAACTATGTCATGCAGAGGAAAGCTTTCGGAAAGACCATCGCTCACCTACAGGTCTGTATAACAAGGTTTTGTTATATTATAATTAGGGCTGTCAAGTTAACGCGTTAATAACGCGTTAACGCAAAAAAAAATTAATGCCACTAATTATTTTAACGCGATTAACGCATGTGTATTTTTTGTCCTCGGCCGCCGTAGTTTCAGAGCGCATCGAGTTTAAAATACCATCTACAAGCTGATGCTGACAGCCCCGCTCCTGCTGCCCGCTTGTGGCAGACCACACTTCCACGCTCACCGGCAGGCCCGGACTGGCCATCGGGAGGACCGGGAGGGTGTGTGTATGTGTGGCGCGAGCGAAGCACACCTTACGTGTTGTTGTTAGCATCTGGTGCTAGCTAGCTGAGCTAACGGATATAAGGAGCTGTTTCAATGAAAACAGAGGAGCGACATTTCGCCGACAACTGCGCCGAGCACTTGACTTTATGCAGGTAGCCAGACAGCACACTCAGCACGGATAGTGCCGCAACACAGCTCATACACACAGGCATATATGCCTTGAGCTGCACATAGCTCCAACAATCCATCACAGTGTCTCCACACACATACACACACACACACACACATACACACACACACACACATACACACACACACACACACACACACACACACACACACACACACACACACAGTATTGTATTATTGTATGAGAGAGGTTCTAGGTTGAATTGAGGCGAATATTTGTAATGTTCAGAGGTTGTTGTGTTTAATATTCATGAGAATATTTGTCATTGTTCAAATGATAATAAACAAACATATAAAGCATAGTTGTCCACTCATATGTTGATAAGAGTATTAAAAACTTGACAAATATCCCTCTAAGGTACATTTAGAACAGATAAAAAATTTGCGATTAATTTGCGATTAATCGCGATTAACTATGGACAATCATGCGATTAAATATTTTAATCGACTGACAGCCCTAATTATAATCTGTGTGGGATTAATTGTTTTAGTTGTGGCTTGATGTCCAAAGATTTCAGAAGTTTACCTGCCATTTTTCCTTAGAAGCAGATTTATTTTCTTCAGTAGAGTTAAGGTTATTAATACTAATCCACCTGTATATATTCTTATATTAATGTTATATTTTGTAGTACATTTTGAATTATAAAATATAGTTTTTCTCTATTGTATTTTATCTTTACTTTCAAATATACTATTTTTATATTTATTTATCCTTATTTGTATTTCATTCTAAACTTGGAGCAACTGTCAAATGTATCTGAATAAATGAGATCTTCTGATTCTGATATCGATGTGATTGGACTCCACAGACTGTGCAACACAAGCTTGCAGAGCTGAAAACTGAGATCTGTGTGGGCCGAGTCTTCGTAGATAACTGCCTTCTGCTCCACTCTGAGAAACGCCTCGACGCCGCCACAGCCTCCATGGCCAAATACTGGTGAGAATGTCTGCATTACCTCACTTTTCAGGCTCAAACTGGATCATGTTGCTTCCATCACTTTCGTCTTCTCCAGGGCGTCTGACCTGCAGAACAAGGTGGCCACTCAGTGCCTGCAGCTCCACGGAGGCTGGGGCTACATGTGGGAATACCCCATCGCCAAGTAAGTGTCACATGACCTTCTTGGGATAATGTCACATTGTTTGTATTGTAGGTATGCCACAAGGTGCTGAACTGGTCTCTCTGTCTTTCCAGGGCGTTTGTCGACGCTCGTATTCAGCCCATCTACGGAGGCACCAATGAGATCATGAAAGAGCTCATTGCCCGCACCATTGTTAGCCAGAAGTAGTTGATTGAGTTAGTAGATGCTGACTTAAATATGAAAAAGTATGTAAGTAAATCAAACACCACAAGTAATTAAAAAGCTAGACTGTGACGTAAAAATGTAATACTGTTACTGTAGGAAAAGCTTCTTAGAATTGTTTGCATTGTTTCATTTGTTGTGTGTTTATAATAATAAAATCTGTAAAACACCTAGTTTGTAATACTGCACATGTATAAATATTAAAATATGTTCATCTTAACTTGAAATTATTTAAATAAAGATCTTTCAAATTGCCACTTTTATGTGTTAAGAGTTGCTTGTGTGTCCAATATGTTGTACTAATATCTAACAATGTCATAATTAGAACTCTCTTCCTTTGTGTCAACAATGAAAATAACCTTGGACGGATATTATATTATTATTTTGCAACTAATTAAAGATTAAAGTTGAGATGAATGTGAGGAATGTGATCAGCATCAGCACCCTTTGTGCATTGTCTAATTTCCACCAGTAGGTGGCAGTAAAATAATTGACAAAACTTGCAGAGCAATAACCATTTGTCCATTTGATTCCATTGCAGCACATACAGCAGACTGTTGACTATGACTCGCATATTTCTTTTAGTTGTATCTATTGAATTTTAAATTATATACAATTTGTATTCTCATGTATTTGTGGATATGGTGTTCGATGCACAGCATGCCAGTCTGACTGTGATTCTTAAATTCCTCTCAAAACACATCAGTGCCAGTTGAGGAGGCAGCATCCCCACCCGCCTCACCTGGGGGGGAGAGAAGTGCGGCTACTGCTCACTGATGCATCTCCCCCTCTCACCCCCCATCTCCTCTTCTAGTTACCCCCCCTTCTTTCTGCCTTCCCCTGCCCCTCCTTACCCACTCTCCCCTTGGCATCACATCCACGTTTCCCTCTCCCTCCCTTCTTGTCCATGTTTCCTCAGCAACAGCCACACCCCAGTGCCTTCAGCTCTGCACTGATCTTCCACTGCGGACATCCCTTTCTGCCCATCACAGAGAAGCCTCTTAATGATGAATCAGCATTTCACATGTAGGCTGTTTAATGACCAACTCTGTGCATGCCTTTGTTGTTTCAAACATGTTGCATAAATGTACTTAAATCACATTGAGAGAGTGCTTGTCATGCATGTTGCAGCCACAAAACCCCGTGCGCCCATACTGCTGCATTTACGGTATAGCTTAACGTGCGAGGGGAGGGGTCAGAGGGCCCGGCTCATTGTCACCACAGCTCTGCGCACACACAAGTGTATTAGTGCCGCTGAGCAGCCTGAACCTGCAGGTAAGAGATACAGCTCTTTGTTTATCATTTATTGACAAAAACGGCTTTATAATTGGTAAATGAATTCGGAGTTGTTTTTATGAGGTTACTTTGAAAGTGTCTAATCAATGTGGCACCAATCCTTAGCTGCGCGTCATGGTGTGATGCACAGCAATGTGTGAATCAATGCTAGACAAGGTGTTTGTTACCTATGTGCTTTCTGGTCAATACTTTTGGAGGAATGTGCCGGTTGTATTCACGTATAAGAAATGTGTTGAAATCAGTTTATTTGCGGTGTGTGTCGCTGCGTACCGGCTCGCCTCTCTCCGCTGCAGCACCCGGCTGCGCCTTTTGTTCTGGTCCACGCCTGATGGTGCTGAAACCCGTGCAGCCCCCCGGTTTTCCACTGCAGTACCAACCTGTGAGGAGAGACAGTCGGTTTAACATGTAGGGGGGGAGATAATTTCCCCAGCATCCTTATATATATTTGGCTTATGTTTTGTGGATATACTGTACATGGGAGTAGCCCAGCTTGCAGTTGGCATCTCTCCTGCTAGGGTTGCCCTTGCAGTCCTTACCAGCTTGCATCAGCAAAAAGGTGGCATGACTTGCATTGGATGTATATTCAAACATGCATTTTAAAACCTTCCTGTGTTGAATTCGATTAAATTGATAGCAATTATTCCGAGCCACCTTATCACAAACCCTAATTCTCCATCTGCTGGCTATAATGGAGGTCCTTTCCTCATGGTTCCTTTCATTACCAATATTCAGCCATAGATAATGATCTATAGATGTCCACACTTCCATTAAGCATGGATTTGCTCCAAAACGGCCTCCTTTCAGTGTCACCTCAGCCTCCACATGCAGAGGAGAAGCTGTAGATTTCCCTGCATGTAAAAACATTCCTTTTATGAAAAGGAATTAACGTTCGCATGAAACTGCGCTCCAGATTTTGTATAAGCACATTCCTATTGCTGTCTCAAAAGACCCCAGGCATGGAATATAATGAAAGCTGTAGATGTTGGATTTTGAGTTCTACCACTTGGTTCATGATGGGGTCAGTTTGGATTTACATCAAATTAGATTAAAAAATGTAAGTGTTGGCGTATTTTTCTTGAAAACAGGTGTGTTTGCAGCTCATGCCTGCATTCAGAGAGCTTTCGTCTTGGTTTGAGGTTTAGAAACTTGAAGCTCTGGTTTAAAAAAGGCATAAGTTAACAATCAATTATTTCATTAAATCTACAGCTTCACTTTTAATATTGTGATAACCAGAGATGTGACCATAGGTTTATTTTAAACAAGTCATACATCACGAAAAAAGCCCAAAACAATTCTTATCGACCAATGAAATCTAAGACCAAAATGACCACTTAGTGGGCCGGCCTTGCAGCAATAACCAAAGACAATCTTTAAAATGCATATATACCGTTTTCCCAATGCATTTTCCTTATGGAGTTATACATCACATTCCCTTTAGTGTGTGATGGAGGCTTCTATTGATTATTGATTTAGGGTAAATCTTGGTAGGATGTTGGTCTCAATTAACCACATCTCATTGAACATGGGCAGAAAGAACGACATACGACAACACATGTAATTAATCCTTGCCCATTTAAACCTAGATTATGTGTTTCTTGGCTCGGGCCAAATGGAGGTTGACAAAGTGCATTACAGTCGAGCTGTCTTTCAGGTTTCACCTACTTCTGTTTCCTCTACCAGGCCAGATTGGGCTGTGTCTAATCACTGGTGGATTAATTGAAAATACCTTAATCATGAAACAACAGGTTGGGTTTATATCTGTGTGTTTACGTGCGTATGCTACAAGAGTACCCCCTATTTAAATCTCAAATTCAGTTCTGGTGTACTTCTGTGAATTATGTGAGCCATACATTTAGCCACTTCTCTTTTTTTTCCCAACCACTGGGAAACCCGATACTCTTTCTTGCACCGCATAGGAACGTTAAGTATATTTCCCAACGTCAATTCTGGTTACGTGTGCCGTCAAAATCCTGAAACCACAGACCCACTTTGCGCTCTACTGAAATTAAGACATGCCATGTTGGCTTGTGCTTCCTTTAAAGAGCAACTTGCAGGTTAGAGACCCCAGTGAATAAATGTGGAGGAAAATGATGTATTCACTAGATTTTCAAAAAAAGATACATAAATATACACTACAGTGACATCTGGCGTCATTTTTGTAAGATATTTTTACTTCCGCATAAAAAAAGACCACCCGCGTGTGACGTCACATCAGGGAGAGCGGCCGGTCTAACGTATTAATAAACATGGTTCACAATGCTAGTTTTGACACAGAAGAGGTTGAAAATGTATATTCGTATGCATATGACGGACCACAACCTTATAATTATGAGCCTGCTAGGCATCCAAGAGACCAGGAGCAGCCAAGGATTAGAAGAAATAACGGCCATCGGAGAGAAATGGAGCTGTGGTGTGAGGAGAATCAGTGGAGAACAGGGCAGCTGTCTTGGTGAGTGACCGGCGTTAGCTACAGTTCATGTTAGCTAACGTCGGTCACATCACAACATTGTAAAGTTAGATATCATATATCAGGCTATAACTAAAGTAGTAATGATAATATAGTAGCGTTACTGGCAGGACTGTTGATACTGATCCATAACAGAAACTAATGCGTAAGTATCAGCCGTATCTCGCGTTACCTAATGCAACTCCACACTACGTCTTACGGTGCTGTGTACCGGAGGGGAGAGAGAGAGGAGCGAAGGGGGGGAGGGAGATGTAATACGGTTTCCTGATAAACGTTTTGTTTGATAGGTGCTAGCTTGTGTGGGAAATGCCAGCCCATGGCCTCTGGAGAGAGTATGTGCTGCATGGGGGTGGATGCACCTCGCACAACGCACCCAGGAACGAAAGCTAGCTCCGGTCCTTTTCCTGTTAGGGAAACTGTGGACTTGATGTCCTGACAGGCTGGAGTTTGTGCAACCTGCACAAACAATAGCTCACCATGATTAAAAATGGTGAAATGCAATGTAAAATTACTGAAAAAATACCAGCTCACTAAATCACAACCGCTCAAACCAACTACCAACTACTACCGCGGATTGGGCAGAGAAGGAGTCCGAGAAAGTTGCTGCCCCATGTGACCTAATATGACGCGTTTGACGTATGACGTTTAAAAAAAACAGTTTTTAGTAGCAGAGCTCAAATCGGCTCCTTTCCCCTCTGAATTCCTGCCCTTATGTCTCGTAAAACATATGAAATACTGCATTAACTTTTTTAATTGTAATTTTCAAGCAAGGTTAAGCATAATGTAGTAAAAAAAAAAAACCTGCAAGTTGCTCTTTAAGGAATTGTGTAGGAACAATGTTTGGAGTAAAGATCAGTTTATTGGATTTGATTGCTGGTTGATGGTCGTAGTTCTTCTTGTTTGTGAATGAGAGCATTTGGTTTAATGCGTTCCATGATGAGCTACACAAGTGGTGATTTTGAATCTCTTTTATGTGTGAGGTGCAGTGCTATAGTCACAGGTGTTTGGGGTCTCAGGATGTGTCCTCTTCTGCTCCACTTGAAGGCAAGGTGACTAATTGGAGCTGACAGAACTGTGATTTAAAACACGATTAAGTCTCGACTGTGAGAGGGACCTAATCTTATTCACGTTCTTCAGAGGAACCAAACGTCCCACTGACCTGCATGTGGAGTATCCCCACACACATACACTGCTTCCTGGCCCACTTTAGTGCCTTTTGTTGGGCATAGAGAAATAAAACTGGGGTAGTAAAGAAAGGAATTGGAACTAAATAATGGAGGCTTTCCTGTTTCTTATCCAGTTTCCAATCTCCAAGGTATTTTACAAGGACTGAACAAGCCAGGTGTCAATGTCTTGCTCAGAAAATATTTGCAAAAAATGTGTCTCCTAAACAGACATCAGTGCAAACCAATATGCTGGAAAAACAGAGGACAGATGGACATTTACTCACGAGCATGGAAAGCTGTTAGGCAGTGGCAAAGTTGGCATAACTATTTGTGTTATTTGCACAATCTGTGGTCCAGATGTTGTTGAAACAGCTGTGAAAATGCAGACCTGTGTGTCCTCATTTAAGTTCATTTTCTAGGTAACAGGTTGCTGGGTTTATTGAGTTTGATAAACACCGTTTGTCAGGCGCTAAGATCGATCCTGTGACCTCCTCGGTACAGGACAATCTCTTTGTCTGAATAGCACCCAGTCTCCCAAACAAACTCTGACAGCCAGTGTCACATTTCATCCCTCACGGACCATGCCCCTCGACAGAGAGGACACTCATTCAGGGCATTCTTGCACTCAGTGGCAAACCCCCTCAGATATTGGCATCTATAATATTCTCTGCCACTCTCAGTTTTCGAAGTTGTGTTGTAACCATGTTAGCTAATCCATGAGGTCTGTAGAAGGGAGTGAGTAGGAAAAAAGTTTATTTCTGAGATACAAAGAAAGCAAAACCGCCTACCACAGTTTGCAGGTTTACTTGGCTTGAGTTCAGCAAATCTGTGGCATTTTGATCCATGTGCCTCAAACTTATTTGAGTCCTGTAGAAAGCTTTCTTTATTTAGATCAGTTTGTGTGGTGCCCAAAAGCACATTCCAAGAATAAAAGTGCTGAATGTTCACACATAGCTATTACAGGAAGTTCATGCGTCTCTGTCTTAGCAGGATTATGACATACTGTATAGTCCAGCTCTAAATTGCTGTTTGTGGTTTCACACCCCTAATTGGCACCCGAGAATGCAGGCAACTGGGCTGATGACATATTCTGGATAATATAATGGCTGTGTGTGTTTCTATATGCAGCCAGCTGCGTCTGTTTTAAAGTAAACAGCACAAAAGCCTTACAGTGTTTTATTGGCATTGCAGTGAAGTATGAAGGACATTTCAATTAAATCAGTTTATTGAGAGACAACAAACAATGTGTTTCTTGTGGTCAGAAAAGCTCTTAAAACTGCAGGTGGCTACAATATTATTGAGTGTCAAAGATGTTGGAAAAATCTATTTGTAAAGAATATGTTAAGACTGTATAGTATCCAAAGTGATGTTCTTAAAGCAGCAGTGTACACCAGTTCCATTGGTCTGGTTTTTCAGACCAACGATGGGAGGAAACCACTAATGAGCCTCAGCGTCGTCCTAAATGGGCCAGCGACCTCCTGTTAGCCTAGCGTAGCGGCTAAGCTATGTAGCGCCGAGCCTGTATGACTTCCAGATGTTCAAGCTAAACGGCTAGATTGTGTTCTCCCCATCCTTTTGCAAACAGCGCACTGGCAGCGGCTGTAGGCTAACACATAGAGTGAAGTCTAGTGGAGGAATCAATGAGCCTCATTGTTGAAGTCCAAGTATTGTTAGAACATACAGACTCGGGTTTCTTTAATGCGAGTGTGTTTTTCAGCTGATGCATAAAGGAATCCACTGCTATGGAAATAAGTCTCCAGGGATTCATGGCTTGGGGATTCCTAAACAAAACCAGAACATGTCTTTTACTTAAGATCCATCCCTGTTCCTGTGTGCATCTGCTTGTCAGGGCCGTATTTTGGATGAATGGAAACCCCCCCCTGATTCATAGGAACTTCTCACACAGCAGCTCTGTAAAGCCAGTGTGAAACGTAGAAACAGATGGACATTGATGGCCCATCACGTTCATGTCGGTCTGTTTTGAACTGGACTGCAGGAACACAGCAGCTGAGTGTGTGTAGTGGACCTCCTGGCCAGCTTCCAGGAAGGGTTTTTACTGAATCCGTCTGAAGAGGGACTTACCAGCAAATCCAACATCCTGTCTTAGATATGTAACATTTAGAAGAAAATGAAAAGACATCAAGGATGTAATCTTGGGCATACTGTATGTACCAATCAACTCAGGGCACCCTATTCGGCTTTGCAGAGTTGTGTTGTCCCACTTTTTTATCCTGCAATTGATTGATTACTCATTCCTTAATTGTAATGTTGTATAGGCGCTAGAAGATGTGTTCTATTTCATTTCTCAGTGCTTTGGAAAACAAGATGATAGCTTTTTACAAGTTGTCCTTCCAAATAGAAGGGGATTCTCATGCACTTTCCCAGACAGAAACTCAGATTTGTCTAATTATTCCGACATGACATAGACGTATTTAGCTATCACAATTTAACACAGGATCTGGTCCAAACAGTAATGCAGTGTTTTTTGGCCCATGTTTCACCCTTCCACACATTTTCCTGAAATTCAGGAGAGTATTTTTGTTAGTAATCCTGCTAACAGACAGACAAACCCAGCCAAAAACATGCTATCCTTGGCGGCGGTAATTCTGGATAAACATAAAATAATGTGTCTTCAACCCTCATACTTCTCTGCAGTGGGGTTTCCATTCACAAGTTATCTGAACTGTCTGTGTTGTTTTCAAGTGTTGACTGTGCCTACTACCCCCATTGGGACCATCAAGGGCCCCCCTCACCACGGCAACCCCTGCCATGGAAACCAGCCCCTCAAAGGAATGACCCTTTTGAGCACCAGTGTGTAGAGACCCTCTATCTCACTCTGTAGTAAGAGGATACAGGCAGGAGACTAGAAAACTGCATTTTTCTGTTGTTTTCTTCCATTGCTATTCTTTGTTGTACGTGTTGTTTAGGCTGTCTAGGGGGAAGACTTGCCTCGGGTCACCTCGTTAAATCAGAGAGCATAAATCATGGCATAAAAAGGAGCCTTTATTTGGAGCATCAACAGATGTTTGTGAATGGCCTCTTGGGAAGGAAAATCTCTCTTTTATTGCTGACAATAGCTGGTGACAAACTGAAAAACTCTAGCTCAACTTTCTGTAAAATCAGCGACTTGGCATCCTGACACAATACTAAAGCGTTTGTTTACGGTCATTCAGGCAAAGTACTCCTTAGATAATGAACACTTTCTAATGGAAATAGCAATAAAATGTGTATATTCCCTAATGCATGGTCTTTATTTTCTAAGTCATGCCCTACAGTATATCCTGGCACATAGCCCCAGTTTCCTATAAACTCTTATTTTTAGTTTTTTTATGGGTTTTATAGACTGTACAGTAACATTGGTTTGGTTTCTTTGCCTCTTAGGAAAAGCAAAACTGTCCTCTGCGTTTTACCTCAGTAACTAAAACGCCTCACATGTTTCTTAGAGAAGTCAACTCATTGTTGATACCAGCATATCTTTTTCAAAGTCCAAAATATCAAAGCTGCGCCACTCCGTACATGTCCTGATGTAATCTCCGCTGTCTACAGAAGCATGATTGCTATCTCCTGGGCTGGCATATTTCCTCCTTCACATTAAGTGTAGCTTTTGAGAAAACTCATATCTGAGTAATTTGCCATTTCTGCTGAGAAATCCCTTATGTCTAAAGCCACCAGCTTTTCCCACTTCTTTTGTCTGCGCGCCATTGGACGCCAATTATTGATTTAGTCCCTCCCGAGCTGTCTTTTCCTCAGCTCACCTATTATAGCTCCTGTGGGGAAGCAGGAGGAGAGGGACCCCCTCTGTGTATCTACATGTCGACATTCAGATGCTAATCCCCCGCCATCTGCTTTGTACCTCAGGGGGAGGGTCTACGTGAGCCCCCCTGTCCATGCTCGCTACAGGGTAGGGAGAAAAATCCCTGAGCTCCTTGTGCCCTGAGGGCTTGCCAGGCTCATTGCCACCTCTACACCCTAATCCAGGCACACTGCACCCCCCCCACCCCTGTTAGCCCTTTTCACCCCCTCCATGCATGGGTCAACTATAGAGAAGGCTAAGAAAGCATCTAACTCCTTTATCCAGGGGCAATGGTCCTTAGCTTAATAGACCCCTTTTTTCTGCATCACCCCTCACACGGAAGCTTCCGTACAGATGAGTTTATCACCCCCAGTGCAGTGTTGTAGGTTGTTACAAACTTTTCTTATAGCTAATCAAATGGAGCAGACATGAAGCTCTAGAGTTGTTGGAGTTTAGCTCCCACTGTTCTGAGTGGGAACACTGCTCAGGCGGAGTGGTTGCACGTAAACCGGTTGTGTGTGGGATTGTGCTTGGATTTGCAGCTCCTGTATGACATAATATAATTGTTTATTTTGGTATACACTTGTGGAAGTTCCTCTTCATGCTTGTATCCTCCGCTCAAGTAGTTGTTGATGTTGTAGTTCAAAACCTCTAAAGCAAATAAAACCTTTTTGAAGTTAATTGGATTATAAACTAAAACAGATTGTCAGGAAGATAAAATCAATGCTGTTTTTCTTATTGCATAAACAGAGATTAGGGATGTGAAGTTTTCAATTAACTACGATATAAATTCGAGAAATATTTAGTACCCTAATCTCTCTGAGAAGATGTAATGTGATAAAACCTCCACTTGAGCCAGAAGAAATAATGAAACAAGTGCAAATAGCTCTGAGGAACACCATACTGCCGTGATAATAACTGTGACAAATGTCCCCGGAGTTCACACACCACTTGTGTGTCTTTTTCCCATAGCAGATCAGATGAAAACTCAACAGGAAAATAAAGTGTCCCACTCCCAGCAGCCTTTATCTCACTAATTCAGCATAGCTCCAAACGGGGAGACCTGGAATGCGTTTTATCATCAGTAGCTCGTATGTTCTCGAGCCCAAGTATTTCCTGCGAGGGGCGGCATTCCCGTCAACAGACATGTGAACCAGTTGTGATCCAAACCACAAAGGGACGGAGCTTCAGACTCTTTAATCTGCATCCACAATCTGAGTAATGAAAACACAAAGCTCTGTCTGCTTCAGCCTGCACTGCATCATTCTGTCTGCATGTGGCTCTGTTTTGGTGTGTGAATTCCTGCCTGTGTGTGTGTGTGTGGAAAGCAAAAGTGACAGTGTGTCAGTTGCATTGCAGACGATGTCACTCTGCTGCGGAGCTGGTGATGGTGGCTTCCTGACTGCTGATGATGCTAGGTGTCGCTTTCAGAGGAACTTACCTGCACTCGCTCTCGCTGTGTCATCACTTCCACCCAGCACGGATAACAAATGACTCAGGACAGGAAGTCAAAGGCAAAAGATAAATTGCTCCCAAAGTTTTGTAAATGTTATACAGTGGAGGTAAAAGAAGCCCCCAATATTATTTTGTATTTTCTACTCTGTCCTCCTATTAACTGACTTTATTTCTCATTTTTGAGATTGTTTTTCGAATATGCCATTCAGACATTCTAGATAATAAATAATATGACTGCTTTTAAATATGTTCAAGCGTGACCTCCCACTACTTCCCCTCTCTGCCAATAAATCTCCGCCATCGCAGTCATGGGGTCTTCCTCTTTAATTTAACTTTGTCTCCGCACGGAGCCGTAGCCATAGTGACTCATCCCAATGTCATGGAAACAAAGTATTATCACCGCAGCAATAAGAGAACACAACAGAAACCTGTAGCCCACACAGCGTCGCCAACTGTGCAGTAAAAATGGATTAAACCATTAACGACACCATTTGGATTTCAATGCAACATAGAAATAAGAAGCAACGGAAAGTTCCAATCATGCTTTAAGCAATACTTCTAATCATTTTTGGATTACTTTTAGCCAACCAACGTGACAAATTCACTGTTTTCTATGGCACATAATGGCTAATAAGACTTAACAGATACCCTAGAAATAATCTTGGAGACATACTGAAGTGCAGTTGGCTCCAAGAATGTAAATGTCGAGTAAGTTAATGAAGAATGACCTCACCCTTGAGTCCCTCAAGTGCATGCAGTCATTATCACCAACCCCCATGTCAGCGCATTATAGCTGGGATGCTCTGCTCTTTAATAACTCCAGCTTCATTCTTCACTCCTGCCTCTTTTGTTAATGGACGCTGGCGAGAGATTCTCTCACCCGGCCTCCCACATACGGGCCCTTCTCATCTTATTGCCTCCCTCTCCAAGCTCGCTTCTCTCTCTCTAACCACAATATGGCTGTATCACTTACACTAATAGCCTGCACTTAGAGTACCTCAAGGTGAAAGCGCTGCCGTGATGCTTCCTGTGGACGGAGGGAAGACACGGAGGGATTGTGTTTGCTATTAAAACGCAGTTTAAAAGGTAGTTTGTTGGAGTTGATTGAATACTTATGTTGTGTGTCTACTACATGATCAATCAACTGCCAAACAGAACGGCCTCTTTGGCGCTTGATGCTTTTTATTCCTCGCCTGCTTTGTGGTAGTTCCTTTTTTAAAGGGCCATACCAGAGTTGTATCTACTTTGATACAAATAGGACAAAATGAATGTATCAGAGTAATACAGATTTACATTATTTCCTCATTAGCAACAGCACGTTATCTACCTAGATGTCATAAACAAAAATAATTTGGAAAAAAATAGTTTTAATCAGCCGTTTAAAGTCAAGGTTGTAAAGTGCAGAAATGAATGGTAGTCAATAGAATGGTGGAACAAAAATGTGTGTTTTACTGTAGCTCCGCTGAAAAGTATGATTTGTAGCTATGCTTATGTTCCTTTTGAAGCAGTTGAAAGTTGTTTTCAATTTGAAAACATATGTCAAAACATAACACATCGTTCTTCATTTCTCACCGGGTGTTCTGAGTTTTTCCCCGTTCACAGCAGCCAAAAATCATCTCTGTTTCTGAGCCTCCTACCATGACTCATTCTTTTTTGGGTGGTTTGGGAGGAGGAGGAGGAGGAGGGGAAAAGTTCTCCGCTTGCTTGTTTTGGATGCTTTACTGACAGCGCGGTTTCCCATGCCTTGCCGGAATGACAGAGTTGCCCCATAAGACTCGACAGCTGTTGACTCCAAGTCACGACGCCTTTGTTTCTTGTTTATTGGTGTTTACACTTGGGCATGATCAAGCGGCGTGTTTGCCTGACCTGCAAGCCAAAGATGTGGGTTTTTGTAGACGTCTTTTCACGTGTTTACACGGGCCCCAATTGTATTTTTTATGCATTTACGTTACTTTAATGCTTACAGTCTATTTGAATATGTGGCCTTGTGTGCATGTGATTTGTGACATCCTCCTCCTGCAGTTAAAGTCATGTGCAGCTGCCCCCCCCCCCCCTTCCCTGTCCGTCTCTGATGACTTCCAGAAACTTCCGCTCCTCAGTGACACGTGTGTCGTCTTTCCTCCAAGCCTGAGCACCACTGGGTTTATCTGCTGATTCTCACACTTTTTTATCTGGAGAAACAATCCAACATCTGGACTGAAACATCATTGGATTAACCAATAGCCTCGGGATTAGTCCTGCGTCATGTGTACTGGTGTTTCAAAGAGATGGAATTGTGAATCATTGAAATTCTATTGATCGTGGATGGGATTATTTGTAATTAAAGACCTGTTGGGAGATCAAAAATGTTTTGAGCCAAATAATTGTTGTGCTAATGTATGACTGTTTGCTCAAATACCTCTCATTGTTGTTGAGATTTCACAACTCGGAATTGTATTGAACAACTGCTAAAGTAGTTAAAGGCATTTCCAGGAATATGCTTGGCTAAAAACGAGAGTATACCTAGTGTGTTTCCGGCCACATTTTGGCCTTAGTCGCTGCTTAAAAACTGTCTAAAAGTTAGATTTTTCTTGAACTAGGGAATACACAGATTAATTCCACATCAGATACATTAGGATCCACTAAAGTTTTGCATGATTTTTCATGAATAAATTATTTATTTTGTTACATACGCCACCATCTTGACACAATAGAGTCAGGATGATAATTGAGGGAGATTAAAACTGTTTTTGTTCAGGCAGAAAGGCATTTTTTGCTTATTCTCCTGACGTAAACCTAACAAATTGCATATAGTACTGTTTTATTTTGCTTTTCAAAACGTCCATCTTGTCACAGAGCTCACTTCCTCATCCAGTATCTACTTGTCATCCTCTACTGTAGGACTTTTTTCATTAAGCTAGCTTTCTTTGTGCTGGAGCTTCATGGCTCTGAACCCCAGTGTCTCACCACTGCTGCCCAGATCTCAGTGCTCCCTGTGTAGGTGCTAATTTAGAGCAGATGGACGCCAAGGCTCTGAACTCCCATCAACAGGAAATGGCTTAGAAACATGGACATCCCTCTTACAAATTACAGCCGTTTACCTTTCCTTGTTAACCTCCCCTGTCTACTGAAAAAGTATGTGAGAAACGCTCAACTCAAACACCAAGAGAAAGCTACAATGGCATTCAATTATTACAATTGTATCACTTTGAATCCATTATTTTATTCTCATTTTAATTTGGCTCGCTGTTTCTGTGCACTCTGTAGGCGTGAGCGCATCGTCTCTGAACTTTGGAGGCACTATTCCACTTGATGAATTATTTGTTTGCTTTGCTGCATTTAGACAGCCCGCCAGGTAAAGACAAGGATAATACAATCCAAACCCAAGAGCAAGACAGCTTCCAAATGAGAAAATAAGCACCCGGGGCTAGAGTTCTTCTGCAGAGCTTTACAAAACTGTAGGGGGGGGGGGGAGAGATACTGCAGGAGCTGAAAGGGGCTGGAGCATGCCAATTTGAGTTCAGTTTAGCAATTAAAGTAGACTTAGTAGTGGAATTTAAGGTCAAACATTTGGTTAGAAATTGTCAATAGGGACGCTATTTTACTTGCCTGAGAATCAGCACGTTTTAACGTTTTCTTAAGTAATCCTACATGTTCTCACATTTTATCCACTAAATTACTAATCTATTAAGGAAATTAAAATATTTGCTGGCTGCAGCCCTACGCAGAACCCCCCTGTTTTTCTGCTTTTTCTACCCAGAGAAGTTTTCCTAGTGGAATAGAGAGTTCTGTGTTCCCTGTGAGCATGGTGTGATTTTTCCATGGAGTTCTCGTACAGTAGTCTGTGTTTGAGTTCAGCCCAGGGTGTGTAGACGGCTTCAAAGCCCGCGGCTACACCCTGTGGTTAGTATAAAACCGGGCACACGCGAGCTGAAGCGTTGACACAAAAACACACAACCCGGCAGGCAGTTGGTCTACACGTCACGATACACACGCCCTGAGACAGGCGCAAATTTACTTAAGTCTATCAAAACTGTAGAGTGTGTTCTCGCCACTTCTTCCCCCTCACTCGTGGCACCAGTCTCCTCTACTTCCTGTCTATTTTGTATCCTCAAATCTCTGTTTGGAACGGGCCTCTTTGAGGCATATTTCAAACTTAAGGAATTTCCTGTGTTCTGCTTATTTCAGAGACAGAGTAGCAACACACACTCCCATGCTGATAGTCTAAAGATGGCCTGTGTGTGCACATTGTATACATGCATATGAATGTGAGTAATGACACAATCTGCACCCTAGAGAGGGTCATCTTGCTGGGTGGTAGAAAAGGAAGGATGACTTTCCATCCATCACGCTCACTATTCAATCCAGTGGTGGTCCGGAGAAGGGTTTTTAGAGATTCCCATGTGCATGTGTTATTGCCGTCAGTTACTTTATGAATTGAAAGCTTGTCATTGAAATGATGTAACGCTCACTCGTGGCAAATGAACAGCCTAGTATTTGCTCTTGCAAACAAGGAAGGCTGCACTTTCACAAACCACTCAGGTTTTTATGCGCTCAAGTGCTTCACAATCCTCACACTCTGAATTATGACGGGTGGATGGGTTGTTGGGGGATTCTGTCAGTATCGTAGAGTAAACTGTTGCTTCTTCCCAACACATAAAGGGAGTTGAGTTTATCTAGTAGGATTTCCTAGTGTGACTATGAATACATAATATAGTTCTGTCACCCTGTCTCTAATGATGGATTGTAAAGGCAAGGCATGAGAGGGGTAAATATAGGGTTCTTCTTTATTCCAAACGGTTCATCTTTTTTTCTAAACTGAACTGAACAGTTACAACCATCATCAGATAGACATGCTCTGCAGATTCATTGGCTTGACCAAGGTGTAGGGCTTTTGTGTGAGTCACGCTGTTGTGTCTATATCCAGAGGGCTCTCAGGGGATAAAGATGTTCATCTGGTCGAGCTGCTCTGAACAAACTCACCTTTGACCTATGACATCACAGTCCTCCAACTGCTTTTGATCCAACAACAACAGTAGTAAAAGAGTTTGACAGCTTGAAAACCTTTTTGTTATTGAGTCAATTGTAAGCTCGGGGGGGAAATAATTAAGGTCAAAGTGAATCAAATTGATCTCATATAAAAGGAAATCTAATAATCATAACTAACCTTTTCAGATAAAATCATATGAATAGTATATATTAATGTTGGCTGACTCAACCTGAGAGCCTTCAAACAGACAAACAGATCAGCACGGATTAGGTACAGTAATTCGATTTTCCACCATCTTAAATCTAATTCACTCTTTGTTTGAACTAAAAGAAAAACAAGCAGATGTCATCATTTCGAGCAAAGAGAAGCAGACATCAGCCTTATGCTGGAAAGAGATTGCTCTTGTGATCCTGCTGATGCTGCAGAGGTCTGATCCTCATTAACATGCGTCTGCCAGTGCGAGCGATTACTAGGCATGTCTGGGTGAAAGTATTAACATGGGATGGACTGTAATGCTTACGGTGATGTGTAGGAGTCAGGAGAAAAAGCATGTTATGAGTGTATATGTGGTACTATTTCTATTGTTTTTAACTCAATGAAGTTCAGTTTGCTTGGCGTAAAAAGTATTTCATCTGTTGCTTTAGTTTTGAATTTGGGCTTGAGACTTCACCAGGTTGTCTAATGGTTGATACTTTCAGTTGCATTGTGGGAAGTGTAGGATTTTTTGAGTTTTTACTCACACTAGGAATTGAAAGACAGAATATCTTGGCCTCCATTGCATCAATTAAGAAGGTTATTATTTTAATCTGTCACTTACACATACTTTATGGAGTGCAATATTACTTAAGTGTGTAATTAATTCTGCTGATTAAGACGTTTTTTGAATTATGCGATTTCTCTCTGCAAAATGTGGTTTCTTCAACTCAACTTTCTAACAAACAGTCCAAAACGCAGATTAATTAAGTTAACATTATATAAAACTGGGGAAATAATCAATATCACAATCCAAATGACCATACTAGCAATGTTCTAAATTGTAAAAATCTATAACATATTGGCTGTGATGCCATGATCATGCCTATTTGTCCCAAAGTACTTAACAATAATGTCACTCTGTAAGATACAATTTACTATCGACAATTTTTTCCAACTGTTTTAGTCAAGTTTCTTGATTATCATGAAAATTAAGAATAACTTCTCAATCCATTTTTGAGATTTATTTAGTTTAAGTTCAAGATACACACCCATCAAACAGAGATTTAACACTACAAGTTGTCCAAAAAACAAACACATTTTATTGAGGGCCCACTTAATTCCCTAGGGACCCACTCAAAGGAGTGTTTGCATTAATCAATATCTTCATTCACATTAACTGCTCTCTGCCCTCCCATCAAACTGCAACAGTTCAAGTTTTATGGTGGCACACTAAAACAGAGCTGAAATTACATATTTAATGACACTCGTGTTTGATGGCGCAGAAACACCAAAGCCACAGCCGTTGTTTTCTCAAGCACCTGCAATAAAAGTGCCCGCTCAGTGAAACCCAGTCTGGGCTTAAAGAAGCTTGAGTCATGCTTTCAGAGGCGTCCGAAACAGCTTTTTGGATATGATGATACAAAGGCAAGTCTGGAATTGAAAGGGCTTGTTTTCAGAAGTAGCAGATGATGTTTTGTCCTTCAGACTGCATTAAAAACTCATAAAACTGGCTTTTTATTGGCCTCGTTGTTGTAGTTGTTGTACTTGGTTTGATCTCTCAAACAAAACATCAAACAGGAATGCTCCAGACTTTTCTGACCAGCTATGGAATCTCAGATCAAAATCTGGATGAAGGGGTCCAGGCAGATTACCCACAAGCCTACGATGATCCATTCAGATAATCCTGATCATTTTGAGTTGGCTGTGCCCCAATATATGATCAACCAGCACTTCCATAAATGCGATTGACCTACCTTTAAAATTGGAACTAGACATAAGGTTTGATTGTCACCCATGAGAATATATCCTGCCATATGCATTTGATCGAAGAGCGCTAAATTGTCATCCTTGCAAGTTATTATCCTGATACTTAATAACCAGAGGACTGTGCTAAGGACAAAGGGTCAACAACATGTGTAATCTGTTGACATCGCGGTCAGCCTGTCATGTGTTTGTTGACAGTCGGTATTGGAAGATTGGCGTTAGCAGAGGCTGAGCGGATTAGATGTTAGCCGCCATGCTAGCAGAGCCCTCCCTCTGTAATCAGTGTTGGCGGCTGGCGATGACTGGACTGTCTGCGCCTCTCCACGCTTTGATTTCCCAACTGTGCCATCCGACCTTCCATTTATTCTCCATCTTTCTTATCTCTCATCCTACGTCTATTTTTCCTTTTACTCAAATTCCCAACAACATCATCGGTATACCCTGAAGCTGCTCCACAAATGTACTACTTGAAAATAATCGCGTTATTACATTTCACAGCGAGATTATTTCTACACTGCCATTTTAAATATCTCATTTGTTGTTTTTTTAAATGTATTTAGTCCCCGACGCTGACAGGTTGATTACAGTCTTACACTGATGGCTCTCTTTACCCTCTATGGAACAAGACATGCTAATAATGGGACTCAGAGAGGATGTGATGTGGGCTGGAAGCAGTCATTTCTAAAGTCTTGGAGTCGAATGAAGATGTATCCTTTATGATTCAGCCTCTGTGGTCTATGTGAGGTTTGGCGATCATGTTAGGGAGTGTCTCTTGACATTGGTCTGGTCAGGCTGGTTTGTTTCAGTGGATTAATGTACTTCCTTCATAAATGATATGTCGATGCACCAATGAAGTCATTTTTGGCCAATAAAGTTGTTTAAAATAACAATTTGTACAATAGCAAATGCTGATAACGTCCTTTTTGGTCATTTAATCCCCCTTCTCTGCCACGGACACAGAAAAAAAAGGTTTTAAAGTTATCCGGCCCTTCATTACACTATCTTCAAATGAATTTGAATATATTTCATTTCATGTGGTTTGAGGTTGGAGTAATGGGCCAGGAATTAGGCTTTGAGCAGTCAGCGCTCAGTGCTACTGAGTTGTATGCTTTAGCTCTGCTTGTCTGGCCTCGGCAGTCTCTCTCAGACCCTCTTTTCCCCCTCGTCCCCCCTCTCCGCCTTTGTTTCAGTGCTGCTGCTGCTGCTGCAGTGGGCCATGCCTGCAAATGAGCACCAGGACAGAGCAATTATTCAGCATGGGGGCAAGCCCTGCACCCCTCCTTTTATACACTTGCAGATACACTGCGTTCGCTGTCATGCTTCGAGGTTCCATACATTCATAATGTGGACGTTTTTTTTTGCAAGAAATGTTACACGTGGAATACACACCGAGAGGAAAATGAAATATGCTTCTGGGAATTTCTAGGATATAGAGATGTATCTTTATAATTCCCTCAGGAGTGGATGAGCTTCATATCTCTTTCAAACATGAATTAATGGGACTGACACAAATATACACACACTTGTCTCATGTGCCCATCCCCCCTTATACACACCCCTGGTTTGGTTGCAGAGTGTGCACTGGTGCAGGCAGGGAGGGGGAGACCTGCGTGAGACAGCATGCCGGTTGGCTCGCTGCATGTGTGTGTGTGTTTTTGAGAGTGTGTGAGCTGCAGTTGCCGGCGAAAAAGCATCAGCCATCTCTGCTGCCTTTTTATCTTCACTCCTTCTTCTGTCTCTCATCTATTTGTTCTCCTCTCTGCAGAATCTGCTACCTTGCCCCCGTTCTTGAGCCCTCTCTGCAGACAAAAAGCTACCCTTTCCCACCAGGTAAGATGCTCTATTTTTCCTGTGCTGTGCAGTCTTTTCTGCTTGTAAAATACCAAAGCAGCAGAAAATAGGAATAAAATGTTCCTTTTTAGTGATTGTCCCCCCCCGAGCATGGCTTTGATCTTTACTCAATCCCCTCCCTGCGTGTCATCCTCCTATTGTATGCATAGATTCTAATTATCCATGATATTTGCTACTGACATATTCAAACAAAAGAGTGATGTTGTGATAAGCCAGGGGCTGTTTCTGTATTTTGGTGACCCATAGTCTTTGTGACGTACCCAGTCTAGACATCTCTGATCATTCAGCCGGCAGGACAGTTCACCCAGAGTGTGCTGCTGCTGTGTTTTTCTTAAGATCGAGATACATTATTTCAATTCGAAATACAAGCAGTTGTGGTATTTTTGGATGCTGTGATACCACGTCCCAGTCAACAGATTGTTGGTGGATTCTCAGTGGGAGTGACACCGAGCTGAACACATTTCTAGCTGTGACAAGTTGGAAGTAGTGATGAGATGCCAAATCTGACTCCCTATCGTTTTTTCTTCCCCCCCCCACTGTGTTTATTCCTATATCTGCATCATCCTGCTTTCATCTGGATTGAAAACTAATCTCGCTCCCAGTTGGACTGTCCCCACTTCTTCTCCTCTCTTTCACCAGCTGTTTTCTCATATCAACTCCGGACAATATCCAGATAATTAGATCCACACATTGTCCAGACTTAGTCTTTTACATAATAATAGATAGTCATGTGAGTTCTCAGCTCCTAAAAATACTTGTCTGGTTTAGAGGGAGGGGTGGCACCTATAGGTAGAGCATTGAAAAATCAAGATGTGACGCAGATTACTCCGTGTTCACGTAGCCAGTTTGTACATTTTCAAGTCTCTTCATGTGCCTTAAATAAGTCTCAATGATTATGGCATTTGGCTTTGCAAACGGGAATTAGGGTTAGGGTTAGAAATATCTGTTCCCATCAATGTATGAACTTCTTGCCAGAGGTTTTTTTCTTCTGGCTTCACCCCCATAAATCGGCGAATATTCAGACTTTGTGCTAGTGTTCTGGCAGGATAAAGTCTGTTTGATGTCCGATCTGAAAGATTCCGCGTTCTCATATACAGCAGTAAGGCCTACATTTTCAGTGTATAGGTGAAAAGGGCTCTTGTCTCACACTTTTTCCCTTTTTTGTTGTAGGAATGTGTCATTGTTTTCAGGGGGACATTGTAGCATGGCACACTCTGGTCTAATCCCTGTTCTATCTAACACTATGTGCCAGAAATCAGCAGGGTGCCTGTCCTATCCACAGTGACGTGCCCCCCCTTCCCTTTCTATCATGTCTGGGTCTGCCGGCATGGCTTGCTGTTGGCAGCTCTGAGGCGAGCTGTCCTCTCCTGGGAACTAACTTTGGATGACACGCCATGGCATGGGAGGGCAGGACGAGGGGGAAAATCTGTCCTCTCACTGTCCCCCTTTTTTTTCGGGGTCACAAATGAAACCCTATGCCCCCTGATCATCCTCTTTTTTGCATGCCCGCTGAGTGAGGTCATGGTTTGGCAGTGTGGACACTGTTGCGGTTGGTGAACCAACTGTTGCCGCGCTCACAGTTCAGAACCAGTGGGAGATAGAGGCATTGTTTTGGGGTCAGAATCGCCCCTGGTTCCAACCGCAGTATGTCAGCGAGGCATTTGAAATGTAACAGAGCTCAATGTAGGTGTTTCAGAGATGCCAAGTGGGAAAGAGAGTGCCATTGTTTCAAAGGCTTTCCCTCCTTCACTTTTCCAACTGCCAGACGGAAACCAATGGGGATCGGAATTGTAGTTTAATCTGGGAAATGTAGGAACCAATACTTTTGGAGATTGACCACTGCAAGGATAATGAGACCTAGCTTGGATTTTAAGGGAAGTACACCAAATAAATAGCAATCTAAATATATGTTATTGTACATAATATGCATGTGCTTCCCCTTATGATAAATATTAGAATGTAAATATACATATTAAATCTAGGTCCACTCTATGTCCACTTACTTGCTTTTTTGGTGCTTACAATCAATACTCATGGCCTGCATTAGTGGAAGATGTTTCAATTGACCTTGCAGTGTAGTGACTAAAGGAAAAGCAAGTATGCTGATTTTTTTTGTTGCATTTTGTTCTGCAGTGCTTTCGAACTATCAAGAAATGTGATCCCCGTCATAAATAATGAATACGTTGGTTATTTTACTGGCAAACTGTAGGAGAAAGGTGACAATGCGGTCAAATCAACACTCCCTTGACAATGACAGGATGCCCTTAAGTGTCTGTTGATAAGTGATGGATGTGTAGCTAGTGCAGCATGTCACTGACAAAGATGGGGGGGAGCCATACAGACAGATGCAGCTAAATGTATTGGACAGCATTTCATATCGGGGGCGGACTGCTGGAAAGCTGCTGAGGAGGAATACGTGATGATGGTGCAATGGTAAATGGGGATTACTGAAAAGTTTTAAATACAGTAGAGGGTGAATTGGCTGATGTTCAATACATGCTCATTTCACTGCAACTGTACAATTGTGTAAACCTACCTAAACTACTACTTACATTCTGCCCTAAACATGTTAGATTTGAGCCATTTTTAGCACTTCACATTCCCGAGGGTGAAAGTGCTCCAGAGAAGTAAAAATCACAGCCTGCAGGCCTCATTTCTTGCCGCCTTGTCATTCATGTTGATTGATGAATGTGTGTGTGAGGCTCTTAGGTCACTAAGAACCTACATATATAAAAAAATAGACCAGTTCTTCCACCTGTATTCACTCTTAAGTGGAGCTGTTGCCTCGGGGGCACAAAGACCTGCACCTGGTCCTGCCTGGTTTACATAACGCAGCAAAAAAAGTGTTGCTTGCGTGTGTTTGAGCTTGTAGATTCTGTAAAGGGCCCGGAGTGCGTTTGGTTTCTGCATATACAGTGTGATGCTTGTCATGTAATATATGGATCCGGGTCAACTCCACTGTTGTCAGATTGATATAACATCCTGCTTCTCTTTTTTTGTCCAATAAGATGTAGGCATTTGTCAAGGGCAAGATGAGAAAGGAATCATTTAAAATGTGTTTTCCCGACAGAAACAGCCCCTATAAACGAAGGGTTTATATTATTACGGGTTTGCAACCTGGACATCATGTTTAAGTGTGATTGCCCACGAATTATCCATGTTTCTTTGGCCAGTAGTGTACAACAATTAGAGTTAAGGTAGTAATAGCAATATAATCATACAATTATGTTGCTCTATGTGACCTTTTAAAAGTAATGGCTTAAATTATCAGTACATTTACGAGTCTGTTATTACCTCCACCCAGGAGGTTATTCTTTCTGCTTTGGGTGTCTAAATGTCTTTCCTGATTTTCATAAAACTTATTTAAAGTGTATAGCATGGTAGAATCCAAAACATTTTTAAGTTATCGTTATCATAGGACAGATACACAAATTAATTATCATGTTTGTTTACATCGCAATATAGGGAATTTGTGTTGCATTTGTGTGGTGTTGGAATAATATGGAAAAATGAAATAGCTGAAAGTTGTCCCTAATTTACCTCTACATTTGTATGGCTCTTCTGATTGTTTTGTTTTACCATTTTGCTGTCATGCACACACTGTAAACACAGGCCTACAAAATATCTTCCTTGTTGCATCCATGTTGTTTCTACATCACGACACAAAGCTCCTGGAGAACCAGTCGTATGAACAACTTAGCCTCTCACTAAATAGGACAATCCATGAAGCATGTGAATGCACCATTGGCCTTGGCGGATGCTTTCTTAATAACTTCCTGAAAATAACTTTAGACAAAGTTCTGCTGCTCACCGTGCCCTGCTCACCTTCTCTGTGATCATGCTCATCTCCTCTCTTTTCTTCCTTCGCATTAATTAATGAGCCTATTTCCCGGTGGAGTTTGTCTCATTAGCCACACGGGCTCCTCTGGACTGAGTACAAAGTGTGGAGGTGTAGAAAACAGCCTCCCCTCCGTCTCATCACACCTGTAAGATTGCACCGAGGCCCCTGCTGAATACAGGAGTCGAGAACTACATGCAGAGTTGTGATTAGGAAAGGCGAAGTGATTCTTAGACGTAATGAATCTCACAGTGAGGCGAGTCAGTGGTGGAATGATGATGATGAGCAGTAAGACATTATTATAGCAAAGTAGCTGTTTTGAAACTTTTCTCGTTTGAATATTCTTTACCTTGACTTCAACTCCCCAAGGTTTTGTCGTATCAAACATGCATGTGTTTGTGTGTCTGCATTGGCCTAAGGGAGTGTGCATGCGTCTTTGGGGCGAAGGAGGTTGTCTTAGTGAATTATAGATGAGGAAATGAGGGCGATGGCTGAGTTAAAAGGGGAGGAAGCAGAGACCTCATGGAGAGGCTCTGTCTTGTGTTATGGCTGGACCCCCATGTTGGACCAAACACGCCTAAAACAAAGCCATGATAAACTACCGCTGCTTTAACACCCTCATTATTAGCATTAATCATGTAATTCCCTGGAACTATTAATGTTTATATACTGTTCTTATTTCATTTTAATCAGTGTTTGGGTTTCCAAAAGTCTGGTTTGTTTTTCCTTAAGTATCCCTGTGAAAACATGTGTGGTCTAAAGTACTGTGGGATTGTTGAGTAACTCCATTATACCTGCTGTAGCAGCTTAGCCTTCAGGTGACATTATTTAACCTCTGGCAGCCATGTTCACTGTCCTCAGGAAACTAGGACTACTATTCTAAATAAGTGTGATTCTGGAAAGTCCTCAGTGTTTGCATAACATTCCATCTAGTCATTTAAGGCCAACCCACTGATACAGAAAGCAATTTAGAAAACAAAGATGGTGTCCAAAGAAACAATGTACATGACCTTGCTTTACTGTGTTCTAGAAATCACACAGTTGGTGGTTTGGTTCTTCTTTTCTTTGGTTGTGTTGGTATGTGTCAAATTCGTATGAAGTACTCAAGAACGCCTAAAGGGAATCTCTTCAAATATTGTGCAAACGTCCAGCTGGACTCAAGGATGAACTGATTAAAATGTGCTGGTCACATGATGTTGACTACAAACCTGACTGGTTGGCGACTGCATACAACCCCAGGGCGATACTTTTTTTGAATCTACTTTTGAAAGATTCCTTAAGCTCTGAGTCTGATTTGGATAATTAGGGTTCTTCAGGATAACGGTGCATCAGATCATTCTGGAAATATCTTCCTGTGATGTTCCCCTTCATCTCCTCTGTTCATTTCAGCAACGCGTTATCAGGCCTTTTAGCACAGCTCTGAGATTAGGGTTCATTTCCTGTTTGCCTCGTCTCTGATGATGAAGTCAAATCTGTGGATTAGGTCCGGCTTTGACCTCTTTCCTCTATCTTCGCTCTTCCCTTCCTCCATCGATTCTCCTCTCTTGCCTTCTGTCGGACACATTTGGCCTCCGTCCTCCTGGGAGGAACATGCAGGTCAAGACGGAAAATGTGCCGTCGACTGTTTTCTCTCTTCCAAGAGACTCAAGACATATTGATTGTTTGTTTGACCCTGCACTCACTGTTTGTACCCGTCCATTACATATCCACCCTTCAGAGGCCTAGTCGTTGATGGTCATCTTGGGTGACTGATAAGAATGTGAAAATGTAGAAATGTCAGCATTTTATCTCAGAGTGTTGTTGCAGATAGGACAATATTGACGATGTTATTGTGTATTAGAAAATATTTCTTGGAAAGACGTTGAAATGTCATATTGAATAATGGCCCAGCACTAGTTAATAGTGAAGTAAAAAATGCAGTAATTTGTGATCAAAAAGAAGACATTTGTTTTAGGCGTTCCCTCATTAAATCATCATTTATCCTCAATTGCAGTTAATTTGTGTCCTATATCACATGCTTTAATTGTTCATTTATCATTTATTGGAAACATGTGAGCACTTTTTGAGGAAAGAGGAAAGATAGAGAAGTTTTGTGTGATGTGAGATTATGGTTTCATAACAAGCAGGCTAACTACTGTGTGAGAAAGGGATCATTTACTTCGACAGTTTAAAGTGGCTTTGAGTACAATGCTTCTATTTGTGTCGCACTCATGATATTTTTGGGATGGGCGGTACCTACTTTATGTATCCTTCTCTGGTCATCCTTTTTCTTTTTCTGGCTAAGCTTCCCCAGCTGGCCGGCCTTCCCCCTGAAGAGACATTACTTCCTGTGTGACTTCTCTTACTGTTTTTCTCCACTACTTTCACTCCCTTTATCTCCTTACCGCTGCTGCTCTAGGAGAGTACATTGTGTGCCTCTTTCTCGTAATATGCAGACACAAATGTATTTATGTGGTCTTTCCCTTCATTTCTCCGTCCAATTCATCATTCCTTCAAATTTAAAGACAATGTAAACAGTTTTTAGTGCTCGTTTTAGAACAAAGTGGGCATGTGTTTTCATTGCCAACCAATTATACAAGGAATGTATGGAGGCTCTGAAATAACACAAGCAAAAAAAAGAAAACGTTGTCGTTTAAGACATTTTGTTCCCTCCCTCTATGAACCCCAACTTCATGTCCCATTCTTTCTAGTAATCCAACTTTCTTCCTGTATGCAAAAAAATAAACAAGCAGTCAGTCAATAAAACCACGAAAACAAGGAAAATCATCAAATAATGGGGGATTTTTTTAAATTATAATTTGATCATGATGACAATGCACGAGCATAAAAGTATTCAGTTACATTTACAACACTCAAATTCAATTATGGAAATCAGTTAACATGGAAATCATGACCATAGCTCATGGGTTTACAGCACATGTGTCAAACTCAAGGCCCGGGGGCCAAATCAGGCCCTTGGTGGATTTAATTTCGGCCCGCAGGATAATTTGATGAACACCCAAGATGAGATGCCAAGTATCTGGCTTGAACTAGCATCTAGGAAGTAAATGAACAAAGCCACAGGTTTACCAAACTGATATGGAGGTTAAATGCATGTATCATATGTATTACCTAAGGTATTTACTGAAATGATGGTCAATAGAATAATGCTTAAAAAAACAGAATTGTCCTTTAGTAGAAATACTTGTCATTCCTCTTCTGCTTCCTGCTCGTTTTCTCTCCAGGCCTCTCTCTCTCTCCTATCTAATAAATCAACCTCCTTCCTGTTTGGAGAATCTCCGCTCAGCTCTACTTCATCCTCTGTCTCTTTCTTTTTCTGTCCAACTGCCTGTTTGGGCGACAGGACCCCCGCCCTCCCCCCTGACGGTGCTTTCACACTGTTTTAATGTTAACAGGATGCTCTGTTTTCTAGCTCCTCCAAAAAGCAGAGTGAACGTGCAAATCTGTCTTTCTCCATGGCTGACTTAAGCCTTAACTCATCCCCTGGCTCAGCCCCAACGGACCAATCCAAGAATTTGACAAATCTCAAAAACAGCTCACGAGGAGAGTCTGTCTAGTTGGCACACAGTTGACATGATGTCACTTGTAATCACTTATAAATCATCACTTTGATTTATTTTGGGATTATTATTATCTCGGCAGTTGCCTTGGACACCATACTGCTGATCTGTGTGTCTCTTCTTGTTCTTCTTTTATCTCAGACTGCGTGCAATGACTGTTGTTTACTTCAAATGTCTCCGCTCTCCATTTAGGTGAACTCGAAAGATATTTAAAGGCAATAGACTTCTATACAAATGGAGTTTTTTGCAAAAAACTGAAATGTATCTAAGTATTCTAAAGGGAGAATCACATCGTATGCTTTCTCAGTTGGACTTACATATTACGCCATCTTCACTTAGAGTATTTAACTAAATTAATTAAAAGATCAAACGAGAATGACATTTGGTCATGGGAATAATGCCAGTAATCACAAAACGCTTGACCTTTAGTCTTGTGAAAACACAGCAGTTCTCATGCATGGACACTGAATAGATCATCTTGTGTAGTGTTGTTGTTGTGTACAGCTCATCAGTAGCAGCTTAAATTAGAGACCACAGTGACGTCTGGATTAATGTTGCTGACAGACTCCAGGTGACGGAGCTAAGCTGCTGGGCATGTTAAAGACACAGCTGGGATTAGAATAGTCTCGTGTAAAGACCCCAAATGTAATTCTATAATAGTCAGTATTCAGAAGGAAGACCTTGAAACTGTCCCACTGGATTATAAGGAGACATTAGATCAAATGCATAACTTATACATATATCACAATTAAACTTTCACACTTGACATTTTTTGTATTTATGACTTCTGGCTCGTTTGCACACATTTCCAAAGCAGAAATCTGAACATTGAATTATACCTGGTTAAAAAATGATTGATTACAGTTTATTGCCATTTAAAATGTTTTCAGACGGAATGTTTTGATTAATCAGGACATGCTGTCAAAAGCCAGAAAAAAAGAGAAGAGCATTTTGCATCGTAAAATGCAATAAACGACATGGAAAAGGGTAACAAAAATATGGAAACGAGACATTATTCAATGTCAACTTTTGGAGACTTTAGGAGAAATCTACGGCAAATATCCATTAAGATAAACAGCTAAATGTGTATATTTAGTCTTAATGAAGACATGTTATTGAGCAGTTTTACGGTTTTGAATGTTATGCCAGGCCTTAAATTGGTTTCAGCTTAAACCCTTGTTGTGTTAAATCTTAGGTTCTGCAGTTTCTTAACATACATTCTCGTTTCTCATGCAGGTCTGAGCAGCCGCTTCATCTCGTCTGTTTGATCCATCAGTGACGACAGCTCTTCAAGTAAGTAGAACGTCACCTCACACTTAGATAACCCGAAGAAAAATCCAAAACATAGAAGTCTGGACTGCTGCCAGACGGTATACTATGCACTACTTCCACTCATATCGCTCGCATGACATTTCACACTCACTTTTCCCATGACTCATGGGGCCCCGGGAGTCAGATGTAAGTGGCTGCACTCAGCCAGATGATTAGCTTGGCTGTCCATGGATGTATAATAGAAGGGGAATTATGCTCAACATGTGGAAGGGAGAGAGGAGATTGTTTGGATTGAGGTCATAGTAGATATTTTCCTTAACTCCATGTTTTGCGCTGCAGAACATGGAAATGACAGAGTTGAGTGGCTAAATGTAGATTTGGCGGGGAAGTTTGTGTTTCTATATTTAGCGCGTGTTAACAATGTGTTTACTACCAGGCAGTTGTGGGTTTTTGCTCGGTGGATGCGTCCGGGGGCGTCAATGAGAGGGTGTGTTTGTTTGCGTGCGTCTGCGGTTGAGTTTTTAAGGGGTTTGCGCACGTGGAAGGGTTGATTTGGGAAGGGAGTGTGTGTAGGTATGTGTAGGGCGTGGGCTGTCAACAGTCATCACAGTGCACTCAGCCATGAAGGACGCGTGAACATGGCCACTGACTGCTGAAGAGACAGACAGATGGGAAGAGTTGTTGGCAAATGCAGCAGATGGCTCGGTCAGTTGTTGCTTTTATATTTGTATTTTATATTTACTTTCTTACTCAGAAGAAAACAGTGATACACGAACAATCCTCCCCCATCAGCACCAGCTTAAAGGTCTGAAATGACATCACCAGCTACCAGCTCTCAGTGTATCGACGGTTTAAATGGCTCCGATGCCATTTGTGTCCGTGCAGTTAGGAAGCCCCCCCCCGGGACAGCGCCTGGAGGATCTGTTGACCTATTTCAGGATCTATAACGTGGTCAAAGTCGTCTCTCTGCAGCCAGCATCCTCTCCTGACCGTCCCCAGCCCCTCCCACCCCAGGACTCGCATCACCATGGGAACAATGACATCATAGTGGGGTAGGGCCGATGGGTGCCAAGAAGCATCTACTCTGCAGTGAGGAGGACATACATCTGAGTTAGAATCATAATTTAAATTCAATCTTCAAACTGTCTTGAAGGAGGAAAATCTAATTCGCAGACAGTAGTTTCTTTAAGAAAAATCTAAAATCCAATAATGCCAATCAATTCATCATCAAATGTCACAAGCAACATTTGATGCAGATTGCCAAAAGCTCAAAAAAGCACTATTTACTTTTACCACATCGTTTATTGTCATTGAATCACTTAATGTTTGTTTTATTTGAGTAGGGGGCTGATGGGAATGATACAGACCACCTGAAGTTCAGAGTAAGAAAGTCAGTTTTGCTGACAGCTGATTGGATGTGACAGAGCCTCATCATGATGGCATAGTGGTAAAAAATATAGGTTGTATATCATCAAACGCTTGCAGCAGGATTCCTAAATACTCTGCATCTATTAAGTCACACTACGTAAAGAAAAGTCACAGTGGATGTAAATCCCATTTTATCCGTCTTTATAGAAATACATGTCAGGGTGTGTCCCCCTCCAGCATCTATGCTGCTCTCAGAACAGTAGATTCATGGTCAGATATCAAGACTGTGATAAAGGATGGGGGAGGAAGTCGCAGTACTAGAAGTTTTTATTTTATAGTTATGTAGATACTGCATAGGGATCACTCAATTTGTATACATCATTTTACATATTTGCCTACTACAACTCAACTCTAATAGATAACACCATTAATGTTATTAATTAATTCAAGTTAATGCTAACTTTTCGTGAACTAAGCTGAAATCTACAGTCACATATAGAGAAAGTGTAGTGCCCCTTTACTGCATGTAATACGGTTCTTAATCTGCAAGAGATGGAATCAGCCCGTTTCCACCTTCTTATTACACACCGGCATGTGTTTGTGTGCGCTTTGCTCGTCATGCTGCTGTTCAACATATAAACAGTTCATTCACACTTCACTGGCAGCGCTCATTACCCGCCAATCCCCACATGTCTTGCTGAGTCACCATAACATAATCTGCCCGTCTGCTGGAGGAAGTCACTGGATCCTGGGTGGATTACAGGTCACAGCAACCTTGAGTGTCCCACTGTCCACCTCAGGGCTGGTGTCTAGTGTGACAGTTACCCATCAATCACTGCAACGTGTTACACAGAGACTGTGTTGGCATGGGTTGTGATACTTACACTAATCTAAATAGTGAAGTCCTTTGATGAAGCTTAGTACATTCAGACTTTTATACCAACTTTTAATTTATTCAGGCTAAGCTGAATCAAGTCTATATCTTATTATGTCATAGTCTTAGTTGAGATAACATTGGAGCCGTAATCCATGTAAATAACTTCATAATTGAGACAATAATATTGTGTAGATAATCACTTTGAAGTTAAGAAAAAACACTTTGATTCTGAAAATGTCCCCTTAGGTGACATGAGAGAAAGAGTAACTCAGGCAAATGATTCAATAATGCATTATTACAACACATATTGATTTAGGTGACAAAAAAATTAATTTCTCTGGATGGTAAGCCATTCCAGTGATGATAGGAATGTCGAAAATAATACCTTAAACTACAGAACACATACACTTACAGACAAAGAAAAAACACACACCCGGGCGCTCTCACAGAGGATTAAGGCCAGGTTGGCCTGAGACTAGCTGCCAGAGATTCCTCCCTCCTAAATGGATGGTGACATTCCGATGAGAGCGGCTCTCCGCGAAGGCGTGATGAGTGACCCAGATTGGGGTACGGTTGGCGGAGAGGGGGAGGGATGTGAGGTCGGATTAGAGACGGGGTGGAGTCGGTAGAGAAGAGGGATGCTAGGGCTGTAAGGTAGAACGCAGTACAGCAGGGGGGCATCAGAAAGACAAAAGGATTAAAAAAAAGAGAAGTGAGTCGAGCCTAAGGCCTGCTGCCACACCTTCTCTCTTGTCTCATGTCGGCATGTTCAATTGGACACATTGATCCCAAGATGTAATAGGATTTGACAGTCTTTCTTTGACTCCCAGCGCTGTTGATTTAACCCTTTCAAGATCAAGACACTGACTGTTCACATGCTGTGCTCTGGGCTGGATTTCTAGCTTTTCTGAAAGTATAATAGAATAAATTGGTGTGGGATTTTCTGAATTCCATAACGCAATGCAATTTATTACTAGTGTCAAAGGTGTCTTTTACTGCAGAAAAAAAGACACATTTTTGCCAATTTGCGTTAACTAAGCTAAGAGGAAGTTTCAGACTTCAACATTTTACATTTCTGCTAAGTAAATATGAAAGGTGTGTGTATAGGGTTTGGTCATTAGGTTTCATCGACAGGTAGAGTCATGTTCGTAGAAATCCAACTGAATGTTAAGATTTCTTATGTTGTCGTGCAGAGCATGTAAATAGAGAAAAGAGATGGGACCTGAAATTGAGCCCTGGGGGACGCCATAGTGGCAGACAAATTGCGATCTGACCCCTAGAGACTGTGTTAGTTATTTATGTTGTACCGTATCTTCAAATAGAATGATTAAGCATTTGTTCTGGGGGAAAAAAACAAAACAATTATGAGGTTTTCCGTCAGTAGAGAAAATATCTTACTTGGAAGGATGCCCCTCTTTCAAATGATCCTTTCCACCATAACACAATAAGACTAGTAAACAGCCAGAAGGAAGCTTTGAGAAAAGCCATTGTCGGATCACGTTAGCCACAAGAGGATGACAAGTTGTGCCTGGAGAGCAAGGTCCTGAGGGGTGGGCGAAGTAGACATCAGGAGATAAACAATTTGCCATGAGTTCAGTATCTCATGTTACAAGAAGTGGTAAATAAGAATATGGCACTTAAGATATCTTCTAATTATTGTTTCCCCGTTAAATGGCTTGTGTGTGGAGTTTTTCCTTTCCTAAACGAGGGTAGAAAAGGGCAGGGTGTTGTATGCTGTACAGATTGTACCCTGAAGCAGATTAGTGATCCATGATAGTTGGCTATCTACATAAAATGTATGTATCGAAGACATAATTTAAAGGTTTTTTGTTGGGTATCCACTGGTCTAAAACTTACCTGGTAACCAAAAAGAGAATACTTGTACAGCAACGACAAGTTATTTCACTTGGTTTATATCATTGACCTTGGCATTGTGATCACACAGAACAGGAAATATGTTAGCTTTGATTCACATGAATGCAAATATTGTAAATCGTCACCAATCCTGCCAGTTTTTCCTTAAGCCACTTTGTATTGAAAGTCAATTTAGTACCTTTTTATCAAATGAGAAAGCAACACATTTATGTAAGCAGCCATGGTTTATGCCAATCGATTTTGAAAGGGACAATGTGTGAATGCCAAGTGTGGCGTAACATTGCCAAAACAGCAGCTGGAAGCGGGTCAATGCAATTCAAAACCACCATCGGCACAATCTGGCTGTCAGCGCACCCGTTTTCTCCCTTAGCAACAGCTGGGACCAGACTCCTCTGAGCCCTGGGCGGAGGTTTTCAGTCTCAGACAGTTTGGAACAATATCTTTGAATGTCAGTAGGTCTTTCTCCTCCTCTCTTCTTTTTTTCTCCCTCTCATGCTCGTCTCTTCCCACTGCAGCAGACATTAGCCCCGATCACTGAGAGCCTGTCGTCATGCAGCGCTGCAGGGGAGGAGAGGAGAGAGACTGAGGAAGGAATGAGGAGGGAAGAGAGAGGCAGACAAATGAGAGTGGGATACAATACACCCAAAGGCTCTTTGGTTTTCAGAAGCTGCAGAGAAAAAGTAATGTAGAAATCTATCATAGATTTCTCTGCTTAGCAGGGTGGACAACTTGATTTTAACAGAATAGTTAGAAATGTTAAATATGCCTTCTTGCAGAGAGTTCCTTGCCATAAGAAGATTGATAGTGCAGTCACGTCTGTATGCTAATAAGTAACGTGCTACTAGTTGGCTTAGCTAAGCTAAAAGAGCGGGAAAAGGAGAAATATGTAGAGTACATGTAATCAAATGTAACACAATCGAGATACAATTAGGTTTGATATTGACAAACTACAAATGTTAGTAACCTCTGACTTTATTGTTCAAATATTTCTGATAAATATGTTTTCAAACAGATGAATGTGACCTGGAAATGATTCGTCAGGAGAGGAAGACGGAAATAGAATCAGGCTGAAAAAAAAAAAAACCTGGACGAGATAAAACTGGAAGAGAAAAGAGGAGAAAGTTAGATTTTAATAACAGTAGCTTAAGCTAGACAAAAAGCTCATATATAAAGGGACATCAGAAAACAGAATGGAGGAAGAAAGGAGGAAGAAAGGAGTCTCGGAGATCATTTGTTATGATGAAATTAGCCGCAGATGATGATAATGATGCAATTTAGCCCGGCTGCAAGGCAGGGGAGGGCCCCCTGCTAACGTTGTTTAAAAAGCAACATTATGGCTTCCTCTTCAGGGGAAAAAAAGCTTTTATGAGGGCGCTTGCTTGAATAGAATGCACTTTACTAGTGCATACTTAATTGGGAAGAGCTTGTTGCATGTCTGCGTTGGCTATATCTACAGTCACTTGGATGAAGTGCCGTGTGTAGGTGGAGCACTTCTTTTTTGTATGAATAGGGCAAGCCTGTCAAACCCATCTGCTGGACCCCTATAAGACCTGTACTGGTTGCCATGGCAACAACCTCCTTATCGTTGGTGAGAGGATATACAGGGTGTGTTCAAGGGCTTTTTTTCACCCTCTCACGAGCAGCTTGCTGCGGTACACCTCTAAAATGTGTGTGTATATCCCATTTTGATTTAGATTTTCTTTTACTAGTTTGTTCATTGTTGTGTGTTGGATTGAATCTTACCTTTTCATATGCGATTAGGTCAATACTCACAGTAATTAGTATGCAGAAAACCTTAGGGAACAGGCAGGAACACACATTTTGAAGGCATTTTTTTAAACCAAACAAATCATAACTGTACTAAATAACAAATCTAAAAGATATACTGTATATGCAGTCTTTCCTTTTTTGTCCGAGCACATGGATGCTGAGACAAAGACCAGCCGTTAGAGGAATAATGTTGCACCTCACTCCCTCTGGTGGCCAATTTCTGAACTTCACCACGCAGTGTCCATCCTCTTTCTTTCCACACATCTCATACTCATCTTTCTCTTTCCTTCTCCCACCACCTGCTCCACCAGGTGACCCGTCCCCCCCCCGGTGTCCCAGCATGGCAGACGGTCGGCAGCCGGACGAGCACTCGACCTCCAACGGCCAGGAGAACGGCAACAATGGCTACTCGGCCTACAGCTCTGCGTACAGGGAGAACGGATTCAACGGCGGGGCAGCTGCACACCCTGGAACGACAGGTAGGAACACAGAGTGTGTATGTGTGAGAGCATGTGCATGCAACACTGGCTCAGTGATATCGATTGGATTGCCTACTCATGCTGCCAGATGGGTAAATGTGATTGGTTTCACGGTGCCAAGCAAGGGCAGCCAATTTCCAAATGGAACGTGTTTCACATTTGAATGAGCGCTGAACATTAGCAATCTGCTGCAGCAGTGTGGTGCTTGATATTGCAGTGGTCCATATAGAATAGATGGATAGATAGAAGTTTCTGGACCTTTTCTGGAAGTAAACCAGAAGAACATGACTTTAGAGCTGCAACTAGTGATTAGTTAATATTTAAAAGAAATTCACATAATCAATAATATTCCAAGAAATGTGTTATTTTGTTGGTTTAAATACCCAAAAATATTGACTTTACATAGTGAATTAAACTTAAATATGAAGTTTGTCAATGTCTTTAGATTTGTTAGAATATAATAGAATTGGGAGGGATGAAACCCTCTTTAATGATCACACATGCAGAGCACACAGCACACACAGTGACATTTGACAGGAGTCTAGTACTAGGAGAAGTGGGCAGCTATTGTGCTTGAACTTCGATTTTGAGCAACTATAATGTGACTCAGTGTATGTTTTTTGACATTTTCACTATCTGAGGTAAGTTCAAATGCATCCATGTGCATTTGTCTTTTGAGTAAACTGGCCACTAATCAAATCCTAGAGGATAATTACATTCATCAAACACACAGCAGGTATTGTTCCACACTCAAAGAGAGGCCACACACACCGATAAGGTCACCACAGTTATTGGTCTTTCATTTCCTTCCTCCCATCCATGTCTTGTCTTGTGTCGTCTCTCTCTCTCTTTCTCTCTCTCCCCTCGCAGTGGATGACTCAGCCAATTTGCCTCCCTCCCCACCCCCCTCTCCATCCGCTGAGCAGATTGGGCCCGTGGCACAAGGTACACCCGCTCACACTTATTTTAACCACTCAGGGTGAGAGTGTGAATGGTGGTGAAAGTGGTAAAAACAATCTTGAAAAGAAGACACAGTTTTTAAAGTTTGAGCAGCCTTTCTGCATGATTAGAAAATAACTCCTTCCTCTTCTTCTAGTACCCTTACTTTTTAGCGTTCAATGCATTTTATGTAATCACCATATCACCTTTCTGGAGTCTGCAGCATGTGCCACATTGTCCTGTCCACTTTCACACTTCCTGTACACCATTTTAGTTCAATATTAGCTTCCTAACATATGCCAGTATGTTATTGGCTTCAGAAACTCAACAACACAAGCACATTCTCTGCCACTGGAGCCCTTCCTCTCACTACTCCACTTTCCCCTTCCCCTCTGTTGTTCCTTTGCTCATTGTGTCTATAGATTTTCTCAACAAGTAAATCACAGATTGACTTTCAGCTCAGAGAACAGCGCAGTCTGTTTTCTCATCATTTCCTTTCTTTGCATGTGGTATGCAATCACAATACAGTAGAATGTAGTCCCACTGCATCATTTAGGGACAATTATGTATCAATATTACTCAAATCTAACAGTAATTTAGTTTTCTGTACTAAAAAATGAGATACATTCGTAATAAAAACGTTTTTTTTAAACTGTTAGTGTTCCAATGATTATAAATCTCTTAAATTAATTGCAAAAAAAATGTAACAGAAGTTGTGTTAATTGCATCCCATGCATCTCCATCAGAGCTGAAAGTAACCCCATGTAACCCCAGTACTGTTGTCCTCCATGTCTCATCTATGTGCCCCCCCCCCCCCCCCCCTTCCCTGCTCAAAGAAGATAAAGTAGAGGTTGTCAGTCAGCAGCAGGAGTTGCAGGAGGAGGAAAAGGAGTCCCACAGTTACCAGGAGGAGGTGGCATATGAGCAGCCTGGAGCCTTAGAGCAGACAGATTATTTATCAGAACCCCAGGCTTTGGGCTACCAGCAAGCCCAGACACCTGAGGTTCTCAATGGAGGAAGTCATCAAAGTGAACAGATCCCGTCACAAAAAGGTGTGTGTGGTTTTTATGGGTTTTTGTGGGCGAGTGTAATGTATGTGTGAGCAATCCTTCCTCTATGAAAGCGAGTGAATTTCTACCCACTACTTATTTTTGCATGATCCTCTTGTGCTCTGCTAATGGGTACCGAAGATGTTCCGCTTTATTTTCTAAACTGTGACGTAGCTCGGGCTTTGCTGCCTACCAGCTTTGTTGCTCTTACTTCCTTAAGCTTCTGCTTCAATACCTGAAGTTGCCGTGTGCAAAATAATGTGACACAGCATTTTGATTTTGTGCTTTTTCACGCAAAACATAACCATTTGCTTCTCATCGGAGCCAAATTACAACCCCTGATCAACCGTATCGTAGTTGATCATTTTTTGCACTTGTGTATTGCCAGCTACATTGCAAATGCAAATATCACTGTCTATACTGTGTGTATATTTTGATGTGGGTTTTGTTGGAATATTGTGTGAAAGAAGGTGTTTCCAGGTACACGACCTGTATGGGTGCTTCATGAATAGGTCCTGAATGTATTTTTGGTCTGTTGGATATCACTTGCTTTGATTTGATTTCAATGTTGTTTTCATTTCATCCAATGGCAAAAGATAATTTTGTATTCCTATTGTTACTAAGGACACACTTAAAGCATAACATCCACCCTCATTGGACACATATCATTCTTATCTATGAGGTTAATTAAATCAACAATATAGCTCTAATTCATGTAATTTAGCATTTTATTATCCAAGCAATATAAAGTTTCATTTACATCCACTGTATTTTTGTAGTTGCATTAGAAAATTAACACTTTTACAGTTAGTTATATAAAAAAGAGTCATTATATATCATCAGGTTGACCATTTTGTATTTATCCTTGTACATTGCAATAGGAATTCAATGTGTACTTTTATTTCTGGTCATCTAACATCATGCAACTCATTCCTTCATTCCAGTTCGGCACGCTATCTTAGGTGATGTGACCCCCCCTGTGCTGTTGTGGCCTGCTGCAAAATACACTGTGTTTTGCTTGATGGAGAGCTACTGTATCTATGTGCAGAAGGCCTCAGCTTGACTGTATTGGCTAGCTTTTGTCGATGCATCAAGCTAAGCTTTTTAGCTTTTATGACTCAGCACACAGTTGTACAGTATCCTTGCAACTCACAGCCCAGCCGGAAGAAAGTATCAGTAAGGAGTCTTGTGAGTCTCCTGTGAAAGAAGATGAACCTCAAGGGGCGCCGCTACATGAGAAGCAGTTGGCAGTTGAAAGAGCAACACCTGAATGTGCAGAACTCGCCTCGACTGAATCTCCCACTCCGTCTGTGGAAGGAAAACTGCTCTTTGACACCTCAATGGAGCAAGGTGGAAAAGACACAAAGGAAGTAGAAGAAGTCGCTCCTGAGAGAGACCTGCCGGTAGAGTTGAAAGAAAATGAAGCAAAACAACCTCTACTGACAGAGGAGGACAAAGAGGGAGATATGTTACCCAGCGAATCAGGAGCCCCTATGTCTGAAAGGGAGGAAAAACAAGAGATGGTTGACCAGATAAATACCTCGGACCAAGATGGTGGCAGTGACAATAGATCGTATGAGATGCAAGTGACTGAGAATAAAGAAGGAGACCAAAAGCAAGAAGCAGTCGAGGCAAGTCCAGCACCTGGCACAGAGTTACAAGCGACATCAGATATTTTTGTGGAACACGTGTCTGGAGTGAAAACCTATTTTGAGACATCCTCAAAAAGCCACAGCGAGGCTCCATCACAAACCCAGAGCTATTACGAATTCAGCACAGCAGCGGAGGAAAAGTTAAGCGAGGAAACTAAAAGCATTGTGCAGAACGTCGAAGAACAACTGGATCAAAAAGACAGACCGATTCCTGGAAAGATGTCTCTTGAACATAGAAGCCTCTCCCTGAACATCACTGTCGGGTCTTCGGGGGGTCAGACAGTAAAGGAAGAGAAGTCCAGAACCTTGTGTCCAATCAGTGGAAGCTTTGACGAATCTGAGGTAAACCCTTCAACACCATCTTTGGAAAGTCAACATCCTCCAATTGTTACCCCAACTACCAGTGGATCCCCTGAAGATACCCCCACCAAAGAAGATACACCTTTGCCTTCTGATAAGCACAAATGTATTGAACATTCAGGCAGCATCTCTGAGATGTTGGACCTTGCTGGAGACTTGCCACGGCAATCATTAGAGAAGAGGGAGCTTGGCCACATGAGGCGAAAGTCTGTACCCGCCAATGTATCCGCTCTGGGAGGGGGTTCTTTGGCCAAGCTAGCCTTAGGAGATAAAACCCCAAGGGTGGTGGGAGGGGAAAGCCAGTTAGAGGACCTGGGCTACTGTGTCTTCCATGAGTACTCGGGGCCAATGCCTTCTCCTGCTGATGTACCCAATCCTGGGGACTCTCCACACCAAAGCTTCCCTTCTACAGAGACTGGAATTGAGGAGGAACTTGAAGTTGTTCAAAAAGAAACTCAACAACAAGACCGTAAAGAAATGATCCCTGAGATTTCTCCCAAAACTGTGATTGAAAAGAAAGGTTCGCCAGTAAAGAGTACCCTGATTCTTGAAAGGATCGTGACAAGTGGAGTAAAACCTGATCGCCTAAGAATCCCAATTACTTCTTCAAAAGACCGACTGACTGAGTTTCGTTTGGAGACTGGCCTGCCTGGGGACATAAAGAACCAAGCGATTCCTGAGGTAGACATTGAAAAAGACCCCTCCAGAGAGGCTTCTCCCATCCCACCAGACAGTTCCTTTACTTTCACTAATCTGGAACCTGAAAGCAAGGTTCCCAAAACTCCCACCACCCCCAAGAACCAAGATGATACACCCTCAGAAACCCAAGTTGCTGGAGACACGGCTGCAAAAGATGTGGTTCCAGTGGTCGAAGTAGAGAAGGATCAAGAGTCAGGAATTGATCAACTGAAGGAGATAGGGAAAGAATTTCAGAAATCTGAGCATGAGGAGTTAGAAGAATGTAAGGAAGAACCAGAACGGACAAACACGAATATATTTTCACCAACATCTCGGTCTTTAGGAGATAGCACAGAGAAAGATGACAAGAAGATTGAAACTGAGACAACTACAAGATTAGACGGTATAGAAATGAAAGAGACGCCAAAAGCAGAGAAAGTTGCCCAAATCCAGTTACAGGAAGTGACTCCTGATGAAGTCGCACCAATGCCACAATTATCCTCCCCAATCATCATCATACCTCAAGCTCAAGTAGAGGAAGAAGCAGATGAAGAGGATGATATTGAGATAGCTGAAGAACCTCAAGAGGTTATAGAGGAAGCCAAAGTGCCCGAGGGTTTTATCAAGGTGAGTCTGACCGTAGGCGATCAGACGGTGGAAGAAGACCCCACCTCAGAATGGAGTCACAGTGCACGCGATGAAGATGTAGACCCCGCGACAGACAGTTCGCACTTGTCTCCGTGTTCTGACCATGATGTACAGCAACTGGATGAAGGTGAAGCAGGCGATGGTAAAGGGGAAGACACAAAGATAAAAGGGGATGAAGGCATGGAAGAGGTGATTGAAGTTGTCACAGAAGACCCATCAGCGGAAGAGCTTGTTGGGTGTGATGGCATAGGCGATGAGAAAGAGAAGAAACCAATAGAGAATGAGGGGGAGAAGAGGACAGAGGAAATGGAGGTGAAAGAGAAAGACATTGAGATCGGTCAGGAGATGGAAGAGACCAGTCAGGCAGCGTACGATGAAACAACCATGGACGTCTCCATCCTTGATACAGACAGTAACTGGATGGACTCACAAGGTACCCAGAACTTGTTCAAATACAAATAGAAATCGCTTGTAAAATTAGGGAGGAATTCCCAAAGAGTGGATTGCACGTGCTGATTGGGTATCGTTTGCGGCCGCTATCTGCCCTGTCTCAAGGTCCTTATCACAAAATATATTGCGCTTTTGATATAATATTGAAATCTCTGTTAGAAGCTGAGTGCAGTTTGACCCTTTGTATGTAAGTGATTGCAATTATCCAGGGGCAAAGTATACATGGGCCTGAGGCAAATGCGTTGGTACTGCTCTTTCACTGCTCAACGACAACAACGGGCTCAGGGAAAAATAAATAAATCATGCTTGACCTTTTGACTCAACAGTAAAAGGAGAAGGGGCTCTGCACCACCCAGCAATTTGTGCACATTAATTAAAATGTGAGCAAAAAACTAAGTATAACCTAGACACCGTTTGCTTGGCAACTCACCCTTGGTCTGTTACACAGCTCCTTTTGTTCTTATTTGTGCAGATTAAGCGGACACAAAAGCTGTGCAATCCCTTTGTGAATTTGTTCCCTGGTGTATATCTAAAGATAAAAGAAAAAGCTAACCTACACCATGAAGTTTGTATGATAGTAAATCGTAATGTGTCTTTTGTACTATGCTAGCTTACTAGCTAGCTAAGAATGTGGAGAACTAGCCCTTTTTTAATCCCTCTCCACTGCAGATGATGACAAAAGTATCATGACTGAGCAAATCGAAGCCCTTCCTCAGGTCCAGAGTCCTACCAGTACACCTGTGGTGGACAGACCCGTAAACCGGGCCCCTGGCAGAGGAAGGGGCCACCCTGGCATCACTGAGAGTAAAGTGTCCCGCAAAGTCCCCGGTCACCTTCCACATGGTCCAAGAGAGGAGATGAAGAAGAAAAAAGGTTCCAATTATGTATTGTTGATTAGCTAACAAAGAGTGAGATGTACATTGTTCATACCTCTGTAGAAGGTAAAGAAAGTTTTACCACGGTTTGGATGTTGGTATAATCCTGTCTCTCCCTTTTGATAGTAGCTGTGCGGAGGGTTGATCAGAATAAGTTGTCAGCCCTCCAAAGTCGCTCTCCATGTCGAAAGAGTGTTGCCAAAGCGGCAGCCAGGCATCCTAGGCCCGCTGTGCTTCACGGCTCTGCTAGACGCAAGGCCACAGGTGAACACTCGTCACCGGGAATCGCCGCTGTGGATAGAGAGAGTGCAACCAAACTCTGATGAACAGAATCACGACCTTAAGATTTCTTTATTTTCACCCTGCAAAAAGCTGGGACAATTAAGGGGTTAAATTGATACACACAATATCAGGCATTTGATTGACTCTGCTCTCTCTCTATTGATGGCTCTAGGAGAAATCAATAAGGTGCAATGTAGCTGGCAAACATTCTGTGCTGTGGTCTCTGAGCTCAACTGCTTGGTCTTTTGTTTGTTTTCTAATTGTATCCATGTCAACAATGGATGGTGTCATGTTCTTGTTTCTTTCTTATTTTTGTATACTTTTGGATTTTTTGTATACTTTGCTGGATATGGCCGCGTTGTGTTTGGTCCGCTGGTGTAAACAAGTCTATGAATGTAAAAAATGGTTTTCCAGCTGTCTTTTCAGAGTACATCTTTGGATGTGAACGTGTGTTTTGTGTGAACATTCATCGCTAATGTCATTCCCTTTACATTGTGACTAAAGCAGGGCTTTTTCTTTGCAGGGATCGAAAGCCATATGCCCCTCAGTGTTGCCCACCAGTCCAGGGAGAGGACCACTGTAAGTACCATCAACAAGGACACACACTCGATATTAGCAACGGTGTTAGCATATTTCATCGAGAATATTTAAAATCGGAAATAGGATATTGTTGATTATTGGTGCTTTCATAACAATTTTACACAATAAAATGTATGTATAATATTCATCAGTAATGTTGATATTGTAATTATGCTATCATTTTAGTGTTATGCATCTGGGGCTTGTTGTATGCATGCCTTTTTCTTCCTTTTTTTAATTTCTGCATGCGTGCACGTTTATTTTGTCTTGCATGCCTACCTCTTTCCTAATGCCAGTCTCGGCAGAGAAGATCTGTGAGTATAGAAGTCAAATTAGCTTAGTAAGGGCACAGGTTTTACAATTTGATGCTCATGGTGTGCAGTGCATAGGCTCTTACCAATATCTTGAAATCCATCTTTCACCATTTCCTCCCTCTATCTTAAAACCTCATTGTGTTTCATGTCTTTTGTAAAAACATCCCTGTCTATTCCAGGTTTTTCTTAACAGAAAATCATCATAAGTGAAACTAAATTCATCTCAAATAACAAAACACTTTGCATGCAGTGTGTCTCCTTTCATCTCTCCATCTGTGTGTCCCCTCTTCCTCACATGCATGTTTCTTGCCTCTTGTCTTGGCTTCGGGGGTCCAGAGCCCCACGAGGGCCGTTCTGTTAAAGATGGCATTTCAGCGCGGGGGATCTAATAACATGCCCCCCCGGCCCGGCTCTGCCTGTAGCCTTAAACGGAGCCCCCTGGTGCGGGAGGGGCTCAGTGAGCCTCGCCCCTCCTCTGCATGTTCCCCTATGATAGACAATCGGGTGGAGAAGGTAAAACTAGGGATTGATAGGTAGCCAGAGTCCATAAAAAAGAAATGGAGCCCGGGTGACCCTTCAGTGTCTGCTTTCTCTCAGGAGAGAGCATACCGCAGCCCGGAGAAGAGGTCGTCCCTCCCCAGGCCGGCTAAATCTCTGACTCGCCACATCCCTGCTGCGGAACAAGATGACAGCACCCCCTCCAGGCCAACCTGTAAGAATACACACACAATCACAAGTACAGCACACAAGCTTGTTTGCCTCCCAATGTTCTCTCTTAAGCAGCAGATTGAATCTCTTGCACTCCTTAATGAAACTACCTTACGCTCCATTTCCTCTTTTCTCCTTGGCCTCCTTGTTTACTTATCTCCTTTTTTCCTCCTTGTCCCTTTGCCTCTCAAAGCGATCCAGTCCAGAGCGGACAACAGGTCTGGAAGACCCCCTGGTATGGCAGGTAGACCACCTAGTAGATCTGATAGTAGCTGTTAGATCCCATCACACCCTCCTCGTCAACGTATGGCATCTAGTTTGTAGAAAAAGTGTTTTTCGTCTTTTGAAACATCAAAATAAGGACTCACTATCATTCTGTATTACCATCCGTTGACGACACGTTCATTCATCTTGGTCACACAGGGGTGTCTGCAGGTTTGAAAAACACTATTTATTATCAAATGATCCCCTTCTATTGCCTTTCCCTCTTAACAAAAGATTCCTGATTTGCCAGAACGTCTGTTTTCTTCCCATTTACAAGAAGACATAACAAGAGATACACAATAAGGAACAAAATACAATACATTAAAACTGAGTAGACCTAACCCTGGTTTTAAAAAGTACTATGAAATATGCTTAATCTAAATATACCCATTATTAATATACTAATTGTGTATATTTGAGCGTTCTAACAATGTGTTTAGTGTGCTAATGGTATATCATGAGTGCTACTTAAAATATACAAAAACACTATAAAGTGTGCTTGACTGTATTATTGTGAGACCAATGTACTAAAGTAAAAAACAAATAATTATATAATGAGCACTCTTTATTACAACTTTATGTGACAAAAAAGTTAATTTAAATTACATTTTGTATAACTTCAAAGTCATACAAATGTTATTTAAAATGTAATTTCCACACACTTTGATTGCATTATAATAAATGAATAAAACATGAATAGATTTGATTGCCTCTATATTATGAGTAAATAATTAATAATGGATTCATATATAATTGAAGAAAGTAAATACAATATATCTATAAAAGTATGGCATTAAGATTATGCATTTTAATGCTGTCTCAATAGTTCACTTACGTTTATTTGAGTATATTTCATCAGCAGTTATAATCAACAATTCAATTTAGAAGGCATACCTCTATTAGGTTCAGTGTACTTTTCTTAACTAGGTTAATTATTCCTAACTTAAATAGGTGCGCTATTTATTGTATTTTGTTCCTATAATTGTCTTTATTTCATTAGAGTTCTCTTTGGATGTGTTAAATGTGGCTTTGTCAAACCTGCAGTGACCTCATCAGAGGTACAGGTGGTATCCATAACAACAGGTCGCTGCTCTTTGTTCTTATTCAGGATGATGTTGACTAAAATCCTATTGGTCCTGCACCTGTAACCCAGCAACAAGGTGCCGGCGTTAAATGAATGCAGCTGCCTGTGTGTGCTTCCACATATCTCCTTGTTTAACCTGTTGATGGTTTTGTGCTGATCCATATTTTCTCCCGTCATTCTTCTTCCAGAAAGGTTTTTTTCATATCATCATCTTTCTTCTTTTCCTCACTCTAATCCAGAATTTTCCGCCTGTAACCTCCAGGTACAGAGTCTGCGCGTTCCCGATCAGTCCGCAGCGGCGCCTCCACCCCCGGCTCCACCGCCGTGACCCCCGGCTCCCCCCCAACCTACTCCTGCCGCACCCCCGGCACTCGCACCCCCGGCAGCCACACGCCCAAGTCCTTCAGCATCCTCCAGGAGAAGAAGGTGGCGGTGATCCGGACCCCGCCCAAGTCTCCGTCCTCCATCCAACGGCAGCTGAAGGTGCTCAATCAGCCGCTGCCCGACCTGACGAACATAAAGTCCAAGATCGGGTCCACCTCCAACCTCAAGCACCAGCCCAAAGGGGGACAGGTAATAGAGACAGGGGTCAGGATGTTATTGAACTATGACATCATTTTTAGGATTCCAAAAGAACATCTCATGTTTAGGGGACTTTAAAAGGATGCAGATGTTGGGAAGATTTTCTAAATAAAAGAATCCCCTTTTCACTTTGACAGGTACAAAAGCTACTAAGATATATATGTATATATATTAACAGTCTATAAACAGCAGATACAAAGACAGATTGACATACATATGTATTTTGCTGACATATTTACCTCCTAGTTGACTAATGACATCCGAGATTTAGTGCAGTGTTCTGTTAAATTCTCCAAAATAAGGACATACAAACTGTATAGTCATCCATTGAAAAAAACATTCACAAAAACATTTATATTTGTATATTTCTGACATCATATTGAACGATTTCTGGATAATTAAGTTTTTCAGTGCAGTTACCTATTTTGCCCACATGGGGGCGGTAAAGGACAAGTTTATGTCACATCTTTAAATAAAAAAGCTTATTTTTTTGTGCAAAACGAATCATTCTATTACATTTAAACTGTAGTAGCACATGTAGAGAGGTATATATTATTTCAGAAAATATTTGTATACCTTGGTTAATCTTTCTGTGCAATATTAACATCCATAAATTATTTTTTTACATACAATATGCAATGCAATGAACTCTTAACAGATACAATAAAACACATGAAAAGACAGAAACATTTAAAAATAAAAGGAATTATTATGTCATTTATGTGAATATTAACGTATAAGAGTTTGCAGTTTCAGCTAGTTTACTCGATATTTGATTCCACTATTTTGCAGCATATAACAACCCTCTTCTTCTGTGTCTCTTCCCCTGAGTTGTTGAGATGTCGTAAATATCTGTCTTCACATCTTCACTATCACTCTCTGCCTCTAACTGCTGCCGTCACTTCCTCTCACCGTCCTCTCCGTCATCGGCTGCCTGCGGCCTCTTGCCCTGACTTCCCCTTTTCCCTTCTCTTTACCTCTCTCACATGTCCGCCTATTTAAAGAAGATGCAAACCGTCTTCATCTTGAAACAGCTTTCCTCTGGAAAACATTCCTTTTAGTGCCTCCGAGAAGCAGTCAGCCTGCAGAATCCTTTCTCACGGGATCTGCTCTCGTCATCGCCGTGCAGGATTGTCCCTCCGGCTCTCTGTATTAATAATTGCGAGCGGACGTAATTACTTATTGAGAAGTTGCATTCAAGGACACAGGATGAAAATATATCACCTCACACAACAGATCCTGAAAAAGGGATTCTGAATTGGGTGATGAATGTTAAAAGAGCTGCCCTTAAGTTCTTGCATCATGCATGGTTTCCTCCAATATTAATGATTTAACACACACTGGACTTATTGCCCCTCTTATCTTTATCTATATGGTTTGTAAAAACATAACCATGGCAACAGACAGTGTTCGGCGAGACTTTTGATTAAGGGGTTGTTTGCAGGAAGAGCGGAGTTCTTCCTTCCTCTTTGGGGAAAAATGAGACATAGACATGTGTAATGAAGCTGAGTAACAATCAGCATATTTTCAGGCATTTTATTTTTCAAAAATCTAGAATACAAATATATTTCATACTTTAAAATAGCATTTTATTACATTTTTACAATCATAATAATGTCATTTTATCTTATCATTAAAATATATATATTTTTTATTAAATATTTCTACATAGATTTTATTATTTTTAAATAATTGAATGTTTAGGATATATTTTTGCTGTAATTTTCATCTGTTAGTATCTTATATTTTAATTATTTATAAAAGCTGCAATGCCAATTTCAGTTTAGAAAATGTGTTAAATATTTAAAAAATATTTTTAGGTAATAGTTAAAAACAAATGTATAATATAGTCTCACTATGCCAAAGTTAAAATACTTGTATTGCTTATTTTTTCTCAGCAACATACAAAATAATAATGATAATCATTTTAATTAATATCGATTAATATATTTGAATTTGAATATAGATTGCTATTTCAGAAGAAAACTAGAAAATATCCACAATTCAAAGGACATATTCTTAGTGAGTGGGTCCAGTGCATTGTCCTTGGTTGACCTTGCAGCTGTCTGTCCTGCAGCAGCTGCAGAGAGCAGTGTAAGAACCTCAAAGAAAAACATGAGAGATGGATAAAAAGAGCAGTGTTAGTGTCCATATGTGTGCGTGCATGTGAGAGGAGGAGCTGTCAAAAGAATCCAGGTCAGATCAGTGTCGAGGAGACAGAGGCTCTCTGTCAGGCGGCGCGTGTCCCCCCCCTCCTCCTTTTTATTCCTCCCTCCCTTTGTGTTCACTTTAGCACTTGTAACAATGGTGTAGGTGTATTTTAATGTATTTTCTATTTAACAAAATAACACAAAATGGTTCACAAAGGCAGAAATACTGCCATTGGTTGTATTAAACTGCAATTTCGCACAATACTGTTTGTATTATTTTGGCCATTTTCACATTAATTTGCATCTGTTCATGTAAATTTATCACTCCACCCCACAGTAATCTAAAAGAGGCACATATAGTGTTTTTTTTTATTTATTTGATTTTGTTTTAGGTTCAAATTTTAAACGAGAAGGTGGACTTCAGTCATGTTCAGCCAAAGTGCCGCTCCAAGGATAATCTGAGGCACACGCCCAAAGGAGGCAATGTATGTAAACTTTCGCTTCTCTGTCTCCTTTCCTCTCTCCTTTCTTTCTCTCTCTTTTCAGCGGGGGCTGTTCTCTCATTCTACTTGTATACGTTCATCTGTCTGCACATCAGCTTGTCTATCTTTGGCTTGTTTCGGGGACATTCCATACCAACTAAGAATACATATTTGATCAAGACTGTGTGGATTACATCGCTAAATGTGCAGCTTGTGAGAAATGTCTTTAACCCTGCATAAACTCCAAAACTGAAAGGCTTGTGTCTGTGGTTTAGAAATTCCCCTGCGCTGAAGTCGGTGCAGAGGGATTGATAGGTCGTGGATTTAAAATTGGGACACTTTTATGGGATTATTTTGAACAGGAGTGCATTTTAAGCTCCTCCTATCCAGTTTGAACTGAGTGTTTTGCTCACCCTGTCCTTCCCAGGTCATGATTCCAAGTGTTAAACTGGACTTTAGCCACGTTCAGGCTAAGTGTGGCTCCCTGGACAAAATCCAGCACGCAGCAGGCGGTGGAAACGTGAGTTACAACACATTCAATTTCATCATTTAGCCATGTGATTTATAGTTGTTTTTGTGTCCCTCTGAATGTAATTTCCCATCAGCTTTTGCACCAGAAATATCCTGTTTGATATTTGCTCTAGGCACATAGTCATAGTACAATCTTAGTGTAAACACGTCTCTACAGCATGCACTCTGTATCTTTGTTTTACTCACAGTAATTCATTTCATCCATGGACAATAAAGTTTATTTAAAGCATCTGCTCCCTTTAGCATAACATAGCGCCTGCGTTGTGTTGAATGATGTGCTTTCGCCATGTTTCTCTGGTTAAAAACCCCCCCCCCAAAAACAAGTAATTTTTCTTTATTAAGGTAACATATGTTAAAGGCTCCTATTATGCGCTTTAATATGTGCTTCTGCTGCTACCCACAGATCCAAATCCAGACCAAGAAGATCGACGTGAGCCACGTCACCGCCAAATGTGGCTCCATGTCCAACATCCGCCACAGACCAGGTATGTTATTCGAGGAAAAGGAACATCGACACTAGTTGTTTGATTATCCAATATTAAATTACGTTTTTTTTTAGTAGTAGGCACAGTTTTGTTTAAGATTAAAAGGGTTCGAACTTCTTATGGAAGAAAATACTTGAACAGGTTAAAAGTATTCAATTTTATGTTACAAGAATGTCTTAGTGCGACTTAATGTGAAAATTAGAATGTAGATTGAGGATAGCAACACATTTCAAAATAAGGAAATACCCTTGCTGTACCTCAAACAACCCCATTTTCAAAGTATGCCTTTAAGAGTTGGGTCACATTAATGCAGACATGTGTGTTAGGTTGCGTGGAAAGGGTAGGACCCAAATGCAGACTACAAAAAAGGTAAAAGGTCTAGAAATAAAAAGCGAGCTTTATTTTAAAAGCTGAACAAAAACATGACATGAAACACATAGGTAGCACAAAAACTAACCGTGACCAACATGGAGGGAGACAGGAGAGACAATGAACCGACAAGGCACACAGGGGAAGACAAGACTAAATACAGAGAGGGGTAATCACAAGACAAGACACAGCTAGGGTAAGGGAAGCAGAAACACAAGGGCAACAGGTGAACACAATCAGACAATCAGACACACCAGGGAAACTAACGACAGGAAGGCAAACACAGGAAGAAGGATCAGACAAGACACAAGGAGGAAAACATTTCAAAATAAAAGGTGGAAAATGAAAACAACCCAAAACCGTGACAATGTGGTTGATCAGTATTTTTATTTTATTTTATTGTGCATTTTTGCCTTAATGTCGAAATAGGAAAATATTCCTATTGATGTTATTATAATGATTTCAACGATGGCCTTAATGATACTGTCTGAGTAAAGAAAGTGAATCGATAAAGCTGCTGTTGTCCTACTGTGCACACTTATGGCGCATTTCCACTGCAGCGTGTAGCACGGTTTAAGCGTGCCGTGCCAAACCCGGCCCGTTTTTTGTTGCGTTTCCGCTAGGCGTAGTTCCGGCTAACGGGTACTTTTTCACAGTTTTTCTGGCCCTCCAAAATCGTGGTTCTTTCCGGGCCAACAACCGGGCTGAGTATGCTATACCCTAGTGTCGGCAAGGGGGCTACAACTACAACAAAATGAACATATTTGACCGTGATTTAATTGTAATACACGTTTCAAAATGATGCCGAAGTAACAACATACTGATACCGGTTAGTAAAACCGGCCCTGCAGTGGAAATGAGCCATTCGATTCTTTGCCCTGAGTGTTGCCTGCAGGGTGTGATGCTCCTCTTCTCATTCTGTCTTGTTCCCAGGGGGAGGTCAAGTGCGCATCGACAATGTGAAGCTGGACTTTAAAGACAAGGCCCATTCCAAGGTCGGCTCACTGAGCAACACCAGCCACACTCCAGGAGGCGGGAATATCATGGTAAAAAGACCCTTCTAGCAGTCATAAAGCTTTATTTGTATAGCCCTACCCAACATGTGTATAATGAAACCTACATCATTCTTTGAAGGTAAAAACGGCTAGAGAATATATACAATAAAATAAAAAAATAAAAGCAAACCGATGAAAGAAATTAAACAAAAGATGAATAGTCTGATAAAAAAATAATAAGAACAATTAAAAAAAAATATATATATATAACATTTCTTTCTTTAACACCCCTGATATTTTTCCTGGCAGATCGAGAGCCACAAGCTGAACTTCCGGGAACAAGCCAAAGCGCGAGTGGATCACGGCGCGGAAATCGTGGTCACCCACTCCCCGGGGATGGAGACGGGAGGGATGTCCCCCCGCCTCTCCTCCACCGGAAGCATCAACATGCTGGAGTCACCCCACCTCGTCACGCTGGCCCAGGATGTCACCGCTGCCCTGGCCAAGCAGGGCTTATGAGCGAGATATCTCCGCTTCGGATACCCTCCAAAATCCACACCATCACTCCTCTTCCCATTAATCACTCGTCCAGTGTTCTCCCAAGATCCTTCACTGCAACACTCGACCCCACAGTTGTAGCAGATCGTCCATCAACGACCCCTCCAGACCTTGCAGTGGGATTTTAAAAATGGAATCCTTAGATTATAATTCATTCACACACCTGGTCATTCTTTATTTCTCATTTGTCACTCAAGTATGGACTTTTCTGTTTCATTTTAAATAAGTGGAGTGCTAAGGTTTGTCTAAGAAGGCTGTTTTACGATTGTACAGTGTTTTTTGTGCGTGAAAAGCATCACATTCCACATGTATGGGGATACACGGTGAGATGAGCTCATGCATTATGTTCATTCAGAATTGATGGTACTGAATGCAAGAAATAGTCTTAAAGAAACGACTGTGTGAGATACTAAACTTACAGAAATGTAATGGCTTGTACCTGCAAAAGAATGGCTGATTAGCATGTCTGCTAACATGTGACATGACATTTTTATTTGTGCGTTGGTTGGTTTTAATCTTATGATTTCCTATTTGATTGTTGAAAAAAACGTTTTTCTTTTTATATATATGTCACTGTAGTGGAAGTTTTGTATGTTCCCTGTGGCTGCACTGGCTTATTAGCACTTAAATGTGGATAACCACTGCAGTTATGTCGAGTCAAGCGCTGAAAGACTAGCTTTCCAATAGATTTGTCTTTTCTTTTCCGCAATCATTTGGCTGCTCTTTTCGTTCGGTTGTGATTATTTTAGGCTACAACAATGCTGTTATGCTGGCATGGCAAATACATTATAATAAATTAGATCTATTTGGTGCAATCTTAAAGTTTTCAGTGTGAGTGTAAATGGCCACGATGCATTCTAGTGTCTATACTTTTAGGTCAAATCCCAAAACTGTCCCCCTGCTTCTCCTTTTGCAGAGACCGGGCTGTACAATGTATTTGAATGGGCAAAGTTTGTTTGAAAAGTGGAAAAAAAATAAGCTTTATATGATGACATTCCATTAAGAGAGCAGCTATCTTGTGCGATTAAACCAGTAACTAAGCCGAAACGACAAAGATGTGAAGAATGGGAGTCACCTGCAGCTGTTAGAATTCATTTTAAAAAAAGAATAAAAAATAAAACAGTTTGAGCATATTTTCTGCTCACCATTGTAAAACCTCTCTGCCCCCCTTTCCCTCCTCCCCCAGTGTAAGTTACCTCTGCAGTGTGTCTCTGTGCTTCCTCTATTCTTGCTCTCCCTCTTCCTCGACCCCTCTTTGCCTGTGTAAGTGTATTTAAAATACCATGTAGATGTGTGCAAACGTTCCCATGTTTGAGATGTACTGATGACAAATTCTCCTACAGGATGATGACAACAGAAATAAAGACATAAAAACAGGTTGACCATAGTCTCTCGTTTTAAGTCTCAGAAAATGTGTGATCAATGTATCTTATATATCTTTGAAATGATACTAAAGTGTTAAATCTTTGATAAAAAAAAGTCTCCTTGGATTTTTATTACAACTTTTATTGGTGAAAACAAATGATGTATGTATTAACAAATGTTAATGCTTTTTAATGTAATTTATGGACTTCATATTTAAAAAAGTTTACATAAAATACCTAAGGAGCCTGATGTGATGTTGTATATTTATGAATCTGTGTTAAGTTAACTTTGCTAGCTTAGTAGCCTTAACAGACATGCAAGAGCGACCCCTCGGTTCACACACACGACCTACACCTACCGGATTTCCTCACTCAGGTAGTGATGTGTCGGTCGCGAACGAGCCGATTCTTTTGAACGGCTCTTTGGTACGAACGAGGGGAACCGAGTCCTACTTGGTGAGAGCCGTTCTTGTTATCGTTCAATCGTTGGTCCGCACTCACTGCCTGCCAAAATCCACTCGCCTTTTAAATAGCTTGATTTTGTTCCCCAAACGTATTCTGTGAAGATCCGCCCCTACTCTGTTTGGTAGGTTTCAGCACGAGGAGTGAGATGGGGTGGGTGTTAACGGAATACACGAGAGAGAGAAGTCATAACAAGTGGTACAGGACAGGTAGACAACGTGTTTTTCGGATGGAAAATGAGCCAAACGCGAAAACGCAGCAGCATTTGGATTCACTTCAACCAAAACCCAGGCAGTGATAAAGCGCACCATTTGTAAAGGCAAAATATCCTTTAAAGCAGGATCAACAAATAATCTCCATCGCCACTTAAAAACACAGTATCTAATATTAAGAGTTGCATGAATTCATTCAAGGCAAGGCAACTGTATTTACTTAACACATACAGAGGGTAAATTCAAAGTACATTCACTGACATGATGACATGGATATGGCGCCACCTTGTGTCATGTTTACAATGCCGATTATTGACATTAGGTCTGGCAATACAGTCAATCATTATCCTGGTGATTATTTTGCAAATAAACCTAGTAACCTTCAAAAAACGGCTCTTTTGAACGGCTCTTTTGAACGGCTCTTTGAAAGGAACGGAGCCATAAGATCCGGCTCCCTTCAAAGAGCCATAATTCCCATCACTACACTCAGGTGTGCACCAATTGAGCAAATTGGCGTGGGCGTTTTAGACAAGTGGTGGGTTTCAGAATAACTGTTAGGAAAATGTTGTTTGCTATTGACAGAGCCAGTGTAGCTGTTTCCCATTACTGCTAAACTAAGTTTGCCGACTGCTAATGCTAGTTAGCTTTGTGGTAGAAGCTAGCAAACAGCTATCTTCTTTAGCTTACTCTAGGCACGAATGCATGTTAATAATAGGCGTTTTTTGTCCGAAGAAATATGTAAATAACACATGAGGGACGTTTTAAAGTTCTACTGCACTACATTTTTAGGATAAAAAATGTACTTTTAGCTAGTATGGTTGGCCTACTTTGCAAATTACACGTGTAGAAAACCCAGCCTGTAGAAATTGATGCATTGTTATAACAATGCATCAATTTCTACAGGCTGGGTTGACTAGTGATTAAATAAATGTGCTGTGGACATTACTACATTATGGACATACGTTAAAATATATATTTTTAGGGGCCATTCTGTATTAGAATCATTAAGTACATTTTTCGGAAATGTAACTTTGCAATGCTAGATTTTAGTAGTGTGTTGTTACTTTTAACTTCTATTAAGTATAAGAAAAAGTCTAAATTCACTGAAAGTGTGAAATATGAGTGTTAGTCCACTTGGGTTATTAAGCAACCTGTTGATATTCAATTGCAGGATTATATCCTTCACGTGAACGCACCCTCCGGGTGCAATTAAAGGTATGTTTCAGCCGTTTGTTTTTTAATGTCATACACCTTGTCATTTTCCATCATGTTGCTTAAAGAATAGGGTTTAGAATGGAAACATCTGAAGCAGCTGCTTCTTTAAGCTCCGCCGACGATAAATTAGCACGGCGATCAACTGTTTCTGTCCGGTGAGGGAGGTGCTGAAATCAGAGCGCTCTCCGAGTCCTTCTCCCCCCACCGCTAGCTCTCTCTCTACCTCTCTCTCTCTTTTTCTGCCCCTCTATTGCCGCCGATCGACCGACACTTGCAGCCATTTTACGCAGGATGAACCCAATCATGTCGTGAGGGAAGATCGCTGGTCACCTGGGCACAGCCAGCAGCCGCCGGTGGTTGCACACAGGCGGGCAGACAGGCAGGCAGGACCGGCCAAGATGGTGAAGAGGAAGAGCCTGGACGAAAACGAGCCGGAGTGCGGGAAAGGAATACCGTTCCCCATCCAGACCTTCCTATGGAGGCAGACCAGGTTAGTGTGGAATTGATAACAGGTGTTTGCTTGCCTAGAATAGGGATCAAGCATTTGACAGCAGCTGTGACATGAAAGGACACGTATGCGTTGTTATCCTAGTAAGCGTGAACATAGATGTATTATAATTGAATCCGTGCCATTGAGTGTGGCAGTTGCATTGAATGCTTTAAATGGAGGGAGGTGGGCTCCTGTTTTTTGCAAGGGGTTAACTGTGAGTGGAAACGGATTGCATGATGTCACACACCTGTAATGCAAAAACAGAAAGCGGGCCAAAACAATACATATGTCGTCCTGGGTATATTGATTTATAGAAATACAATTTGACATTTTATATGTAATTGTGTAGTCCACATACAGTATATGATTTGAGAATGTTATATAAGGATGTTCTCTGTGTGTTTTCAGTGCATTTCTACGTCCAAAGTTGGGGAAACAGTATGAAGCATCTTGTGTGGTAAGTTATTTCATAATGCCATGTTCGTGGTGAGGGAAAATAATCACTCTCATTCCCGGTAATCTGTTTTTACCTTAATGCACCTGCAAATCAAGTGGGCTCTTGATTCTGCATTTAGCAAATTAGTTTTTCCCCCTTGCTTCCTCCTATTACCCCAGAGCCAGACCTTTGGAAACTCATATCCATAATGACGTTTCTCCAGATCCCCTTGGATCTAAACAGAGCTGCCTCTGTCTCTCCCACAGGCTTTGCAGTGCTTGGGGCCATGTGGGGCCTTTAGATAGTCAAAGAGACAGGCTTTAATTCCTGGCTGATGTCTCTGTTTTCTTTCTCTCTGGCTGCCTCCCCAGTCCTTTGAGCGGGTGCTGGTTGAGAATAAGCTCCACGGGCTGTCGCCGGCCCTGTCAGATGCCATCCAGAGCATCTCCCGCTGGGAGCTGGTGCAGGCAGCGCTGCCTCATGTCCTCCACTGCACCTCCATCCTGCTGTCCAACAGGAACAGGCTGGGTGAGGACACACAACACACACGTTACCTGCACTTTAGGAATTGAGTTGACAGTGTTATCCAGGGTATCCTCATTCAACTGAACACAAAACGGATGTTCTTTCGGTCACAGGGAAGTTGCACAACCGCCTGACTACATCACAGGTCTGGATTATCAGAAACAAAAAACATTATAATTCACTTGTTTATTTGAATTAAATGCTTTTCTGGATAATCTCAGCGTCTGCAAGACAATTTATAGTATTATATGTTGTTAATATGAAAAATTAGGCTTCAGTCTAATATATTGCAAATTATTTACAGTACATGCATATAAACCTGCAATTCCAACTAGGTCTATCTATTCTACGTATGGAGAATGTATTATATTAAAATGACTTCCAGTATCATAAAGTATCTGCAGGTCTGTATTATTTCCATGACCCATTGTGAAACATCATAATCCTGGGTCTTCCCAATGACAGTAAAAATATGCCTCTGCATATAGACATTATTGAATTGGATTTCATTTTTTGGTCTTTAAAATCACCCAAACTTATAAAGAATGATATACACTAAGTGCAACACAGCAGTCTGAGTTAACCCCTGACCTCTGTCTGACAGGCCACCAGGACAAGCTGGGCGTGGCGGAGACGAAGCTGCTCCACACGCTGCACTGGATGCTGCTGGACGCCGCCCAGGAGTGCAACCACGAGCCCAGCCTGGGCCACGGCTGGTCCGCGGGCAGCAGCAGCAGCGCCTTCCTCCAGCCCATGGGCAACCAGGGATCTTCTCCAGGGGCCCCCGGCTCATGCTCCGGCTCTGCCCTAGGGGGGTCGGGGCCCCAGCACAGCGGCTCCCTGCCGGAAGAGGACGAGCACGCCCGTACCAAGCTGTTCCACAAGAGCATGGCCACGGTGGAGCTGTTTGTGTTCCTGTTTGCTCCGCTTATTCATCGCATAAAGGTGTGTACCTGCAGACATAAAGGTTTACAACATAAGAACAGACTATTGAAAGATTAAAGAAATATACAAAGTTCATACCATTCATTATTACTGAATTTTTTAGCCTTTTCTGATGTGCAAAGGATTACTTCCCGGGGTCAAACATTTATTTTAAAGATTTTTAGAGCAGCTCTATTCTAATATGATCTATATTGACACACATATATTCAGGGTCACCCTATAGCTATTGATCTGTGTGTGTAATCAGAAACAATGGTCAGGTTACAATACTCTTGGGATTGCATTGTTTTTCCCAGCTGAGCAATGAATTACTGTCTTGTAATTGATCGTATCATATTAGCAGAACACTGAACACATAATGACCTTTAAACATGTTGCTTTTAGGGATGCACAATGAATTGAAATTGCAGTATGAACTTTTAGATGAATGCTATTTTTCTACATGTGTCAATTTATTTTAAGGAGTCAGATCTGACCTTCCGATTGGCCAGCGGTCTGGTGATATGGCAGCCGATGTGGGAGCACCGCCAGCCTGACATCTCTGCCTTTACTGCACTCATAAAACCTGTCAGAAACATTGTGACAGGTTGGAAAAAAATCCTTGCTAACAGCCATATAGACCGTATGTAATCTGCATTTGTTTGTTCATAATAAGGACGTGTAATTCCTGTCTCAACAGCAAAGAGGAACTCCCCAGTCAACAACCAGTGCAGCCCCTGTGGATCTGGCAACCCTGGTCCCATGGTGAGTGAGCGTTTTTAGCTCATATCTCGTCTGTTTTTGAGCCCCATGATGATTGAATGTGTTCAAGGCTTCATCTCCTCCCCCCCTTTTCATCATCCTCTAGGGGCAATATTCATTAGCACCAGCCATCCGGGAGCATTAGCTTGGTTAGGGTCATGACAGAAACTTCCCTCCAGCCTCACAGTTTTTAATTATCAGGAAGTCCACCTATTTGCCTGTTTATCCAGCCATCTACACTCTGTCAATCTCCCCCTCCCGCCTACAGGGCTTCCAGGTGGTTTGCGAGGCGGCCCAATCAGATTCCTCCTCCCCCGCTTCTGGTGAGCGGAGCTGTCGTCGTGGTAACTCGGTCGAGAAAGGCGGGCCTTCCCAACAACCCCCACCAGTGAAAGGCCCTTCCAAGAAAAAGTAAGCACCATTGAGACAGTTGCATTTGGTCTTGTGGGCATTATTGATTTTGATTCTGGGGTTATGTTAAGATGACGAGGTAGAAGTGTTAAGATGATGGACTTCTAACCCACAAGGGACAATTCTCCTTTTGTCAGACAGAACAACATGGGGCAGTTTGAATATTTTGTATTAATGTAAATAACCATTTGTGCACAAGTGTTGCATTGGCTTATTAAATCGGGTTTTTGGGCCCTACAAAATATGTGTTGATCCCTAAACTGCACCAAAATGATATGCTGTTAATGTACACAGATATGAGACACGCAATTTGTATCATCAAATTATGCAATGTTTTAATTGTATTTATTATTATTGTAGATTAAAAGGCAAGGCAATTTTATTAATGTATTTCAAGGCGATTCAAAGTGCTTGACAAAAATGCAAAAACATAATAAAAAAATACATTTGAATACAATTAAAAAGTCCAAAGAACAAGCAAAAGAAGATTGTATGTATTAAATACAATAATAAACAATACAGTGCAATGTCAATATAGACAGTTATTTAATTCTATAAAAGGCAGCGTAAGAGAGAGTTTGCTTCTACATTTTTTTAAATAATAACTTAAATTATCAATACTGAATTCACTATTTTTACAAAGCCTCCTTTGTATGAATAATGTGTCTGCGATGTCCCCAAGAAGCCAGTGGCGGGTTGAAGCAGTGACCCACGCTGACACAGAGCCGGTGCCATCATCTTGTTGATAGCAAAACATTTAGCCCCGCAGCGGCGTCTGTCGCAGCACAGCTCGCTCCACCAGCCTGCGAGAGCTAGCTTTAATATATATGAATAGCTCTTCCTTCCCCTGTGTAATGTAGCTCTGAGCAGCGCTGTCTCCTCCGTCAGCACGCACCCTGTCTCGCTCGAGCATCAGCAGACCCAGCTGACGTTTGTCCACAAAATCAGGGGTAATTAAGCTGAATTAATGTGCTACATGTCTGATGCTGGCACTGTCCCTGGCCTGGCCTGGCTTCAGTTTGTCTAGCCCACGACTAAGCTTCAATCTGTGCTCGCTTTGGCACAGATAAGGCCCGTTTGACCGCAAGGGTAATAAGAATCAAAGACTATCCATAAGGCAAGGCAAGTTTATTCCCACACAACGGCAAATGAAAGTGCTTTACAGGGCTGCATCTTAGATTTGATTAGATTAGATCAATGTGATTGTCATTACAGAAAGTGCTGGGTCCATGAAATGCAGTTAGCATCCAACCAGAAGTGCAAGAGAAGCAGTGTAATATACTGTATAGGTATAATATAAGTATATTAATATGACAGATATTAATACAGTATTAATAGGAATAAACACTATGAACAGTTGTGTGAATATTGAATACACTATAGAGGTAGTAGAAATACAGACAATATGAAACACTATATACAGTATATAGTATTAGCATTTTATAGTTAAAATGAATAAATATGAGGATGCTTTCAAAGATCTAACCAGTTTGTAAATATGACTAGTGTACAAAATCATTCACTGGGTACCCATGGGTATGTTAACATCGAACATAGCAAGATAAAACGATTAAAAGCACAAGTGAAAACAAAAGTTTAAAACGGAAGAGGGCTTTACATCAACTTAATGAACATAGTGTAGCATCTGAAACGTATATGAAAGCCACATCTAGGGGTTTGTAAACGAGCAGCAGTGCTTTAAAGTCAATTATATGAATCCAGCGTCGGGACTTTAGTATCAGAGTAATGAGTTGGCTTCTTTTGCTTTCTGTAAGAACTCTAGCAGCTGCATTTTGTAAAAGCTGATAGAAGTCTTTTTTTAGGAAGGCATGTTAAAAGTAGTCAACCCAGCTTAAAATAAAAGCATGAGCTTAATCATGTTGTGACATAAAACCTCAGTGTTTTAGCTAACAAGATTCAGTTAATAAAAAATGTTAGTCTTAAAAATGGATGTATTATTAATACCTCTAACATCTAATGTTTGTGATCCGTGATTGCTTGGTTTGAATTTGTTGACAGAATATGACACACTGTGTTAGCAGCTGCTCTGCAGAGGATCCCCGGTTAAACACATTTGCATGCGGAGCATCCTATGTGGGTGTTTTTTTAAAAAGCTGATCTGTCATCCTCAGTGGGCAGAGAGAGAGACACGGGAACATTGATGATAAGCCCTCCATTGCTCATCCCAACTCGTTCTGACAACCAAAACAAGTCACTCCAAAAGCTCCTCATGATCACTCTGACAGCCAGCAACTGACTGCAAATCAAAATAAGCCCTCACCTCCCCCCTCCCCCCTCCCCTGAGCTAGTTATATCCTCATGCACTCAAACACCAAAGGCTTTTTGGAGCAGTCCCATGGTAATGCAGTAACAGAGAGATTTATCCCTATTGTTTCAGCACACACGCATATTAATTCTCAGAGTGTTGATGAGGGGAATCTTTAAGCTGTTGTGTGTGTAAAATGCTGCAAAGGTCAGAAAGTGAGTTGAATAAAAATGAGATGGCAGCGAGAGAATTTTGCCATTTGAGTGTGCAAGAGGGAATTACATTCATGCTTTCAAGTTCCCACTGTATGGATCCACAAAGAGGAAAGGCTGCAAAACAGTGGATTTCGATCCAATCTAATCAAAAAAAGCATCTAAATCCAAATAATATATTTTTCCTTGTCAGAGTTTATAAATATATCTCCTCCTCTTGTACACACACCTGCTCCGATGGAAATAATATCTGCCATCAGCTCCTGTGATTAATGCAGCTTACTCATCCGCCACCGCCGCATCCACTCAGAGCACTGCTGATGCTGAGGCAGTTTCCATGGCAACCACCGGCTGCTGCATCTCTGCTACCGCATGGAGTCGGGGGGCTGGGCCCGCTTCCTCTCGCAGGGGCTCGAGGCGATAGCTGTCATCACTCTGTATCCCCTAGCAACCTGACACAACAGCAGTGTATGTGTGTGTGTTGGCTAGACAGTGTAACATGATACAGCCTCTCTCTGCTCTCAAAGTGATTCATGTAGAAATCGACCATCGCTTCCTGCTCCATTTATCACCAGGGCCAAGATTAAATGCCTTACTCCCCCCCCCCCTCTCTCTCGCAGTATCAATATGTTTCTCCACAGTGTGTGTGTGGAACTCCGCAGCTCACCAACCGCTGACCTTCATTCCGGCTTATTTATAGTGGACTCACGTAGGCTGCCGCTCTCTCCGCCACAGTGATGCTGAAGGGGGGCTCTGCCCTTGTTTACCATCCTCCTTTGATGCATTATTAATGAAGCAGTGTGGCGGGAGTTGATGACAGGCTAATATAACAGCAAAGGCCGTGACATAGTGTAACTGTTATGTGTATAGTCACTAATGGAGAGGCTTAAAACTTATGCAAAATGCTCAAACTTGTTTTGTCTTGAAGCATTTTTCATGATCCCTTATTTAGCTTTTGATGATAGTTGTCGGATTTGATATCACTTCTTTTGAGTACCTTTATATTTTAAAGTTATGCCACCTGTTGGCATGTTAGTGATACTTGTCCTATATGTTCCATGACCATTACAATGGGAAAACATATTTAACTAAATGGATTATGTTCCGCTTTTCTCTATTTCTACTTTCCATTTTGCTTTGTGGGAGGCAATCGAAAATGTTCACACGGTAAAATAATATGGCCTCTTTAAAAACGTCCAATCACCCTTGTCTCAAACCCTCTTCTTAAAGGACCTCTGCTCCTGCGGGCCTGCCCTCCTCCCTGTCCCAAAGAGCGCGCTATGCCACCTACTTTGACGTTGCGGTGCTGCGCTGCCTGCTGCAGCCACACTGGACGGAAGAGGGCGTGCACTGGGCCCTCATGTTCTACCTGCAGCGCCTGAGGCAGATCCTGGAGGAGAGACCCGAACGCACCCCGGAACCCTTGGTCACACCTCTGCCACGGCCCCGCAGCAGCTCCATGGTGGCCGCCACACCTTCACTGGTCAACACCCACAAGACTCAGGTAGTGGCAAGAAGATCATTGTTTTTACATGTTTGTAATGTCTGGTTATGGTGCAAATCTAAAGATTCAATCATTCGGTGCATGAGTCATCTGTTCCCTCTACTGTGTTTTGCAGGATATGAGCCTGAAATGTAACGAAGAAGGAAAATCTCTTAGCACCGAGACGTTCACAAAGGTTTCTCTGACCAGCCTCCGTCGACAGGCGGTCCCTGACATCTCCGCCGACCTTGGCATGAACATTTTCAAGAAGGTCAGACATACAGATGGGCCCATGCTATTCTGTTAATTGTGTCTTTTGCATGTTAATATCAGATGAGCATCAGGACAGGTAAGGCAGTGTGAGTCAGGGTTCAAGACATGATGATTAATTTTCGACATCAAACCCCTTGGTTGAACAATAACTAAAAACACACGTTTGCAGTTCTGACTTTCAAGCCTTCTCTTCCTGTTGTGTCTAAGTTCAAGAACCGGCGTGATGACCGTGAGAGAAAGGGCTCAATACCCTACCATCAAGCTGGGAAGAAGCGTCAGCGGCGTATGGGGGTTCCCTTCCTGCTCCACGAGGACCACCTGGACGTCTCCCCGACCCGCAGCACCTTCTCCTTCGGGAGCTTCTCAGGCCTGGGCGACGATCGGCGGGCTCTGGACCGCGGCGGCTGGCAGGCCACCATCATGGGTAGGCAGAGTGCTGTTCATTATCAGAATAGATTTCATGTCACCAGTTGGAAGTCTCTGCTTCCTCTCCCCCGAGCTCCCATCCGGTGAGTCAGAGGATTTTGTCTGGATCACGCTGTCAGCTAGTGAATTAGGTCAGTTCATTAACAGTGGTATTTCTTATTAGCTTTCTTCACTGAGAGGAGCGATTACAATTTGCTCAAGGCACAAAGACACTATTCAGAGTTATTATTTATTTATTTATTCTACTATTTCAACAATTAGACAGTTTATACGTCCAAAAAACAAACAAAATTAGTAGAAGCGGGAGGGCAGAAAGCATAGCTTATACAGAAGTAGCCCTCCCGTTAGTCATCCGTAACTAAATACCCACACAGATAAACACAATTATATATATATACATACACATACATATGTACACATATACATAAATACACCCATTTCCAGGGTGAAAATCAAATATTAAAGTAAAACAAATACAAAATAAATTCCTACAAGTCCATGTTCAGATAACAAGACAGTTTCATTTCTCATCCTATTTTTATGTAAACTGATAATTAAGATAATTATTATTAAGTTAGACTTATAAAAGCCTCGTTTCCATCAACCCCATACTGTTACTGTATTTGTATATATCCACTTAGCTTAGCTTCTACTTAGCTACATTCCCAGGATGAACATTTTGACAGTCAGCTGGCATGTGTTTGATTGAACCTGATATGATATCCATGTCACTTTCCAGGCAAATTCACACGGAGGGGCAGCACAGACACAGCTGCGGACGCCGACAGCCTGAGTGCCAAACACTCTCACTCCCACCACTCGCTGCTCAGAGACATGCCCGACCACTCCAACAGCCACAGCGATAACACCGTCAAAGAGGGTAAGGAGAAGGCAGACCTGTGGTTAACTCTGATCTCAAAGGGAGGTTCCAATGTTTTCAGGTGGGGTTGTGTGAGGTATTTTTTAATAGGCATGCCCCTAGTTTGGAGAAACAGACAGGAGAACCAGACATATTATTTTTAGCCAAACAAAAGACCCAGCATAAAAATCTATATCACTTTTGGGTATTTTTCCTTTGGTTAAGATTATTAAGAAGGAAGTTGTGAACAAGAGAAGAGCAAAATAAGCTAAAGCCACATTGCTAAATAATACAGTATGTAGCAAACCAGGTTTATTCAAAAGGATTTTTTTATATATCCCTCACTTTGACATATAGGGTATTCAACTTTTTACCTCCAAGAGGCTGCCATTTTAAGAATAATTTAAGTATTTTTTTATACAAAAATACCAAGAAGAACAAAGTGCTGTAAGATGAAAACAATATTGGAATAACTATCCATCAGCTACAATAAACAACAGATGCTGCTGGCTCCACTGAGACCTGCTGAGCCGAAATAGAACAGGGTTATATAACAGTAATATTCCTGTGACAAAGCTAATTTACATATAACAAAAACAGTGTGGGCTTCAGGCTTTGTTCCACACTGCATCCCATTAATACTATGACATTAACAGACAACAACAGATGATGCAACAGAGGTGATTCTGACATGATATTTAGAAGAGAAAGAAGAGAGTCACATTTGAAAAAATGGTGTGATGTTTCTTTTGCCACCTACAGTTCGATCCCAGATCTCCACCATCACTATGGCGGCGTTCAACACCACGGTGGCATCCTTCAACGTTGGATACGCCGACTTCTTCACGGAGCACATGAAGAAGCTCTGTAACCCCGTCACCGTCTCCGAGAACCCAGTGGAGCCGTTGGCCTGTGCCAACCTGCCGCGCAGCTTCACCGACTCCTGCATCAACTACTCCTGTCTGGAGGAAGGGGAGAACATTGAGGGGACCAATAACTTTGTGCTGAAGAACGGCATGCTGGACCTCTCTGTGAGTGTCTGTTAATTCAATGAAAGCCATAGTAAACGGTCCCTGCTGCTAATATAATTATAATGATACTAAGCAGCAAGGACACCAGTAGGAATCCAAACTGAAAGTACTGATCCTTTCTCTCAGTTTTCGTGGTAGAAATTGTATAAAATGTCAACATTTCTGATGTTTTTTGCAGATTAATACAAATTAATACTTTGAAATAATACAAAACAAATATTTTAATAAAAATAAGAAGTTAAATGTCCAATAAAATATTTAATTAAAATTGAATAAAAAAACTTCTACAAACATATGAAGTTTAAGTAAATTTGTTTAATAAAAAAAATTGTAAAAGTAAAAATGTGTAGAAATCTGCATGTAATTTACTACAATATATAACATGTTCAGTATATTACAATATAGTTGTATACAAATACATAAAGTGGTGTATAAGTATTGTTGAGATATTATGTTTAAAATGATTTGGCTGCTGCTGGTCTTTGACTTACGAAGGCTTCACAGTTTGCTTTCTAGTCGTTTTTTATTTTGTTCCTCTTGATTTGTATTTTGAAATTGGAAGATTTAGGGTTTGCACAGTAGGTTGGACCCAACAAACAACATCTTTGTATTTCAGGCTGTCTTGCGGGCTCTCTATGCCGTCCTCACCCACGACATCAGCTCCAGGATCTGCGACGTGGCCCTCAACATCATCGACTGCCTGCTGCAGCTGTGCGTGGTGCCCTGCATTGGCAAGAAGTTGTCCAAGCCCGACAACAAGGAGAACCAGGAGGCGCGAGCTAAAGACGCAGCAGGTCAAGGCCTGGGAGGAGGAGCCCAGGGGGGGGGGGGCGTTCCCGGAGCTGGTGGAGGGGGAGATGGAGGCGGAGGCGGAGGTGGTGGAGGAGGAGGGGGGGGGAGTGGTGGAGGGAGCGGACAGGGGAGCAAGGACGATGTGGAGAATAACAAGGATAACGATAAAAAGGTGTGTACTTTTTGATATACTTGGCGGGTGTCTAAATATATATATATAGTGGGTTAATGTTTGTGTCCTTCACCATGACAACAGGAGGAAGGCTCTGGCTTCAGCCCGCACCGACTGGCTCTGACCATGCTCATCAAGATAGTGAAGTCTCTGGGATGTGCTTACGGCTGTGGGGAGGGGCACCGTGGGCTGTCTGGAGATCGCCTCAGGATGCAGGTCAGACGTCTACCTTAGAGGACCCTTTTCATGCGCAGAGAAATTATATTGGAACCATGTCCAGGTCATGATAAATATGGAAAAAGTAATAGAGAGTATGGAGATATATTTGTTTCCAACCTATTCTGTTTTCTTAAAACAATTGTAGCATTTGGAGCAGGAGACCAAAGTGTTAACCACTGTTTAAGAATGCAAGAAATATGGCGTGTGACTGGACACACTCCTACGCCCAGCTGCCGCTCAGCCTGTACGTCACAGCTTGCAGACAGCTCTGATGTTTCACAGTGGAACGTCGTCCAATTTTTTGTGTATGACTGGGGACTAAATGCCAGAATGCGTCAATGCACATTTCCCAAATGGAAAAAGAAAGCAGACTTTGTGTAAAATCTCTGACATCTCCAACATTATAAGGCAGTAATTATAAGCCAGATGCAAAGTGTCACATAGCACGCTGCACCCGCAGTCACCTAGTCGCAAATATGATGTAGGAAACCTATCCTTCTTGCATGCGTACTGTTTTAACAAATTAGCATATTGTTTTTAATGTTTGACATGTAATAATTTTGTATTGATTATTTTGTGTTCCTATGTTTTCCTCACAGGCTCAGAACTGCCTGACCAGCCTTTATAAGCTGGACAAGGTGCAGTTTCGACAGACAATGCGCGAGCACGTCAACAAAGACTCCCTCAATAACATTGTGGACTTCCTGCACGCACTGCTGGGCTTCTGTATGGAGCCCATTACCGACAGTAAGTATGGTGGTGTGTGTGTGAGTGGACCCAGATGCAGATCGCGATACACGATCTAAGATATGCGCTCATAGCAAATGCGCAAACACTGTGTATCCGGGTTTGAGTGACATTGGTTTTGAATGCTGATACAATTAAAGTTATGAATAGTACTGAACAAAATTACATATTCTGTGCAGAAGGACAGCAACTAACTTTAAGATGAATATGAAAATGATCATTTTAATCAAGCAGTTGATCAATAAGCTGCGAACTGTAAAAGTGAGCATGCTGTCAATCACACTGTGACAATGTGTAACAGTTATAATGTTAGCATCTTCTTTGTAAAGGGTGTTAGCGTGCTAATTAGCAGTATGGTTATACCTGCAAAACTATCAATATGTTTTGACTTTTGCGTTTGCCAGTAAACAAAGAAAAAAATCGTTTGAACAATTAATGCATTTTCAAAATAGTTGTAAATTAATAGTTAAATTAAGATATAAAAAATTGCCTCTTTGCATTAACAAAAATGTCTATTAATGTGCACTGTCCCTGCTAAAAAGACCCACATAAAATAGTATAGTTTCAGCACTACTGTGAAGAACATTAAAGCAGAAAAATATACCATTTTTATTATATACATTTAAATCTATATTACACTAAAAGGTAATGGGTTCTACATTACAAAGTTGTATATAATTAAAGTTAATAATCCCGTTCTAATGTGGTCGACAAAGCTGAATTCTATTGCCACTGCCTCACCAAGCACTTCGACTTTGCATTCCTGCACTATCACTGTTTATATATCTGTTTCTTCCCTTCCTCCTTCCACTCGCCTCTGCTTGTCTGCGTCCCCTTTTTGTCCTCCTGCTTCCATCTCCCTCCTTTTTCCTCATCCACTTCAATGAGCTGAATCCTACCTTCCTTCCTTACTCACTCATCCATTCTGTACACTTGCCAATCCAAAGCTTTGCCCATTACATCTCTGCTCAATCAGTGGCTTTCTTGCTGAGCATTGAGACGCACGTGCCAATTCACGGTCAATACAATCAGCACAAATCAAAGCATACAAAAATACTTGGCAAGTTACTGAACCGATGAGTGTTTTTATTCTCAAAGTGAACAAGGCGCCCTGTTTAGTTTTTTCAGTGTGTGTGTTGTTTTTTGCATGTGGCAATCTGTGTGTGTGCGTCTCGAGGTTCACCTCCTCCCGGGGGTGGGGTGCCTACGTCCTCTCTGACATGTCTGTGCTGGCCTGATGTCAATCAACTTGTGCCCCGCCTCTTTTCTCTTGCAGAGTACGGCAGTGCAGGTGAGAGGTCCAGGAGGGCGAAAAAAAGAAACATTGGTAGATACACATGATCCATAACAATAATTACAATAGTAATAATAATAGCTGAATATGCTCACCTGGTCAGACCCTTCCATCGCTGCACCCCTCACTCTCTCCGGCAGTGACACAACTCACCTGCAACTAGATTTAGAGCTTTTATATTTTGCATAGACAATAAGGTTAACTGGGCCAAGAGAATAAGCCCATACGCTTTGTTTTTATAGCAAGCCATGGTTCCCACAGGTCCTTAAAATGTTTAAACGTTTGTAAATTATAGAGGGAAGTCAAGGCTTTGATCATTTTCGATAAAAACCAAAAAATAGTTGGAGTGATTCACGGCCTTGAAAATGTTTTGAAAAACACACACGCATAGACCTTCATCTTTGGAATCGAGAATATTATCTTTTTTTGAAGAAAGTAGATCGAATTAGTACTGAGCACTCTATTATTCAACAATACTGTATATTTAATGTACACTATTTTGATTTGATGATCAATTGTTTAGTACACTTAAGAGCACATAGTCTGCCATCACTCTAATACAGCAAACAAGTGGCCTCTATCTCTTTTTAATTGTTGTCTGTGAGCTTCTGTAAGCCTGCTCGTTCTCATTATTAAAACTATCAGTGTTGGAACTTTAATTACCTGTGATTCTTGTCTCGAATTATGCCATGTTGGGTCCTTACATTTGAATTCATTGGTCCTGGAGGTCCTTGAATTTGGTGTCTATGAAAGTGTGGGAGCCCTGGCAGGCCTTAGTCACTTGCATGCCTCCCTTATCCCCTACCCAGAATCCTTTTCAGTTTGCTTTCCCCCACTTGCTTTATGGACCCTTTTCCTTTGCCCCAACCCCTCTCCTTTCCCTCCCTGTTGTACCATCACTGTTTTGAACTCAAGCTGGTCAGCTGTCAATAATGCCCCCCCTACCCTGCTGACTAAACCACCCCCTGTGTGATCCAGACAAGGCCGGCTTCGGGAACAACTTCACCACGGGGGACAACAAGTCTGTTGCCCAGAACATGGAGGCGGTGGTGGTGGGCTGCATGTTCAAGTCCCTCATCACCCGCTGTGCCTCCACCACACACGAGCTGCACAGCCCCGAGAACCTGGTGAGATGCGTGTGACATTATCCGTCCATCTGCCCTCTCTCTGTTCCCCTGATTCAGTCACATCCCAGCATTGGTGTAAATTCACTCAAAAACTGTTTATTTTGATGCTAATACTTTTGCATTTTTACTAGATTAACATTTTGAATGCAGGACTTTTACCTGGCTGTAACAGAGTATTCCTAAGCTCTGGTACTTTTACTTAAAGGTCACCTATAATGCAAAATCCACTTTTTAATGTCTCTTCTACATCAACATGTGTCCCCTCTGTGTAAAGAGATTCTGAAAGTTTCAGGAACAAAGATTCTCTCTCTTTTCGTCCTGATCCATTTATATAAAAACTTGTCTGAAAATGAGCTGATCAGATTTTGGCCACTTTATGATGTCATAACGATGTTTTGGCTTGTGTAACCATTAGCCAATCACCAACCAAGGTAACCCCCCCCCCACCTTATCACCTGAATCTCCTCCTAGAGCACCATTGTGTTCTTTTTAACCAAATATCTCTGAGGGGCGTGGGGAGTGGCTCCTTATTTTCATCTAAAGTAACAGACAGAGAATCTGCACTTTGGAAACAGGGCTGAAACAGAGGGGATTATGGGATGCTGCAATGATCTGTTTGGTGTTTCGAGCCAAACACTTCAGAGACAGGTTCTGTATATATCTGAGACCTATAATATATTGATGAAAAACAGTATAATAGGGGACCTTTAAGTACAAGATCTGAGTACTTCTCCCACCTCATATCACTCTCACCCCCTCCAGATTCAAGCGTATTTCCTCTTGAAGGAATGAATTATTAATGGATCATTCTGTACTGAGCCTAAAGATGCACAAGCCTCACGCCGCCTTCGTTAATGCCTTGTCATACGTGATGAATTGGACATTAGGGGTGCTTAATCTCGCTGCGTGAATAAAGACATTAACGTGAGCTACTCTCGGCTCTTTGCCAGAACTGAATCCATTTAGTTTGGTTTGTAATTGGTTAGAAATGGAATCAATCAATCCCTATACTGTAATTACAGAAAACAAACTTAATATAATATAGTTCCACGCAAATAAGCTATTTTTGCCCCCTCTTTCGCTTTTTAGCATTTTCAAACTGGTTTCACTACATTTCCCTACATGGGAAATTGAACAAATAATTAAAGGAACATTACAAAAAAAAGCAACATTGAGTCAATCCTTTCTCACATGATGAATCCTGCATTTAAAAATAATAGTAAATTACAAACTAAATACAAGAAGACAAATAAACTTCCAGGAAGCAATAAGCTTGATCATGATTTAATTGTATTCATATGCAAATAAAAGCTGCATATTGGACATTCTTTACAATTCGCAGCCCAAAGATTGTAATGGGATCCTCACTTGTATGCCATTCTAACCTACAGTCTTCCACATGTGGGGTTAAATAACCTGTTTTATAATCATTTGTGTGCAGATAGGTGGCATGAGTTGGCGGAAGGTGACTCACTTTTCAAGGCAGTCTTTATTATGGCACAGGATCAGAGGCCACCCACTCACAAGCTGGAGCTGCTGACCTAATAAACTCAACATGCCCGCATACCCCATCCATTTATACATATGAAAACATACAGTCTATGTCCTTATACTCCCATTTTCTTTGTGTTTTCCTTCCCTTGAACCATCACTTGTTCCTGAACACATCCCCCCCCCCCCCCCCCCCTTTCTTCCTACCCAGGGTCTGTACTGCGACATTCGCCAGCTGGTGCAGTTCATCAAGGAGGCTCATGGGAACGTGTTCCGCAGGGTGGCACTGAGCGCGCTCCTGGACAGCGCAGAGAAAGTCGCCACCACCAAGAAACCCGAGGAGAAGGAAGAGAGCAAGCAGCCCGGACCCAGGAGGTATTGGCCAATCAGTGGCCAGAAATGGTCTCAATGACATCACATTCTCCAATTCATCTTTTAAAATGACTTTCAATGATCAAGTGTCAATTTTGGAAGGGAGTTTTAACGACCCTTCCCTTTAGTAAGTGGTTACAAATGAATTCTCCTCCATGATTGGTGCATCATTTCTCCTTTTATACCAAATCTGAGCTCGCTTCCCATCACTGCTGGCCGTTTTTATTTTGTGATGTTCCTCTCTGTCCTGTCTGCATCTGTTTTTCCTGCTTGAGTGACTGATTTGATGTTTTATTTTCAAACTGATGTGGCGGGTCGAATACTGCTAGGAGGTTACTCAACATATTTGCCTAATCATGTGACTAAATAAAAGTCACATGCTTACAGAGTCTTTGTTTGCCACAGCCAGTTAAAGCACGGGGTAAAGACATGAGACACGGCATTACAGTTCGTCCAGTAAATCAATATGGCACCGACATGGCATGGTGGCCCCCTCACTGGATCCAGATATGTGGGGTTTGCACGATCAGCATGATTAATTTCTTTAGGAAGCTCTGATGTCAAGTGGGAATTCCCTCTATATATTCCAAACAATTGAATGAATGTTTTGAATACTAAACCCAAACGTAATGGAAGTGTTAGGTCCATGCATACATGAAAAAAGGATTTAGCTTATTTGGGTTAAAGTTGAACTTTCAGTATGTGCTAATAGATATAGAATGTTGTCTTTATTTATTTATTTATTAGCAAAATGTTGTAAGTTCAACCTTATTCCTGACATTGGAGCTTTATTCTTGAAATGCAAAAAAAATATATATATTTCTTCAGTTTTCTTTGTTTCAACACTTTTCTGTGATGAAAAAAAGCACAAGACTATATACGTAAACCTCTGCGCATGTACATGTAAATGCAGAATTGCCATAACAGCAGCATGGTTTTGAGAAGAACTTGATGAAATACATTTAATAATTTAATTTAAGTGACTAATTGAGTATGCAAAATGAATTATCAATCAGCAAAGTTAACTCAAAATCGTCCCTTTTTTTTACTCCAAAGTACAATCACATATTATTTGCATCCAGTGTAAAAAGATTATAATAATAAATAATGAATACTGGTGGAATTATCCAACATTGGGATGGATGACGTATAAAAACTGCAGTTATTTAATGTTAGAATATTACAAATGTTGGCTTTTTTTTAAACAAAGGACACGGCACATACAAGTCGTAATTGACACTCTTCCTGATCCCATTAGAGCAAAATCATTAGAATATTCTCGGACGGGAGAATCACATGTGCAGGCTTAACTGCGGGAGAGTCCCGTCGGCGTCTGAATCAGGTGTGTGTTGGGGTGTGTGTGTGCGCAGGTCAGAGGCGGGTGTGTCCGGGGAGAAGGGTCAGGTGTCCAGTGCTGCAGATGAGTGTCGCAGCTACATCTCCAGTAGACCCCCCCAGACACCCGAACAGTGAGTGTCCACCTCACATCTCCATATAGCTCCATCTCTGTCGAACCCAGGCTGCCATTCCTCTGCTTCAAACAGGAAAAACTCACCCTGTTGCCCCCCCCCCCCCCCCTACCCCACCCTTCAATAAAAACAGGCCACAGTGCTAAACATTTGTCTTCATCCTCGTGTAAATCTTCAAATCAACCTCCCTTTTTTTCCTCCAGTGATGAGCAGATCCCCGGCGCTCTGCTGGGCAGGAAGGACTTCTGGAGGAAGATGTTCAAGTCGCAGAGCGCCGCCAGTGACACCAGCAGCCAATCAGAGCAGGACACGTCAGAGTGCACCACCGCCCACTCCGGCACCACCACGGACCGGCGCTCCCGTTCAAGATCCCGACGCATCTCGCTACGCAAGAAACTGAAGCTGCCGATAGGTAAGAGCAGTTATTATGCAACAGTCTTTCAATAGCAAGTGTTATAGTGTTAAATCAAACATAAACTATTAAAAAGGTCAAATTTCCTCCATATTTTGCCCCTTTTTAAGAGGAACATAATATGTAACATCTAAAGATGACTGAACCTATTATATATTTACCCACATTTCTCCAACCATTTTTCAAATCTAGACAATCAGTTATTTTAATCAAGGCAAGGGTTTGTGCCTGAACCCGAATTGTGGTCATCTTTAGTTGTGTTCAAAAGGCTGGATTCTCTTACTTAAACTGCACATGCTAACCAGTTACAAATCTTGACTGATTTCAGTGCTTATTAAAAAAGCTTCCAAATCATTATTTGTACATTTCTGATCTGGTATCGGTATGTATTTCCATGGCCATACTTCATTGCATTTGCTGTCCCAGTTCACTCTGATAAACATGACGTGTTTAGTTTGTCTAACACCGAGTCACTTCATCTCTTTGGTCTGTTCCTTTTTGTGCCTCAGCATGCCGAGGGACTGTTCGCCTACCACTCACTCTCTCTGTCTTACGTATGTGGATGTGGAACCATCTTCATACAGTATTTGTTTCATGTCCGCTTGTGTCTGTCATCTCTCCCTGTGTTCAGTCATACAGGCCTGGGTCAAAATGTATTTGCAAGTCGTATCAGATGAATTGGGGTCTTTTATTTGGCGTCCTCTGCCCTACAAAGGCAAACACTTTAACAGCACATCTGAGCTTAAAGTGTTATATCAAAACAGCTGAGAAAGCCATGGTTAGGCTTAGATACAGACATCAACATTTTAAACCAATATGTTGGTTATTCTGAACATAATATTGAAGTACATTTGCAAATACTACTAGTCCAGGGTCTTTCGTTTACCTTTTTCTCAAAAAAAGCATTACACCAATTTAGTTGTTTACCTTTCTGTATCGTTTGTCTCAGTCTGTGATTTTCAGTGTGTTAAAATACCTTTTAATGTTTGTGACTGTACTATACCGATTAAGGATTTCCCCACGTTTTGTACCTCCTTTGTGTGTGCATGTGTACTTCATAACCCAGTGTGTACAATACACTATACATTGTTTAGTTCTGCAGCGTTTCTCTTTCATGTAAATCGTTTTTTGTCACGTGTCTCCAGGCAACTGGCTGAAGCGTTCCTCTCTGTCTGGACTGACGGACGGTGTTGAGGACCTTCTGGACATCAGCTCCGTGGATCGGCTGTCCTTTATACGTCAGAGTTCAAAGGTCAGGGGGGGGGCAGCTACCATAACACTGAGTGCTTACAAATCAGGTTGGAACAATCGGAATAAACCACCCCCACTCCCATGAAGCTAAAGTTAGAATTAATATGACGACAAAGAAAAATATATTTTAGAAATAATTAAATGCAATCCTATACACCAGGGGTCGGCAACCCGTAACCAGTGGCACACTAGGAATAAGTGGAATAAGTGTGCAAAATATTTACATTTTATTTTCGGATCCTGAACGAGACCGCCAGAGCGCGTCTCCCCGTTACCTGCAGAAGGAAGCCATGCACGCAACGCAGCCCCGTTCTGTTTAACTCCAGGCGACTTTCTGCCGCTTTCCTCCGTGGTGCAGTGCTGATCGTTTCACCACGGAGGAAAGCACTGCTGCCGCGCCGGCAATTCACAAATTGCAGTAGGCCTACCCATAAGGAGCTGTACAAATGCCGCAGTTTTTGCGTGGCTGTGTCTTTAGTTGAAAGACCAGTGGCGATCTGCTCATCTCTCAACGAAATAATATGCTACACAGGGGCGGACTGGCCATCTGTGTGTTCTGGAGAATCACAGAACGGACGGTCGTCCGTTATGCCGTTTATACCATTATTTAAATTTGTTTAAACGGCATCATGTAAGTTGCGCTGACAGGTGAAAGAGGTCCACACACTGCTGCCCCGCAGCGAGGCTCCCCCCGCCCTCCTGTTGACAGTTCACGAGCGTCAAGCTCTTCCCCCCCCCCCAATTAATGATCGTGTGTAGCCTTAAAAAAAAACATGTTAATTAACTACATAAAAACCTCAAAAAGCATATGTGAGCATATACATTGGCAATCAATTGTGCCTATGCCAGCATGATTATATTATGTGTATTCATGTGTGTGTGTTTTTGTGTCTAAGGTGAAGTTCACCAGTGCAGTGAAAATGTCTGAAAGCGGTGCAGTTGGGCCGGAGTTCGCCAGGGACGAGGAGGAGAATTTCTTCAAGCGGCTCGGTAAATGGAGGTCTGGCAGGAGGAATCCATCCAAGCTTCACCACACAGAAGAGAAAGATGGTAGACCTCCCCCACCCCGGGGTGCCCCCCTTGCCCACCCACGCCCCATCGTTCTTATTGTCTATTTCTCTCTCTCTTTCTGCCCCTGCCTCTGTATGTCCGTGTGGTGTCGTGTCTTGTCCCGCAAGTGGTGGTCTGCCAGTTCCTCCGTCCGCCATCCTCCATGTCAGCTCGACCAGATAGCTGCCTGCTACATTCTGTTAGCCTGAATGTATTATACTCAACCCATCAGTGTGTCGTTTGTAAGAAATACACCTTTTAGGACTGATTGGCATAACTACGGAAGTAGTTGCCCCTGTGAGGCAAAATGTGATATATTTTCTGAGTCTGATAAAAACAATTTCTCCCCTGGGTTTATGACCTGACAAAATATTTTAAGTAATAAGTCATTTTTAAGTCATAAACACAGAAGAGAGAAAAATAAATAATTTGTCTCTAAAGGCTTCCATACTAAACTGTGTTAGACCTCCAAATCTACATTCCCTCCTTTACAACTATGCACGTCCTGTTCTCCCCACCAGTGACCCCCCCCCCCCCTCCTCTTTCTTTCGCTTGGGAGGAGAGGAAAGGAGGTGTGTGGGAATAACTCATATCTCTGAAACCATCTTTCTACTGTAGAGTAGTGCTAAGTCAAGCATGGCGGTGCTCTCTCCATCTCTTCTGTGGTGACGTCTGGTGGTATTTTCCAAAGCCTGATTTTCAGTGATAAAAACAAAATGGTCCACATACAGCTTTCCTCTGTGCGGCTATGGTTACACCTGTATTTTATAAATCTGAATTCTGCTTTTTTTTCATATTTACTCTCCACATAATCGTTTTTTGTCAATTGAAATCAAGTGTAACCACTGCTGATGGCTGTGTGTCCATCTCTCACTCAGCTCCATTTGTTGGTGGCTTTTCAATGCTTTTTGTTAAATGTCCTGGATGGTGATGTTGCTTCATGCAATGTCTAAGTGTAATATTCAGTGCAGTCTTTAAAAACGATTACACCCAAATATTGCTTGTTTCTTAAAATAATACTTCACTTGTCCTGTTGTACTTTCTCTATTCTCTTATTCATTCTCCCTTCAGGACCCCAAGGTTTTCAGGAGCGCCTAGCAGCCAGTCAGGAGGCGATGAAGAACAAGAACGTGGTGAATTTAGGTGCCATTCGACAGGGAATGAAACGCTTCCAGTTCCTGCTTAACTGTTGCGAGCCGGGAACCATACCGGACGCCTCTATCCTCGCTGCTGCTCTGGACTTGGTATGTGTTTAGGGGCTGTGTCCGCAGAGCCAGAAAAATGCACTGTCAGGGAGTTCCATCCAAAAAGTGCCCCCATTTATTCTTTCTGTGAGAACAATATCTCGACAATGTATCACCTCATGTTGTAAGATACTCTAGCTTTCGCCCCTTAGGAATTTATTATCTGTTTGTGCTACAAAATATTAGTTTTAGATAGCTTGAGCTACTATGAGCACAAACCGCAACTCACACTTTGATTTACAGCTCAGTCCGACAGCCGTATAGCAAGGGAGGAATACAATAAAAGTCACACACTCATCAAAACTAACATGCAGGTTCCACCCAACTCCACCTAACAGGCTTGTTGGTCTGTATTATGAAGTTCCCGGCCAAAAACAAGATTATTTTCTGATAATATTAAGTAATTTCAACTCAAAACATTCAGAGCTGACGCAGAAATAGATGCTGGATGCAGCGTTTTTTTTCCTGGTGGCCACATGTGACCATGTTCTCATTGAGTACAATTGTAAAAAAGACTGTTATGAATACCCCAAAGCACCCAAATAATTAACTTGATGATATTTTAATCTCTATCTTCTTCCAGGAAGCTCCAGTTGTGGCACGGGCCTCCCTTTTCCTTGAATGCGCCCGATTTGTCCACCGCTGTAACCGTGGCAACTGGCCTGAATGGATGAAGGGTCACCACGTGAACATCACCAAGAGAGGGCTGTCCAGGGGCCGATCGCCTATAGTGGGTAACAAAAGAAATCAGAAACTCCAGTGGAACGCCGCCAAGCAATTCTGCCAGTGGGGAGACGTGAGTTAAAGATATTAATTATCCAAGGGGACTATTTATAATAATGGCTTCATTGGTAGTAAGAATGATTGTCTCTCTGTGTTTTATCCGCTCAGGCTATCGGCACCAGGCTCAGTGAACTCTGTCACTCTGACAGCGAGAGCCCTGCTAACATCCTGGGCTACATTTTCGATGAAGAGACCAAACGCAGAATGAGAAAAGAAGACGAGGAAGAGGACTATTTAGATGACAGTGAGTCAGAAATTGAACGCATCTTTGGTGTTTTGTTTTCAGAATGAATCATGTTTTTACCATTACATTCAGTCAGCTTTATCGAAATCTATTCATTTGTACACCTCTCTAACAAATTCTTAACTCGAGGTCTACTTATTTGCCTTTGTTGTTGCTTTCAACCACATTTCATTGTCTCCCTCTGCAGATCATGTTAGCTCAGTTGTCATTATGTAAAGTCTAATCAAAGATGACCAAGATTAGCGGTTAAATCTGCAGACAGAAGCTAGTTAGCAGTAAATATTCTAACCATATTGTTTTATCTTTAAGACACAGTCAATCCAACGAAATGCGGCTGCCCCTTTGCTCTAAAGATGGCCGCCTGCCAGCTGTTGTTGGAAATCACCACCTTCCTGCGGGAGACCTTTCCCTGCTTACCACGCCCACGCACTGAACCTCTCGTGGTCAGTATTCATATGCATCCAATGTGTATCTTCTGTTTTATTATCATTATGAAAAACAAGGCTAGTTATTGTATCATGGAAATAAACAATCTAGAGGGAAGTTTATGATTGTAAAACTGTAAAATGAAGTAAAAACATGCAATTTTTACTGCAAAAACTCAATATTTTCTCACCTGTTTGCTGTAGGATCTGGACAGCTGCCGCTTGCGTCTGGACCCTGACCTCGGACGCCAACGCTACGAGAGGAAGATCAGCTTTGCAGGTATCCTTGACGACGAGGACAGCCACGATTCGCTCAACAGCAGCAGCCACACGCTCAAGTCCGACACCGCCTGCGACGAGAAGAAGCCGCAGGAAGTTCAAGGTGAGATCAGGTGTCGTACAGACCGGGCCATTTGGTTTATCGCTGCCCTGTGTGCTTATCATTATATATAATTCAGATAATCTCGCCCCGCTCCCCTCTCCCCCAGCACCGATCCGTAAGATTCGCGTCGGAGGCTCCCGGCTGCTTCAGATCAAAGGAGCGCGCAGTTTCCGGATAAAGAAAGGCGGCTCTCTGTCGTCCATACGCCGGGCCGGGAGCCTCAAGAGCACCAAGATGCCCCGTCAGGACTCTGAGTCAGAGAACGATGACGGGCTGCTGTCACAAACACAAAGCAGGGACACTGTTACTGACATAGGTAAGACATGGACAAAACTCCATTCAGGATGACAGTATTCTTTAGTTTTATTTGCCGTTCTCATCTGTAATTTTATTTATTTGTGGTATCTAAATTGTTTTCTCTCCTGTGTTAACGTCTTAAGAACAGGGGGAAATGGTTTTTGCCGTAATCATTTTTCAAAGCTCATTATTTCTTGTTTTTATTCTTCTGTGAAAACAGTTGAAAAAAACGAATTTTAGCAGATGAAATGTGTAAACCCTGTTCTAAATAAGAGTACGTATTTTCAAAGTGACATTACAATCATGTAGACGACAATTAGAAGTGAGAAGGAGAAAATAATCAAGGATTAATATAGTTTTTTGACCTTTGAAAATATGTGTTTGAACTGATATCTTTTGTTCAAGTAAAGAGTCAACCAAACTTTCCTGACGTATTTTTGTTGGAGTCAAGCTTATTGCTACTTGTGGATATATACATTTTTGGATTTGACGGAACTACAACCCCATTATTTGACAGATTGAAAGTAATTTAACAAAAATGCAATCATCCTTTTGTTTCCTGTTGCAGGCAGTCCCTTTAGCACCAGCGAACCCAGCATAGAGCCAGAGGGCCAAGGCTCAGGAGGAGGAGAGGACAACTACCACCGCAACATGTCCTGGCTCCACGTATGTCCCCTTAACATGTGTGCTTTTATCGGTGTCTCCTTTCTAACCCACTAACTCCCCCACTCCTCTATTCTGCCGGCACAGATTATGATCCTGCTGTGCAACCAGCAGAGCTTCATCTGCACCCACATAGACTTCTGCCACCCCCGCTGCTACCAGCACCACAGCCGCTCCTGCGCCCGTCTGGTGCGCGCCATCAAGCTGGTGTACGGCGAGACGGTGGACAGCCTGAGAGAGGACAGCGCCTCCTCCGGTAACATCGGGCAACGTGCCAAGAAGACCAAAGAGGTGGGATCCACAAACCATCCGTCCTGTTTTCTGTTGTTTTTGTGGTGGTTCATGAACGTTTTTCTGCTTTTCAGTGTTCAGACAAGTCTTGCCTGAGGACCCCATCCATGAAGAGGAGACCCACCGACTCCAACACAGAAGGGAAGAAGGACACTGGCATGCTCAAGTACATCCGCAACCAGGTGAAGCAGATAAGTATCCACATCAAGTCTGGATGAAGTTATAGTTAGCTTTCCTTTCTTTTGCCCAGCTTTTCAGATATCCAGAGTATTATGGAGACTGGCAATCTCCTGACCTTTGCTCTAAAATCACATCAGCAATTTCAAATTAAACATCCCAATAAGTATGACATGGTGAAATGTTTTATTTCTGTCTATTGTTCTTTTAAACATATTTATGGAGGATATATCCTATCCTCCTTATCCTATCACGTACAATGTGATGGAGCGCTAGCCAATTGAAGCGCTAGTATAACTTACTGATGACATTCTGTTACGGAAGTAAACAAAGGGGTCCAATGGAGGTGTTTTAGGCGGGGAGGGGTACAAAAAGCTATATAACCCACTACAGGAAAAGGAAAACCCCAAAAAGCATAATAGGGCCTCTTTAAATGTGGTGTATGCCAATAGAATACAATCACCCTCATTGTATCGAGGTCTCACAATGTGGTCAAATGTATTTATTTATTGTTATATACAACTAGGGTCAAGTGAAACAATTGTATAATCAAGGTAAACTGACCCATAACATATATCAGCTTTAGTGGGGGGTATCTTACTTACTATTCGTTTGGATTGAGTTCTGATACAACTCCCCAAAACCAAACTGCTGTTTACAAGATTTTCCTAATTTCTGCATCTCTCAGGTGATGAGCCTGTCTCCAGCTCCTCTGTCGCTGCTGATCAAAGCTGCGCCCATCTTGACCGACGACATGTACGGAGACATCCAGCCCGCAGCCTGGGAGCTGCTGCTCAGTGTGGACGAGCATATGGCAGCGGCTGCTGGTGAGTCGGCCATCATGCTCTGCATCAGTGATCTGTGTGTGTGTCCTCTGTAGGATGTAGTGCCCTTCACTTCTGAGATGTCCATGTTTTTGTGATATGTAGTACTTTATTATTAAGGTGGGGTAGGTAAGTTTGAGAAACCAGCTCGAGATACACTTGTTGTTATATTCCATGGAATGCTCTTAGCATCCCGATAGCAATGAATATCTTAAGTGCTTTGACAAAAGATCCATAAAAAAATATCATCTGTGGAAGCCGTAGTACTGTAAAAAGCACGACCAATCATCTGAGCCGGCCCGGCTAAAATAACTGGATGGCCTACCTGCCTGTCAGCCTTCCATCTGTGCACAAACTTATCTCGTGCCCTCATTGGTCATGTGCGCGTTCGTGTGTGTTGGAGGAGGGGCTCTGTAAGGAAGTGGCAGATTTTTTCCGGTTGTGTATTTTCAAATTCTAGCGATCTCGAGCTGGTTTCTCCAAAATTACCTACCCCACCTTTAAGTGATGTTAGTTTAGTCCGGATTTTATTTTCTTAACTTATTTTTACAGTCATATTTGTATTCTATTTTATTTCAACTGCAAATTTGTATTTTAACTTCCTCTGTGAATATAAATAATATTTATAATTTATTAATTATTTTATATTTATATAAACAAATTCATTTCCATTTATTTTTCTGATTTTATATATATTTATGATTTTATCAACAAAATCCTATCAATTTTTTTTACATATTTATATTTGATTATATTCTAAAATGAAGTCAGAAAACCCCAATTTCCCACTTTATTATTAAAATATTTGAATTCAGATTTTACATGTTTATCCCTTTTGACATCCTTCCTTTTGGCTCTAACCCTCTCTTTCTTGCCCTTTTTGTTGTCCTCTCTCTTGCCCTTTTCACAAAATGTGGCTTGTTTATTTCATCCCTCCTCATTCCCCCCCTCTTCCTGCCTCTCTGAATCCCCTCCAGCTGCCATGTTCCTCCTGTGCGCCGTAAAGGTCCCCGACGCGGTGACCGAAATGATGATGGCGGAGTTCCAGCACGCGGAGGCCTGCCAGCGCATCAACTCCATCCTGAAGTTTAACACACTGTGGCGCTTCCGCTACCAGGTGTGGCCTCGCATGGAGGAGGGGGCACAGCAGATCTTTAAGGTACAGAAAATTGGGGTTACTGTCTCGAAAAGCTATACTATTTTGACCTATTTGTTATTATACATATCTTTTTCTTACAGATCCCTCCACCTAGCATCAACTTCACTCTGCCATCTCCTATACTGGGCATGCCCTGTGTCCCCATATTTGACCCCCCCTGGGTGCCCCAGAACACAGGCAACGTCCAGGACCCCATCAATGAAGACCAGTCCGTAAGTGTCAGCCCCTGTTCAAGTGCCCCTGTTAGAAGACATTTAAAAATTGCTTTATTATTTTAAGTAGTAGTGGTGTTAACATGTTAACACCTACTTTTGAATCAGTTTCAGTTGTACCATACACATTATATGTTATTCACACTGACTTTAAAATGCACAAATGGATGTGACATCACAAACAAACTGACTTGGGTTGGGTAATTTAAAGTGTCTGTTCACCCAAAACAAACATTGTATCACTTTTCGTAGAGGTATCTAGCCAAGCAAATACTTTTTTTTCTTAAACTATGCCTGGCAAGACACATTGTTTTCATTTGTAGTCATGCAAGCAATACTTTTGATATTGGCGATTTTCCGAATTTGGCTCTTGAATCACATCATTTAAATTAAATGTAATCAATGGTCAAAAATGTGAACCTAATTATGGTTAAATCTTTAATTAAGGGTCTTTGGCTCTCCAATATAATGGGATGGAGGCACACATCTTACAGTCACTTTCTCATAATGTTTCCTCGATATTAGCTTGGTTCGAAACAATTGGTGTAAATAAGAAATATGTTTTTTAGTTTTTTTATAGTTTAGGTGAACTGACCCTTTAAATCTCATATCCGTTTTGAGTAGCGGGTATCTTATTTTGCTACTCATTTTGGATCGAGTCCTGCTTTAGCACATACAATTCCCTTTAGGCTGCTTTTGAACACGTGTGTTATTGCTATGCAAGTGTAATGTGGACAACTGCACCAAGAAATCTGCTAATTCAATCAAGGCAAAAACATGTAACACATTTACAAGTCATAGTTAAACAGATTTCTTGGTGTTACCTTTTACTTTCTTGTCTTTTTTTTCTGTTAAAAAGCATGATCAAAATATGTTGAATAGATTCTGATGACGACCTGCGAGCACCTGTTCTATAATTTACCTATCGCCTGTCTTTGTTTTTAGTACTCCACATTAATTCAGTCAGTCCATACCATAGTAAGTTGGTATTTATGTCCGGATGTTTGTGCTGATGCATCTTGTTACCCCAGATCATTAATGACAGGAGGGAAATTCTTCTCCATTTGGGTGTTTTTTGTAGGTTTTCATCACGGATCAGAAGCGGGGGGCAGTTTCATTTCAGATAATTGCATCTTGATCAGTGACACACCACTTAAAAGTTCTGATCGTTAGGAAAAAAAGTAAAAATAACAGCATGCATCGGACATTCAGGCATTTTGTATGTGTCGTGCTGTTGATGCATGGTCATTGGATGAGAATGACTTTGCTGTGTATGTTTCCCATATCATGCGTTCAGCCTATTTGGATATGTATGTGTATGAGCAATATGAGTGCATTTACTGTACACAAGATACAGTCAATTCTCCAAATTCCAGTCTGAATACATTTATCTGTGTCACAATTTGCCACGATTGAAAACGTTCCTATTCTATACTCTTAACAGTGTTCCTCATGATGCTGGAGGAGAGTTACTGTATTATTGTGTTGTCCGGTCATTTTACATTACAAAATGCTCCTCAGATGTAAGCGTGAGCCCTAGAATAGCTGTGCACACACGTCCCTGAGAGATCAGAGCTGTCTATTATTGTATTAATTTGTGCACTCCCTCATTCTGATCTGCATGTCCGCTGTTGTGCCTCCGTGCCGTCTGATTCTCCCTGCCAACCCCATTCCAGAAATCCTTCTCAGCGCGGGCCGTGTCGCGCTCCCACCAGCGGGCCGAGCACATCCTGAGGAACCTGCAGCAGGAGGAGGAGAAGCGACGCCTGGGCCGCGAGGCCAGCATCATCACCGCCATCCCCGTGGCTCAGGAGGCCTGCTACGAGCCCACGTGCAGCCCCCCGCCCGAGCAGGAGGAAGAAGGTGGGTGTGATGGAATGGTCTGCAAAGGCTAAAAACCCAACGCGAGAGTGCTTTGCTTACGACTGTGATTAATAGGACAATATTGCTGCCGCCTGAGAACCTCATCTACTGCTGTTCCTATTTTCCACATGTGACCTACTTAACTGATTCTTAACATGAAAAGGACAGTCTCAACATATGTGGAAAGGTCTTGTGTTTAAATATTCATTTATGTATATTATAATAATAATAATAATTAGGTCAACATTTACCCAACCATGGGGGCTCACGACAGACATCGCACAGCTCGGTCTCCTTATAGCATGTTTTGCTTCCCCTGTTTCTGTGCCGGTCATGTTGGGCGTTGATCCCGCCAGCAGAAGAAGTGGTGAACCTGGCGTCTCGTCGTCTGTCCGTCAGCCCGTCCTGCGCCTCCAGCAACTCGCACAGGAACTACTCCTTCCGTCGGGGTTCTGTGTGGTCTGTCCGCTCGGTGGCCAGTGCTGAAGGTACGAAAATAAACATTACTTTCAATTGGCCAAAGGTGGACTTTAAATACATTTGATCTCCTCTTCTTAAATGTTTTTTTCCCCAGATGAACAGAACACAACAGAACACACTCCTACTCACCACATGCTACAGCCGCCCCAAGCTGTCTTCCCAGCATGCATCTGTGCTGCGGTCTTGCCCATAGTGCACCTCATGGAGGACGGAGAGGTGCGAGAGGATGGTGTGGCCGGTAGGTGTCATTGTACAATAAAGCTGTTGGTATTTCAGTTCAAAGTTGAAATAAAAGAGTATGTAATTTGCTTTCAACATTATTTTAGATTTTCGACTTATTTGAGGGTGTTGCATGTACAAATATGTCCTTCTATGTGTCTCTAGTGAGTGCTGTTGCCCAACAAATCCTGTGGAACTGCCTGATTGAAGATCCTGCCCTGGTTCTCCGTCACTTCCTGGAAAAACTGACAGTGAGCAACAGACAGGTGGGTAAACTAACACCGCTTCCCATCTGATTGAGTCTTTCCTGTACAGTAACACTGAGGATATGTGCACAAGAGGCTTAAAGAGGGAAATGTGACTTGTTTTTTGTGTTGTAATGTCAGGATGAGCTGATGTACATGCTGAGGAAGCTCCTGCTCAACATAGGAGATCTCCCGGCCCAGACTTCTCATATCCTCTTCAACTACCTGGTGAAACTACACTTAATACGGTTATTTGTTTATTTTCCTTCAGGCCTCTTTAGACTCTCAGCTAACAATCCCTTCTCTCCTAGGTGGGACTCATCATGTACTTTGTGCGGACTCCGTGTGAGTGGGGAATGGACGCCATCTCGGCCACGCTGACCTTCCTGTGGGAGGTGGTGGGCTTTGTGGAGGGGCTCTTCTTCAAGGACCTCAAGCAAACCATGAAGAAGGAGCAGTGTGAGGTCAAGCTGCTGGTCACCGCATCCATGCCAGGTGATCTTACTCTGACAATCATTTTAGATCCCAATAGAGACCCCTAGTGGCACAACAGGAGATATCATGCGTTCTTTCAAACCTGGATGAGCTCAATTAAATGTGAAATGTATGTTCTTGTGCATTGTTAATACAGGAACCAAAACACTGGTGGTGCACGGTCAGAACGAGTGTGATATCCCAACACAGCTTCCAGTGCATGAAGACACTCAGTTTGAAGCTCTGCTCAAGGTAAGGACACCAGGGATGGAGATACTCTGATTATTTACTTTATGAAAGTACAAGTACAGCATTAGAATACAGGAAATAGCCTTGCAGAGGTACAGTAATATCAGGACGTTTGGCTTTAAGTGTCAAAATAAATCCTTCATTCTGCAGGAAAAATACCCCTGTGAGTAATATATGAGTATTTTTAGTTATAGTGCAGCAATGAGAAAGCACTGGTTTAATTTTCAACATAGCATTGTACAAGCTTCTTATTTGTTTACAATTTAAGAATCTGATTGTGAAAAGTGGAGTACAAAGTTGATTATTTTTCTTGTAATGTTGTGAAGTAGAAGTACCTCAAATTTGTATTATGGTAAAGTACTTGTTTTTTTTACTTTTTGTACATAAAATATGCTGATTAATTCATGACCTTTTCTCCCTCCCCCCATAAAACAGGAGTGCCTGGAATTCTTCAACATTCCCGAAGCCAGATCAGCACATTACTTCCTCATGGACAAACGATGGAACCTCATCCATTATAGCAAGGTAGTTATATTATTTTTATGTTCCTAATGCTAATGATAACATATAAGTATTGACATGCTTCATCTTGATACATGTACACAACATTAGCAGCTTGGTTTGACTTTCTCTTGTTGCTTTCTGGCTATATTTGATCATATTCTGTCCACAATAAAGTTGTTTTCGATGTCTTCCTCCTCCAGACATATGTGAGGGACATCTACCCCTTCAGGAGGTCAGTGTCTCCCCAGCTCAACCTGGTCCACATGCTGCCCGAAAAAGGACAGGAGCTCATCCAGAAACAGGTGTGCAAGATTTCAAATTTGACAATTAAGGCTCTGCATTAGATCTCTAGGGCCTAGAAAAATAGAAAACACAGTGGTTACATAGTCAAAAACTCACAAATGAATCATGTATTGACTACAATATCAAGGTCCAAAGATATCCTTAATCTTTATTTTATTGTAGCTTGGTACATTTACATCCTTATGTATACATATCAATATCAGTGGGAAATAAAACGCAAACAAATAACATTTGTATGAAATAGAGAAGTCACATTGTTTTACTAGTATCGACTGAAACTATACTGAAATAAAGCAAGGTCATAGTGTCTACTTTTCCTCATCGTTTTCCTTTTGATTTCCTATCCTAGGTGTTTTCCCGTAAACTAGAGGAAGTCGGTCGTGTCCTCTTCCTCATCTCCCTCACACAACACATGCCCGCCGTGCACAAGCAGTCCCACGTGTCCCTGCTGCAGGAAGACCTCCTCCGCCTACCATCTTTCCCTCGAACCGCCATCGATGCCGAGTTCTCGCTGGTCAATGAGCCACAAGGTGAGACACACTCTAATTTGAATAATAACAATTATCCTATTTTATACACTAACATCACTCTCTATCCCAGGTAAGGAGCTGTTTGGATTGGACACTCTCCACAAGGTGCTGTGGATCAAGCTGCTGGAGGAGATGTTTCTGGGCATGCCCAGTGAGTACCCGTGGGGCGACGAGATGATGCTCTTCCTCAACGTCTTCAACGGGGCTCTGCTGCTGCACCCGGAGGACAGCGCCCTCATCAGGCAGTACACCGCCACCGCCATCAACACCGCCGTCCACTTCAACCACCTGTTCTCCCTCAGCGGCTACCAGTGGATCCTGCCCACCATGCTGCAGGTACCATACACAGATTATTATTATAATACATTTATTTAATAGGATATAACATGCTAAAATACACAGAGACACACTTTCTTTTGTATTCACATCAACATTATAATTTAAGTGGAATTAAATGTTATTTTTATTATTATTATATAAAAGGTTCCATTGCATATTTTGCATTTGTTTTTATTAAAAAAGGTAATATTTAATTGTATATTAACTGTTATAACATCCACCCCTTTAAGACAAAAGGGTTTTCTCTTATTAAATCACCAAGTGTTATTGTCTTTGATACAGCCTAGTGTGATAACCTACCTTTCTCAAAATGTGTCCTTTTTATGAAAGGTCTACGCTGACTATGAGAGCGACCCTTTACTGAGGCAAGGCATCGAGTTCTGCTGCCAGCAGTTCTACATCCTCCACCGCAAACCCTTCATCATGCAGCTGTTCGCCAGCGTGGCACCACTGCTGGAATTCACAGTAAGTGCTTTTTGCATCCGAAATACACATCGTTTCTACACAAGCCTGGGCACCTGAAATGTGTGACATGTCTCTGTCTTCCATCCCAGACCAGCACCAGTACCGGCCTGTCTAAAGGAGTGTCAGCTCAGTGTCTGTTTGACCTGCTGATCTCTCTGGAGGGGGAAACTAAGGATGCCCTAGACGCTTTGGAGTTGGTGAAGGCTGAGAAACCTCTACGCTCTCTAGGTACGTAACTTTCACAGACATAATAGTGTCTTTTATTTAGGATACTACTGGCAAAAACATTTTATTCATGCTCTGGTTAATTTTGAGAGTATGGCCTATTTTGCATCAGTTAGAAAAATATAGGTGTTTCTTATTTTGCTAACTTTGGCTAGTTGAATCTGTGGATTTGTCCTAACTTTGCTTTGTTGTTGCAGATTTTTGTTATGGTAATGAAGACTTGGCCTTCTCCATCAGCGAGGCCATCAAGCTGTGTGTCACCGTGGTGGCCTACGCCCCTGAATCCTTCCGGAGGTGTGGAAAACATATCGCAGAGGCCTCGAGGATTCTTCATCTTCTTCTCTCGTCAGCTTTTTGTCTAATGGTCTGAATGCATCTTTCCAGTCTGCAGATGCTGATGGTGCTGGAGGCTCTGGTCCCTTGCCACCTGCAGAAGCTGAAGAGCAACACGGTCACGATGGAGTCCGCCTCAGCCGCCAGAGATGAGATTGCAGCCATCGCTGCTCTGGCCACATCGCTGCAGGCCCTCCTCTACAGCTCAGAGACCCTCACAAGGTCTGTCATTGAAACATGTCAGGGTCTTAACAGCTGAGAGCCTGTTGTATTTGTGCATAAGGTGCTTACAATCCTCATTATATATCACACCTCGTCCACAGGCCCATGACGGCACCCCAGCTGTCCCGCTGTGATCAGGGCCATAAAGGAGGCACCACAGCGAACCACGCCATGTCCGGAGGGGTCAACACCAGGTCAGGACTTAACAGAAAACATTGTAGGACATGATTCTCCTTTTGACATTCACAGGCAATATAAATGGGTATACAAGCAATAAAATACAGTACATTCCCATTGCCAGAAATAATTATAAAAGAGTAAGAGAGTGTAAAACATATATAATCTCTCTGCCGTATTTCATGTAGGTTAGTCTGTTGCTGTTTAATTGTAAAGGGATAGCTTTAAAGAAGCCTTATCAAAGCTGTAAACATACACAGGGCGAGTGGTAAAGGGGCAAAACATTTAAAAAATAACTGAACACGCTTGTAGTAGTTTGGCTTCATACTGTCAATAAGTGTGAAAGAAAATAAGTATAAAATAAATAAATGTGTACATGTAATTCTATTTAATATTATAACAAAATAAGGTGTCAGGTTTGCCATTTTACCCAATTTTCCTAGAATATACTTTATGTATGTCTATCGCTTTAAGAGGCAGTAACATTCTCCATTAGGTGAATATCCAGTGTCACAGCGATCCAGGTATTATTCATTTTGCTTCTGGGAAGAAATAGCTTAAATATATGTTGAAACTGATGGTCATTTTGTTTAAAAGATCAGAAAGGGATTCACCTTGCCTTGTGTCAGAATAGATGGCTTCAGAGATTAAGGTCCTTTTTGCATGCATGTGCTCAGGGACAACCTCCACCTGTTGGAGGAGGGCCAGGGCATGCCGAGGGAGGAGCTGGACGAGCGCCTGGCCAGGGAGGAGTTCCGCCGGCCACGGGAGTCGCTGTTAAACATCTGCACCGAGTTCTACAAGCACTGCGGCCCCCGACTCAAAATCCTGCAGAACGTCGCCGGTGAGCCACGGGTCACGGCCCTGGAGCTGCTGGACATCAAGTCCCACATGAGGTGATGACATTTACTGCAGCATCAGATTGATTGATCAAAGTGTGAAGGTTGATTTTTATTTCTATAAATGTCTTATAGGAACTTTACAAATTTGTAATCAGGCATTTCATTCAGTTGTTTTAAAGGTCACCTACTATGCAAAATCAACTTGTTCATGTCTTTTCTACATCAACATGTGTCCCCTCTGCGTAAAGAGATTCTGAAAGTTTCAGGAAAAAAGATTCGCTCACTTTTTGTCCTGATCCATTTCTATAAAAACCTGTCTGAAAATGAGCTGATCAGATTTTGGCCACTTTATGATGTCATAACGATTTTTTGGCTTGTGTAACCATTAGCCAATCACCAACCAAGGTAACCCCCCCCCCCACCTTATCACCTGAATCTCCTACTAGAGCACCATTAGCCACTTTCACACCAAGTACTTTGCTGTACTTAGTTCCCAGCACTTAGTGCCAGCACTTAGTGCCCCATAGAACTAAGTACAGATCGCGTTCACACCGGAATAAATTCCCTGAGGGAAGATTAGGCAAATGAAGCCGCTGACGTCACTTCTTCTTCTTCTTCTGCTTTGGGTTTACTGGCAGGCCGCAAACAACTTCACGGCGTATACTGCCACCCGGAGTCCCCGGAGTTGGGGACTGGCTTCAGTAGAAGCTGCTGGGACTCCCAGCAGCTTCTACTGAAGCCTTCCGAGTAAATCGCCAGAACACCGACACCTCCTCATCTCCACCGCTCCCATGTTTTCTTTTGTGTTGCCATAAGTTATTCTCTCTCCGTTGGTGTGCGGGGCTAATGCTAATGCTAATAATGCTAATGCCAGCAAATACAATGGCTGCTTCAAAAAACCTTTCAGAGTTTTACGGGGCGTGGTTTGCAATTCGCCCAGCCAATCAGAAATTGGAACTTTTTTCTCCCCAGGAAAGTACCTGCTCTCTAGCAGGGACTAAAAAGGGGGTAAAAGTTCTGATGAACTAAGTTCTCTTTTTGGTGTGAACGCAAAATCCCAGGAACTATCGGAACTAAACGGGAAAAGTACGGGGAAAAGTACTCCGGTGTGAAAGCGCCTATTGTGTTCTTTTTAACCAAATATCTCAGAGGGGCGTGGGGAGTGGCTCCTTATTTTCATCTAAAGTAACAGACAGAGAAATAGCACTTTTGAAACAGAGGGGTTTATGGGATGCTACAATGCATGATCTGTTTGGTATTTCGAGCCAAACACTTCAGAGACATGTTTTGTATATATCTTAGACCTACTGTATAATATATTGATGAAAAACAGTATAATAGGGGAACTTGAAAGCCTTAAAGTATTATTGTATTGCACTTAAGGTGTGTGTGTGTCTCTCTCCCAGGCTGGCGGAGATCGCCCACGCCCTGCTGAAGCTGGCTCCGTACGACACCCTGACCATGGAGAGCCGAGGGCTGCGGCGCTACATCATGGAGATGCTGCCCATCACCGATTGGTCCTCGGAGGCTGTGCGCCCCGCCCTTATCCTCATCCTCAAGAGGCTGGACCGCATGTTCAACAAAATCCACAAGATGCCTACGCTAAGGTGCGCTCGCCCACAGGCATTATGCACCAGGTCTGTTGAATACAATCTTCTTTCTCCGTCTCCCTGTGAGTGTCTCGTGCTGTGCCGGTGCCGTGGTGTGTACAGTTGGTAGACGGCTTCTTGGCACTGTCCTCTGTAGCGCTGCCTTCGTGGGTGCTGTACCGTAAGTGCTGCTGTGGCGTGATTTCGTGGGTGTGGGAAGAGGTAAACCAACTCTCTAAGCCAGATTTGAGTCTTGAGTCATGAAAAAGGATGCAGATTTGTTTTAAGATTATTCTTTTATTTGTGATGCAAAATGTTAATGAATATGCTTTTTCTACACTTTTTTATTTATGTTTCAAAGATCTTGATGCTTATAGCTTTAAAATGAAGACCGACTGTTTAAGTGTTTGGTACAGGACACGTCTAAAAGGAGGGCCAATCAACTACATATACATTGTTTAAAGCTGTAAGAAAATATTCTAATACAAACAGCTAAACCACAAATAAAGCCCCCCCCCCCCTGCCTCCTCTTCCATGACATCAGAGCGCTGGCTCAGAGGGTCTCTGCCCCCAGGTGAGTGCTGACACCAGGATCTGTGCTGCAGTGTTTAGACTGTGATGTCTGTGAGCTTGGCAATATTCGTTGTCACTATGTTCTTTACATCAGTCATAAAAATGATGATTATATAGCAGAAAATGTGTTATTATCATTTATGATTGTCTCTGTACATGACTTTGTTAAATTCTTGTCGTTTATTTTATACGTTTTACATTTATTTATCATGATGTCTGTAGTTATTTCACCATGAGATTTGAGGTTTTGAACCTTGTCACTATTTATTTAAATATTTTGATAATTGATATCATTTGTTTTTGTTCTTGTACCTTGTTACATTACATTACATTGCATTTAGCTGACGCTTTTATCCAAAGCGACTTACAATAAGTGCATTCGACCAAGAAGATACAAACTTCAAGAAAACAGAATCATATAAGTACATCAGGTTTCATAGAGCCAAACCATTTCAAGTGCAACTCAAGATAAGCCAGTCCTTTATTAGTATATAAGTGCTTTGTTAGTAATTGTATTGCTCGAAGTGGAGTCGAAAGAGATTAGTTTTTAGTCTGCGCCGGAAGATGTGTGAGCTTTCTGCTGTCCTGATGTCAGTGGGGAGCTCATTCCACCATTTTGGAGCCAGGATAGCAAACCGACATGTTTTTGCTGATGGGAACCTTGTCTGTATATATCTATATTGAATTAGTTCCATTAAAACATTTTTTTTTATCAGCATCAGTTAACAAAATGTCTCCACCTAAAGGATTTAATACAATTAATATTAGTCACATTCATGTCATTTAAGAAGAAAATCATACATTGTTTTCCTCACTAAATGAAAGTGGCATTTGTGTTTTGGTCTTTTTTAATATTCATAAAAATGTGCTGTTATCTGGGTGCGGGGTGGTGTTGTATGGGTGGGTGTTTTCCAGGAGACAGGTGGAGTGGGAGGCTGCCAGCAACCTGATCGAGGGGATCTGCCTGACCCTGCAGCGACAGCCAATCATCTCCTTCCTGCCTCACCTCCGCTCGCTCATCAACGTCTGCGTCAACCTGGTATTAAACACAATAAAGCCTGCACCAATCCTGCTTTATAATGCTTTAAGTCTAATTATTCTTCTGTGCTGTCAGGTGATGGGTGTGGTCGGTCCCTCCAGCGTGGCAGACGGACTTCCTCTCCTCCACCTCAGCCCTTACCTGTCCCCCCCGCTGCCCTTTAGCACAGCGGTGGTGCGACTGGTCGCCCTGCAGATCCAGGTAGCCTCGGTTAGCTTGATTCTATATTGAACATCCATTCATCGACAACTAATTGTACATTGTTTTATTCTTGTTCATCTTGTCTCCCCATTAGGCCTTAAAGGAGGACTTTCCTCTCAGTCATGTGATCTCACCTTTCACCAACCAGGAGAGGCGAGAGGGGATGCTGCTCAACCTGCTTATTCCCTTTGTGCTCACTGTGGGCTCTGGAAGCAAAGGTAACGACAACAAACACAGGGGCACGGATATGCTATTTGCTTAGCAGTGCAGTTAGGGGGGCAATGTACAGCTTTTTTGTTCTAGTAAGCAGTCTAAAATATTGTGTGTTAGAAAAATATCACTGGTCACCGGCTTGAGCTTCAATCTCAGGATCCATGTACTTATTATCCTCTCAAGAAAAGGAAGTAGTCATCACACACAGAGCATCAACTAGTTCCTGAACAGTGTCCTTCACATGCTGATATCCAAGAGAGGGAGTTACACAGTCACAAGATGGAGGAATATAAAGCAGTATTCAATGTTTACTTCAGATTAGCTCCACGTCAGAAATGATCATGCTTGTCATATGTCTATCTCCATGGAGGCTGAATCATCATGTTAATCACATAGCTATCATCTGCCTCAAACAGTCCTGATGCTCTTCTAGGTACATCCTGTCATGTACACAGCTACAGTTGGGATACCTTTGTTATCATGTTACTCTGATATTGGAAGAGTACATTCAGTATTTTCCCAACATTGTGCAATCCTTTCATGAATTCACTGCTCATTGTGGGCTTCCCGCATATTCTTAAATAGTCTTAAAAGGCATTTAAATTCAGTTATCTTTAAAATAAAAGGTCTTAATTGGTATTCAACTCTCCTCCACCTAAACAAATCAAATGTGGGTCTGTTTCTCTTTGCAGACAGCCCCCACCTGGAGCCACCGGAGATCTTCCTGCTCCTCCAAACGGTCATCAACATCCTCCTGCCTCCTCGCATCATCTCCACCTCCCGCACCAAGAACTTCATGCTGGACGCCTCCCCGGCCCACTGCTCCACCCCGGGCGACACGGGGAAGGACCTGCGCAGAGAGGGATTAGCTGAGTCCACCAGCCAGGCGGCGTATCTGGGTATGAATGAGTAATGACATCATTCAACATCCTCCCTGGTTCCTTGTTTTCATCCTGTCCTCTTCCGCAGCTCTGAAGGTGGTGTTGGTTTGCTTTGAGCGGTCGTTGGGGAACCAGTGGTACCGGCTCAGCCTGCAGGTGAAGGAGATGGCTCTGAGGAAGGTGGGCGGCCTGGCATTCTGGGACTTCATCGACTTCATCGTCCGAACCCGCATCCCCATCTTCGTCCTGCTGCGACCCTTCATCCAGTGCAAGGTAAACAACAAGGGCATTTCGGTCATACACCATTTGAATCCCAAGCAGTTCTAGGGTGTTCACTTGCTCCTGACACATTTTACTCACAGTTTCCTAATTTTTTTACTATAATATCCAAGTCCAGCACAATCACGGCTAGACCTAGGGAGAACTCAATTGTGTAATTTGTCCAGTTAACTCATGTATAATGCCATATATCATAAGAGAAATAACATTTGATTTTGGAAGATCATAATGAAATGATATCGATACATGAAAAAAGTTTCCAAGTGCCTACAAGCCTTACTTATATTGGGGTGAAAAATGGGGGCTCCACATGCTAAACATATTCAACTATTAATATTTTTATAACATTTATTTTAAATCTTGCTTTCTTCACTGCAATTTGTTTGTGTTTGATTTAGTTTAGAATCAATCCATTGACGCTTAGCTTAGTTTTTACACGATCCAGTTTATAATTGGCAGAATTATTCATAAAACTTGTATATTAAGGTGACTTTGTGGAAATATCACTATTTTAAGATTTGGTCTTTCTTCCGACAGAAGCGTTTGTCACATATGATGTGTTTAAAGACAATCAAAATGTTGAAAATGTAATTGTGCGTCCATGCACATTTGTTTGTCCTCTCCTCTCTGTAAAAAGGCTGTAGTTGAATTAAAGTTAAAATGACTTATTTGGTGACGTGACTGTGTCGAGTCATTAATGGCCTCACAGTTGCTCGGAGAGAAGCTGAATGGTACACCTTTATGGGAATATAGTTTAAAAAAAATATCACTGGTCTAAGCCTGGATTTGTCCATCCACAATCAGATTTACTGCACTTGTATTCTTTTTCCCTAATAGTATTTCTTTCTGGTATGTTCATGTTCCCCTAGTTGTTGACGCAGCCTGCTGACTCCCAGGAGGAGATCACGGCGCGCCACCACATCGCCGACCAGCTGGAGCGGAGATTCATCCCTCGACCTCTCTGCAAGAGCTCGCTGTTCGCTGAGTTCAACAATGAACTCAAGATCCTGAAGGAGGCTGTGCACAGCGGCTCAGGTCAGACACAGTTGTGGGAAAGTGTTTTTATTACGTAATTCCTCGTATTGCCATCTTACATTTAAGCATGTGTGTTTGCCTCCACTCTACAGCCTACCAGGGCAAGACCTCCATCAGCACGGTGGGCACCTCTACATCAGCGTACCGCCTCAGTTTGGCCACGATGTCGCGCTCCAACACGGGCACCGGCACAGTGTGGGAGCAGGAGAGCCAGCCATCACGCCAGCCCTCCCAGGACACACTGAGCCGCACCGACGAAGACGACGAAGAGAGTCAGTCACAATCCAATTATCTTTTTGACATCCGTAGTAAATAGGGTGACCAGGTGCAACATGTGGGACAAATAGGACGTATATTTGTTTTGAATGGAATTAACATAACACATTATTATGACCAGAAAGAAATGACCGGATCTAGCTTACTGCCACAGCCTGCTGACCTGTGTGCTAAACCTTAATTAAATCAGCTAAATCTCTTTTGGTTTCAGGAGGAATATATCCATAGATCGATATTTCCTTTATGAGCCAGGCGTTTCTTAAGAGTTTCGGGGAAGCATCGCTTCAAAACATATTCAACTCTGTGCGCAATTTTTAAAAAATCTGGCGAATCTGACAATAACTCACCCATAAGTTAATACATTTCTCTGTTGATTGATTGACATCTGACACAGCTAATGGTGATAGCCCTCTCGTTTTCTACACGCCTTTGTATAAAAGCCTTGTTTAAGACGGGCGACTGTCAATCAAATGCGGGACATCGGCTAAATGTGTGGGACAAATGATAAAAATGTTGTGCAATCACTGGTCACCCTAGTAGTAAAGCAGAACTCATTGTCGCCATCTTTCTCCCTGCAGATGACTCCATGAGTATCCCCAGTGTGGTGAGCGAGCACGAGGCCTTTTTGCCCAGAGGGATAACGCAGCGCCGATTCTCCAGCCACGCCACCGGCTCCGCAGCATCGCAGCCCGAAGTCCCCCGCGCCACCATGCTGCCCAGCCACAGGTAGCATCCGACAACACACACATGAAGACAGCAAGTACAACATACAAAACAACTTTTCTTCAAGTTTCTGCTATAGACAGGAGAGTTTGGGTATGTACATAACCCAGCGTCACGGATTGTAATTTTTAGTTTGGCTGACATTTCTGCAAACCCTTTGGGAGGCAGCTAAAGATTGCTAAAGCTACAAAGGCAAAACATTTTACGAATAACAAAAAAAAATACCCCCACACCATCTCAATTTCGCAAACTAATTACTTTCTTTATCTAACAATGTTTCAATTCAACATGGAATTTAGGTAGGATAAAAACTCCTAAAAACATTGACTGTTTAAAACATCTAATAAGTGTTGCAATATGCAGGGTATTTCCTTCACCTTTTGTCCTGCAGCGACCATACGAAAACAGATACGCTGGTGTGCTAACAGAAATATTCTCACTGTGTGAAATCTCAAATGGAGCCAATAAAAGATTAACAATTTCTATTCCAACCAGTTAATGATAAGTGTTGAATCTAAAAAGGAAATATATATACACACATGGTAATATTTCTAAATGTTTGTATTTGTTTCCCTCCTCCAACGCTCCACACAAATGAGTGAAATGTGTTATTTAAAGTGGACCTATCATGCTATATTTGAATAATATAGTGTAGGACCATACCTATATAAGGCATATTTATACTTTTTTTTTTTCAAAATACCAAACAGATCATGCATTTTAGCCATGCCTCATTTCGCTCAATTTGACAATTTATCGCTCTGTTTTTGCAAGGGCAGATTCAGTGAGAACAGCACCATCTACTGGCCTGGCATATGTACTACAGCGTCTCCAGCGCTTTCGAACGGCAATGGCCGTGGCTGTCTCCTCCTGATTGGTGGAGTTGGCCCAATAGCCGTAGCGCCACCGTCCTGACGTCAGGACAGTGTTCAAATCTGGATCAGTTTTTATCAGATCCGTTGCAGCCCCTTTTTTAGAGATTTGGGTATGGAGGAAAATAGAGAGGGTTGTGTTTTCTGACACTTGGTGAGTTCCCTGGAACACCGGGGACACATATTCATGTAGAAAAGACGTACAAAAGTGCATTTTGCATGATAGGTCCCCTTTAAGTTTGTGAAATGATCCGATGCTGTGCTAATATTGTTCACCTGAAACAATTGGATTTGGAATTATTATTTGAAATGGACGAACCAGTCATATGCCACAACCACAGCCATTTTTTCTGTGTCTATCTCTGTTGATTTCTACTGTGTTTTGTTCAACAGTCAGAGCAGCATTGTGAAGTAGCTCTGTCTCTTGGTAAGAATGTAAAACATGTTGTGTTCAGAGCCCTGGCTACCCGGCCCGCTCTCTGGGGCTCGGGATGGCGACAGATCTCGACTACACTCCCTAAACTCCCTCTCCCCCCCCCCCCCCCCCCTCCGCCCCCCCCTTTTCACAGTGAACCCAATGTGCTAGATGAGTCCCAGGGCCTTCTGCAGGAGGGTAACCTCTCTAGGTACAGTGGCCCTCTGTCTGTGTGTGTCCCGTTGGTGCGTTCTTGGGAGGGGGCATCGCATCGGGACGGCCTCCTCTTATTGGCCGCCCTCGCCGTTGATCACTCATCCACATCTAATCAAATCGCCTCGGCCCGCCACACCTCCCCCTGTCTCTCTCTCTTTCTGTGTGGGTCCAGTGTGCCTTGTCTCTATCACCTCCCTCCCCCCCCACACCACTTCCTAATGAGCTCCACACTGACCCTCATCTTCTCAGCTCATCTGCTGCGCTGTCCTAAAAAAACAACCAGAGAGCGCTGGGGGCTAGGGAGCTCTGCCTCTGTTTCTCCTCTGTTAGCTGTGGGTCTCCTCCACAGATGTGCCATCACTCCAGTCAGCCACTCTCCCATCGGTGCCATGGTGTTTCATTCTGTTTGCGTGTCTATCAGGCTTCTCGCTGATCAAATTGGGCGTCCTCCTCTGGATACCAATCTGTAGGGGCAAGGGGGAACTGGGGTGGCAACCATAGTATATGTAGCCGATTGATTTTTTCTTTGTCCAATTTTCCTTTTAGGAACAAATGCTTTATTCAACCGAAGCTTGATTTCTCAATAATTAGACAATTTATAGCGAGAAGAATACTTGTTTTTCTCGAGATAAGGATAATTATTGAGAACTTCTGGCCTTTCCTGGCCTCCGTACTTTTTTCAATATTTGATCGTGTTTTATAGAAAAAAGTGGGAATTTCTAAAAGGGATGAAGGAATACAAATGAAAGGAAAGAAGTCAACAATCCCACACGTTTCTTTGGTCAGCGTTGCTACTCCAGCCCCTACTATCCCTTGTTGTGTTCTCAGTGTGTAACTCATGGCAGCACTGTTTCTGTGATCTGGTGTCGTGTTACATTCTGTGTGTCACGTCTAGTGAGTGAGTAGAATAGCAGCAACATCTTCAACAGCAGAGGATGCAGAGGCTTTTTATACTCTTCACGGTGATTTATTTTTGTGTCATTTGTGTGTGTGTGTGTGTGTGTGTGTGATTGACTGTACCAGGGTTGCCAGTGTGCAGAGTGAACCGGGCCAGCAGAACCTGCTCCAGCCTCCGCTGGGAAGAAAGAGAGGCCTCAGACAGGTGTGGACCCCAAAGATGCAAAATAGTTTAAATAAAGCTGACAATCTACACCGGATTTGGATTAACTGTGATTTCCCCTCAGCTGCGGCGCCCTCTGCTGTCTATCCCGAAGAATGAACCTCGTAGCAGATCTGGAGCCAGGCTCTCCACGACCCGCAGGAGCCTCCAGCCCAAGAACAAACCGCTGGGTAACAACAGCCTTTATCTGTGTGATAATAGAAACAAATACATAATAATAATAATAATACATTTAAAAAAGGCAATGAAAAATATTGCTAAACCAAAAGTTCCAAAAAATGATTATCATTATTGAATTCAGTTTTATTTATTTATTTGCTATAATATATCACAGCAGATACAAATGAGACCGTACAAATGTCAAGTCTGATTACAGGCGTTACGTCATTTAATTATTACGCTATTATCATCATTTGTATTATTATGTTATTATCATTGTTTTTATTATCATGGATTAACTTGTACCTAAATACTTCCGAGACATTATACCTGGAAACTCAAATAAAGCCAATTAAAACTCTGAATATTAAGATAAAATAAAATTGAAAAATACAAACGGAAACAAACTAATAGTACATTTTATTATTATCTTCTATTTTAACAGCTTTACATACCCTGCACTAAAGGTCAACCCAGAACGAGCCAAATCAAACTGCTATGTAGCGTTCGAACATAATTTCCCATAATTAGTGTGTGTGTGTGTGTGTGTGTGTGTGTGTGTGTGTGTGTGTGTGTGTGTGTGTGTGTGTGTGTGTGTGGTGTGTGTGTGTGTGTGTGTGTGTGTGTGTGTGTGTGTGTGTGTGTGTGTGTGTGTGTGTGTGTGTGTGTGTGTGTGTGTGTGTGTGTGTGTGTGTGTGTGTGTGTGTGTGTGTGTGTGTGTGTGTGTGTGTGTGTGTGTGTGTGTGTGTGTGTGTGTGTGTGTGTGTGTGTGTGCGTTGACCAACCCTCCCTGATCACAACCCTGTGTCTTTGTTCCAATGCTGTGAGTTGTCTCGAAACTGACTCACTCTGTTCTGTCTCATGCCTTTTGTTTCAAAATAAAGAAACTTTGTTGGACTATGAAGGTGAGACACAACCCTTAACCCCTTCTTCTCCACCCTGCTACGGCCCACCCCCCTTTATCTGCACCCTAACCCCATAGGGCGCTCTGCATGTCTGTCTTGCATCCTTTCCCAGTCCCTGCCCCCCCCCCCCCCCCTGTCCCATCCCTGCGTCCATTCTTTTCCCAATGTGTTACCTGTTTTGTATTTTTACGCGTGCATGCATGTGTGTCCACAGCGCACGGAGACCAGAAGAGGTCAGTCACCTTTACGGAGAATCCTGGCACTGCGGAACTCCCCGCCGAGGGCAGGAAGTCCAGTCCCGCCTTTCCAAAGCCGCCGACACTGGAGGTGCCGTCAGTCTCTTCGTCCACGGTGACCGCCGACCTGCACGGCCCCGGAAACACACCGGTAGAGGGAGAAATATAAAACAATTATGAAATTGTTCATCCACGCCTTTTCTAAAAAGCGTGTCCTCATATTGAGACCCATGTTGTAATATTAAAAAGTCAATAGTTATTTATAATAAACAATTAATCATAGCAAAAGTATGCGATATAACCAAGACCTTCTGGAATAATCCAATGCAAGTTAAAGCTCATATTCTTTACTACAGGTTATTTTTTAAATGTCCTTAATCCACTTTATGTTAAACCACATTTGATGAATAAAGCACCTTTTTAATAGAGACATGCCAAACTGCTTCTCATAGCAAGTTAAAACGAAACAAACTATCCCAATAAATAAAAGTCAATATAATGAAATGAACAGTAGGACACTTCTCTTAATTACCTCTTCAATTTAGGGTCAGAAGGCACTTTTATGAGACGCATAAGGAGCATTTCAAAGAAAAGCTGTGGAGGATATGAGTGGAACATAAAATCAGAATGTTGAATGGATTGTTAAGGCACTGCTAGTCTGTTAGTTTTTTTTATAGGAAAGACTTGTATGGACTTCCATGGAAATGTAGCTTTCTGAGTTAAAAACAACATTACCAAATTGAATTCTCCCCCAGGTCCCACCCACCATAAGCAGCAAGGAGAAGAGAGAGCAGTGGGGTCTCCGCAGCAGCCTCTCCCCTCCCCCCTCCATCTCCCGGCCTTCCACCCCAACCCCCCCATCCCGAACCTGCTCCCCGCTGCCCCTCTCCAAAACCTGTTCCCCTCTCCCGTTGTCCCGCACCTCGTCTCCTCTTCCTCCCCCACGCCCGGTGCTGGGCTCTGCGCCGGCTCCAGGCCCGCCGCCACCTCCCCCCCTGCCGCCGGGCCTCCTCCTGCCTCCCCCCCTGCCGCCGGGCCTCCGCCTGCTTCCCCCCCAGCCGGCGCCGCCCCGGTTCAGAGAGAGTCCCGGGGACGAGGACACCACGGCTCTCCTGCCGCGCAGCGACACCCTGCTGCACCTCAGCGAGGACGACGGCACGGAGAACCCCCTCCTCGCCCCGCTGCTGCCCCCCCCCGAGCGCCGCAGCTCACCCCGCCGGCTGCCCCTGCCCCTCTCCCCCGTCGACCTGGACCTGGACGAGTCCCACGTTTGAGAGGGGGGGTTAACTGTAGCCACCATACCTGCAGCCTGCGGTTAACAGGGAGGTTGCAGAGGGTTGAATGTATATTTTAGCAGCGATCTACCTTATAGCTTGACTCGTCCGCTCTACACCGAGATTGAAAAAACATATTTTTAAATTTTATTTTACATTAATACTCAATTCTTAAAGATAAGAAATTATTAAAAAATAATATTTATCAAATTTGAATGTCTATATTGCTAAGATCTATATGAATTGAAGAATGAGATGTTACAAAGATATCATAAGTGTTATAAAATTCAGAATGTGTATGAAGTATATAAAGAGCCATTTTAAAGCTGTGGGTGAAAGACCTTTTTATTCTATGAATCAGGTGATATACAGTAAATATAAAATACAGTACATGTATTTTCAACTTGTTACGTTATCGTATGGAAGAAACAAGCTCCGAGAAAAGTGCTTGGTGTTTCTCCAGTTCTAATTACATTCACAATGTCAAATGTATATCTAGTTATTTCGGTTTCGACAGTGTGTTTTCATGTCTCTGCAGAATATTTAATTTTTGACCAAAGAAGGTATCTTTGTGTTTATCACTTATGTTGTTACCTTGTAGCTCATTCCATGCCTTAACAAAGAAATATGAACATGTCTGTCTGTTTAAAAATATTTTATTGTCGCTGCTGAAAACCTCATTCCTCCTTAATCGTGTTCAAGGAGTTCACGGTGCATTGGCCCATTGTATCTGTTGATTTAAACATATTTTTGTATGGAAAACAAGCTAATTGTGCCCCTCCCCCTTGTCCATCTACAATAGTAATAATAATAATAATGATGCTACATCAATGAAAGTATGTGCCATAATTCACACCAACGCACTGTGAGTGTTTTGTCATGCTGCTTCTCTCTACTATATGTCAGTGCTGTATTTAATATTCTTTCTTTGAACTATTTGTGTCACACTTTGTGAAAATATTGTATTTATTTGGGTTCATAGAGACTTTGTACGGTTTACTTATGCCAGAGAGGAAATATTGAAGGCTCTATGGGGGTGTCTTATAGCAGTTTATTAAAACATATTTACCCTTAAAAAAACCACCCTGGTTCTTTATCATTTAAGACCCAGTGAGGAAACAGGAGGTAAATAATGTTTGTAATGCATTCATCTCTTGTCCTTTGTCAACCTGAGACATTTTTCTGTGTAATATGTTGCACAATGCAAAACATAACTATCTCAAACCAGCACTACCGCATGGTTTAAAGTCCAAACGAAGTAGAAGAGACATCAGAGGACTGTTAAACTGTCGAATGTGAGTTCCCTTTAACTGTCATGTGTGTGTCAAATTATGTGTCCTTTGTGCGAAGATATAAAGAAATTATAAAGTATATCAGAATATTTCTGGAATATCTAAATAAATAGAAGTTGTTTACAATGTTTGGAAGCTCTCTGTCCATTTATAATCATTGAGAAGTCAGTTATAGTCGAAATGAACATTACATATGCCGATAATGACATCCCAGGAGCACAGTTACATCAGAGTGGATTTATTTATTTTCTCGCACCAAAAGGTCTCCCAAATTGACAACGCAGATACAGCTGGGTTAACGTAAGTGAGAACTGAAAAAGGTCAATGCGACTTCTTGTAGTTTTAATAAAATCCGGGTCAGTGGTTGGAGAGGACTGGAGCGTCATTCTAAAAATCTTTCTCTTAACAACTTATTTCTGCTACTACATTTTGTCGCCCAATTCACGTTGCTTCTTTAGGTTTACAATAGAAAATATGTAGTTGTTTTATGTGTGATCGAAGACAGGTTAGAAAGCCTGAGGTTGTGTGTTCGAGTCCTCGTGAGCCATAGTGATTTTTAAAGTGCTTTACTCAAAATAAAGAAGATAAATGCGCCCGGAGCACAGGTCTTCTTGTACATTAGTTGGTGGCCGGATTGGGTCTGTTCTCGGCACTTAGACGCGTCAAGTTCAGATCTGCTGCTTAGCATGTGCGGGGTTTGAGACTCAGAGTATCTGAGTCAGGTAGTTGCGCGTAAGGTAGCCAAATAAAATGGAAACAAAATAGGAAACAAAATAGGTCAAAAGTAGATAAATAGGTTTAATTGACACAGGTTCATAGAATTGAAGCAGGTAGCGTAGGTGTGCACGCTGAGTAAATCAGGATAAGAAATATTTGCATTTCTTTGGTCCTGAAAAGCAGTATCACCACATACTGACTTTTCTGGGTTAGGGTGCACAGATTTTCCGAAGTTCAACACCAACAAATAATAATTACTTTACCAAACGAAACAGAGGTTCGATCCCCAGGAGCTGCAGAGATTTCTTTTAAATGTAACACCCGAAGTGTATAATTAGATTACCAAACGAAAACATACTGGCCCAGGGCAAATGGCTGACTGGGATAAAACACTGCCTTGAAGGCTGGAGGTTCTTGTTTCAATCCTCTTTATTTCCACTGGTTTTCAGGTAAAACATCCAAAATGGTGGGGAAAAAAGCGTAAAGAAGAGTTTTTCATTTACAAATGTTGGTGGCACATACTTACAAGGACAGTTTTTATCAAATGGACTGCACTATGACTTATTTTATTTCCTATTTTACATTTTTCTTTGTGACATAATGTACCAAACAACAGGTCACTGTCTCAATCTAATAGCTCAGGGTGTACATGGTGGCCGGATTGGGTCTGTTCTCGGCATTAAGGCGCCCGTGTCGAGTTCAAGTCTGCTGCTTAGCATGTACGGGGTTCGAGGCTCGGAGTAGCTGACCCAATTTGCCTCTCCCGCTTCAGGACTGGTTTTACGGTGACAGTGAGACAGTGAGACTGAAAGTAATGGGTTTGAGGCTTTTCAGGTGCAGTAATCTTTAAGGTCCAAAATCCCAATGAACAGGCCATAAGCTCTACGAAACATTACTATCTCAGGACAGGTGGCGCAGAGGGATATAACACAGGTTAGAAAGTCTGAGGTTGTGTGTTCGAGTCTCAGTGAGCTATAGTGATTTTTAAAGTGCTTTATTCAAAATGAAGACGATAAATGCGCCCGGAGCACAGGTCTTCATGTTTTGTACATGTGTTGGTGGCCGGATTGGGTCTGTTCTCGGCATTAAGGCGCCCGTGTCGAGTTCAGGTCTGCTGCTTAGCATGTACGGGGTTCGAGGCTCGGAGTAGCTGACCCAATTTGCCTCTCCCGCTTCAGGACTGGTTTTACGCCCCCCCCTATGTGAATACACCCCCCCAATGTTTTGCAAATACCGCATCCGCCAGTGCCAAAAACGTGTCATTCGGAGGTTGTATTGTGATTTTGACGTTTGTGAGATTTTTCAAAGTATGCTTTCTGCACAAAAAAAAAAGAAAAATTGGGCAGAAACCATACTTTGTCCGAATGACACGTTTTTGGCACTGGCGGATGCGGAATTGCGAAACATTGGGGGGAACCTTCTCTTTCGGGGGGGGGGGGGGGGGGCGTAAAACCAGTCCCGAAGCCATCGGAGCTTCCTGTCAAAAGTTATTCAAGGAAAACCGATTTGCCTTCAGGTGCCCACCGAGTTTGAGGCAAATCGGTTTTCCTTGAATAACTCTTGACAGGAAGCTCCGATGGCTTCGGGACTGGTTTTAAGCCCCCCCCCTATGTAAAGACACCCCCAATGTTTCGCAATTCCGCATCCGCCAGTGCCAAAAACGTGTCATTCGGAGGTTGTTTTGTGATTTTGACGTTTGTGAGATTTTTCAAAGTATGCTTTCTGCCCAACAAAAATTGATTTCTTATTTTTGTTGTGAAAAGTGGATATGAGCAGATTTTGATTGGCCGGGGTAAGGTTAGGCGAATGGGTCCCAACCCAAGGGTAAGGTTGGGGTAAGGTTGGGGTTAGGGGGAATCGTAGTGGAGTTTAAAATGTGAATATATGGCGCTACGTGGTGGGCATCCATATAGAACCTGGTCTTGGTGATAGCTTAGCGCCCCGACCTATATGTGTGTGAAATGTGGGCCCCTCGGCGGTCTGCCTTGTTACTGCAATTGGACTATGAAAACTTGAAATGGTCACAAGTCGTAACCCTACGCTTCCTGCCTCACTTACTATGAACTACGTGCCTCATCTACTGTGCACTACCTGCCGCAGCTACTCAGAGTCTCGAACCCCGTACATGCAAAGCCGTAGACCTGAACTCGACACGGGTGCCTTAATGACGAGAACAGACCCAATCCGGCCACCAACACATGTACATGAAGACCTGTGCTCCGGGCGCATTTATCTTCTTCATTTTGAGTAAAGCACTTTAAAAATCACTATAGCTCACGAGGACTCGAACACACAACCTCAGACTTTCTAACTTGTCTTCTATTCCTCTGCGCCACCTGTCCTGAGGCATTAATGTTTCGTAGAGCTTATGGCCTGTTAATTTGGGATTTTGGACCTTAAAGATTACTGGGTTGCCTCACGGGCAGCGGCGGCGAGGGCTCTGGCGTGGCACGTCACCATGACGACTTTAGATCAGGTTCCCCTTAAGGTTTTGTCAGCCAAAGTAGCATTACTTTTAGCGCTGACATCAGCAAAAAGGGTGAGTTCTGCCCTCTCTGTGGCTCCGTCATGTCTCCGGATCCAAGGAGATGGCAGCTCAGCTGTTTTGTCAGTGGAAGACATTTGCAGTGCTGCTTCTTGGTCTTCCCCCTGTTCGTTTATTCAATTTTATTTGAGGGATGTCTCCCATTCATCTCTGACACACCCTGTACTGAGTGTCCTGTCAGAGTGAGTGACGTCAAGGATCCAGCTGTGCGCTCTCCTGCCTGTCTGCACGCAGAGAGCTGCCCTTGTTCCCCCTCTTTTTGTCGCTGGGCAAAGTGTGACCTTAGCCCTAGATTCCACCGGGTCCGTCTGCGCCGCGTTGCGGTTTTGGTCCGGCCTCCTCCGGCGTCATACCCTACCAGGCGCGTTTCAGAAGCATTTCAGAAGCGGAGCGTCTTGCCTGCCGGCTCGCAGTTTTTGTTGATTTGGGCATATTTCCTGGACAGGCTACTTTGTACAGACAAAGTTAATAATAACTGTAATATTCCAGTTATAAACGACATGAATCAAAGATGTGTTGCTGTATTTTAGTGGTAAAAAAATGCATTCATCATCATAATTATTCTATATATATAATCTACACAGTGCCTGTAAACCGGAGGAGAACGCTGGCATTTCTCCTCCTACTTGAAAGACTACGGAGGGATAGGGTCTGCAAAATTAGTTTGTGTGTGTGTATATATCTATATATATATGCTGTATATGCTCTGAACGTTCCACTTCCTGCCTGCCCGACCTGACGTTACGGCTGCGCCGCGACGAAAATAGGATTCGATCCTAATTTTAGAGGAGCCCTGCGCCGAGCCGCTTCTGGGACGCTTCTGAGCCGTAACGCGCCGCGTGTGGTGGAATAGCACCCATTGACTAGAGTGGCCGCGATCGCCGTGAGCACCGCGGCGCAGCCGTAACGCGCCCGTAACGCGCCCGTAACGCGCCCGTAACGCGCCCGTAACGCGCCCGTAACGCGCCGCAGACGGACCCGGTGGAATCTAGGGGTAAGTCTCTACTTTTTCACAGCGGCAGGTATGTATTGTTCCCAGCCTTCATCCCCTCATGGAGAATATTCATGTTATGCTATATTCCAGGCACTGTGATGCGCCACTCGCATGGCGCAATAGGCATGGGTTATTATCTGAGTAGGTGTGTCTGTGCTTCTAGTACCGGGCGGACCCAGTGGGGCGCAGACTACATCATGCTTCCCCCTTAACCCAATAGCAATAGCCTTAGAGGGCGAAGCCATATACGAAATAGAACTGAAGTTACCTACTGTAACTCCAGCTTCTATGAGTATAGGCGTAGCCCTCTAAGTTCTGGGCCCCACTGGCTCCACGAATAGCTGAAGAAAAGCTGTTTGTGTGGGAGCAGATTGTCGGGCCTCCTTCCTATTTATACCGGAAGTGAGTCAGAGGGTGGGGCCCACCTTGCGGGTGGGCGTGGGCTACAAGTGTTTCAGTGCGCAGGGGATTACCCCAATAGCAATAGCCTTAGAGGGCTACGCCTATACTCATAGAAGCTGGAGTTACAGTTGGTAACTTCAGATACATAAAGATGTTTTGGCTCAAATCTTTCTTTGAAATTCATTAAAATAAATAAATAAAATGCCACACAAAATCATTTTATGCATTCAACCAGGCAGGTTTAATGATGAAACACAGACATTCAAATATGTATTATTATACTAATATATTCCATCAGTATTACAAATATGACTTTTCTTAGGGGGTCAATCGAGTGCAACTAACATTAATTAGAAAGAAACCATTGGAGTCATAGTTATACAATTTTGATAATTGACCTAACTCATTTAGTGGGAATTACTTTTATCATTCATAACTTTCATAATTCCAGAGATACATCCCATAATACATCAAATGTTTAACATTGAAGTCAATGGAGATATTCAGACTTCAACAAATCTTCATGCGACTTCAACTGCTAACTGTTCATGAGCAGCACGATGTCGCTGAAAGTCCAATGGACACGGTCCGATCGTCCCCCAATCTTCACTTGTATATCACCGGTCCATGCCTCAACAGCTCTACGCCAAATCTGAGATCTCACCATATGCCGTTTCCATGGAATCCCTCGCCATAAAAGACGATGTCGCTATAACTCCTATGAAAATGTTCAAAACGTGCTAAAACTTCACATGTGTGCTAACAGTCCAGCCGTGAAGACATCTACGGGACAGTTTTGAGATTTCTTCAAATGCCGTTGGCATGGCGACAGATCATTCACCATCAAGTTAGTTCAAAGGTTTGCAGTTCAAATATTCTGCTGCTTTTCCAAGCCTTTTTACTCTCTTTTCTTCTCTCATCACACATTCAAGCCCCCAGTGTTCATGTATCATTTCAATCTAAATTCTTCACTTACTTCTTACACATTACATTTCAGCATAAAGCATTCCCACTAGCAATTTCTTCAGGAATTGCATTCTCTAGTTTAGTGGGAATGCTGTTAACAGCAGTTAACTAGAGTGCGTGATGTCACAGCTAGAGGGTGAGAAATCTTGAAATGTGCCTTCATATATTTTTTTAAAACTGCCATAATTCCCAAACCCTACATTCTTGAGACATCATTTTTCATGATAAACGTAGGAAAACATCTCGTAGCTTGAAAAATGACAAATAATTAACCAAAATAATTAAACAAAATGCCTCTTGAGGGCATGAAGTGACAAAAACGTTCAACATGTCTCCATTAAAGCCCATTGTAATTTCAGGCAGATATTTCCTCACAGCAGCAGCCGCACACCTTTCTTAAACGGCCAAAAAGGCCACATTATTAACCCGAAAGTACACAAAAATTACACTTCAGATACTCAACTTCCTTGACATGCTTCACGTTTTGAAATTTCAAAGATATCTGTTATCGTTCTTCCACAAAACGTTCACATGTAAGAGGTTCATCTCTCATTCAGAACAATGAAACCTTTGAAGTCTAGGCACCTCGTTATCTCAACGATGAACACCTGTGCAATGGAACACGATGATGTCATCACTCCAATTGACAGCAGTATGTTCTAACTGTTCATTTCATACTCACACACACCCACTCTCTCTCTCTCTCTCTCTCTCTCACACCAAAT